>NW_023144630.1:10392151-10420261 GCF_012932325.1 Thrips palmi | reverse complement strand
AAAAACGTGTGCGATTCTTCCCCGTCGAAACGGGAAAAAATCGAACACCTAAGGGGAAAAATCGGACATAGGCTGTAAATTAACAAAAACCCATGAAAGTAGATCAGAAATCTCTTGGGAACGATATTTGGGGGTAACACTTGCGATACCCACTGAAGCAGGCGCACGAGTATTCCTAGGTAGACAAAAATCATCGTAGCGTTGTTAGGGGGTCCGTGGCGGCACGTTTTTGAGGTTAAATGACCAAAATGTATGAAATCGTCAACAGCCGTGGTTGTTTTCCCACTAAATGTTGGGAAATGCTAAAATACACTTGTTACGACCACTTTGGTGGGATGTTAGGGCAATTCGTCGATTATTATAGAAAAAAGAGGTGTTCGATTTTTCCCCGCACCAGTGTACGGTTTTTCCCCGTTTCATATTTAACCCTTTATGTGTAATCCAGCTGGAAATCTGCTAAAACATTTGAACGTATCTTGGGCTCCACACTTCCAACTTTCGTTTACAATAAGAATATTCGTCACAGTAGGCTCGGAAAGTCGTTAAAAAGAGATATTGCTGGCACCAACTTTGAAAGTTTTTAAGGTGTTTTAAACGAGACCTCGTTTAAAGTTGTCTTTGAATACTTTCCGGTTCAAGTAGGCTAAATTCCTCTTAAACGGAATCTAGCAGATCATCAATAAGCAATACTGAATACTTTGCACGTCCCAAAACAGGCAAATTTGTGGCGAAAGTGCGGTGTGCGTTTCTTCCCCAACTTGCAGGTGTCCGGTTTTTCCCCGCCCTGACCCTACTTCCGCGAGGTCAGTGGCACTCCCGCGAGTACTGCTAGTCCTGCGACACCCCCTCGACAGGTCCTGCCGCCCTCAGTGGCACCGGGTGCCTACCTCGTAGGCGCAAAATCCAATTACAAAACACCAATTATCTCCGTACCTAGACGTTTGCGCCCACTAGTTCATTGGCGAAAAATGGTCCCCTAGGGATGCCCAAACTGCCTGCAAATTATTGACACATTGAGGAAACTCACCCTGTAGAAATTCTTATTTCTCCAAAAAATATTTTTACTCAAATTTTAATTTTTTTGTTTTTCCTTGCATTTGAGAGAGTGTAGAAGTTGGAAATTCAACTTTCTTTATTTACTTGAGTAAGAAGTCTCAATTTATGGGTAAAAGTTTCTTTCTTTTAATAGAATTGCATAAACTCATACCCCAAAAGGAGGGGCCTCACTTCCTTTTAGTTTCTGAGTTATAGAGGTTTACGTCAACATTTAGTCGTTTCTCCCAAATTCACCTCGGAGCAGCTTCTCGACCTCGCGCTCGAACCTCTTGACCTCCCGCTGTCAACAATTCCAGAAGCTGTCTTGTACACAGTGTTTCGTGACGAGTGAGTAAAAAAGGGGTGGCATCAAGTCCAAACGTGTTAAGTCGGGCTCCCCCGGTCCGGGAGAAGGACAACGAGAAGATCACCGGGGAATTCGAGGACATGGAGAACCCGCTGAAGTGGTGGATCCAGAGGCGGCCGAGGGGTCGTCAACTCTCCCCGGCCGTGTACGGAGTAGTATATATTACTTGTAATACATGTAATACAAGGTAATACGAGTAATATGTGGTAATATAGTAATATGAAGTAATATAAGGTAATATAAAGTAATACAAGGTAATATATGGTATTATAATGGTAATATTTGATTTAAAAATGGTGTAAGTGATGAGAAAACGCTCCCACAAAGTCTCCACGCATTGGCTCGACGAAGCAGATGAGCGCGCCCAGAAGGGAGGCAGCAGCGTGACCAGGACGACAGGGCTGCCACATTGGCTGCCTACGCAAGGCTGCAAGGGGCTCCGACTCGAGACCTAGAGGGTCCCACTCTAGGACTCCAGCGACAACCAATCTTATGAACGTTAGTAGAAGGCGTGCTGTTTGCTGGTACCTTTTGAACCATGAACTACTGATAAAACTTGTGGCCAGCCAAATTCCACGTCAGACCATCGCACCCCCGAAATCGACGGCGATGGAATTGGCCAAAATAAGTGTCAATCCACTCAGGATGACCCCTTGAGTCACCCTGCAAAATTTTTTGGTCCAACTCAAAACCGTTCAGATTTTATAGCGACTTGAAATTTTTGTCAACTTTGAATGTCGCAACTTTTGTCCACAGAGCATCTGTGGTCAGATAGTGACCAGCCAGGTTTCATTGTCTTCACAAAAGACTACTCTATCCATAAGAAAAATTTATTTTTGAAAAAGTTGAAAAACTTGGGAAATATTAAGAAAAATCAATGAAAATTTCACAAAAATGGATGCTTAAAAAAAGCTGGTCCTTCGATTTTGACGATACTTGTTTCAAAAGTCACTTATCCTGAGTCGAACAAGCCCACAAAATTTCAACTCCGGCCCAGCTTCCCAACTATGGGTCGGTCCACATTTTATACTTTTGGGGCTAAATTTGGTATCGAAACTTGAACGGCATGAATCAAAAGTGCATGTTTCCACTTCTAAGATCACTTCTGAGCTTCGGATTCACCCCCAAACATCAATTCAAATCAGACATTCCAGGTCCAGAGATATATTTTTGAGTGTTTTAACTTCAACGTTGAGATTTTGGGTTAACGAGTAAAATTATGCTTGCGCAGACCATTTCCACCATATGAAAATATTCTTTTCAGTCTGAGTATTCCCCTTACTTCATTTTACTAACCTGATGAAGAATTCAACACATTAGCCAATTGATTGATTGTCAGTCCTATCAGGAGAAACTACCTGACTGATATAGGAGCTCACATATCATGGCCCACACCACAGAAAACAAGAAAATCTTAACATTTGAGACAAATGTTGTCCTGATCACTACACTTTACTTTTCAAATCGTCTGCTTGCACTGCGCCAATCCCAGGTATGAGAAATTGATAGTGCAGCACAGTAAGTTTCTATACCTGGGATTGGCGCAGTTCAAGCAGACGATTCGAAAAGTAAAGTGTAGTTATCAGGACAACTTGGGGGTTTTGGGTCCAGAAAAAATATTTTTTAGCAGATGATACCTTTACTCAAAACATACCTAAAACTACAACTACAAGATACATAAAGGTGTCAGCTAGCTTTTACTCGAGAGTCCAAAAACCAAGTGCGTATCCTAACAATATAATAGGGGCTGGCTGCCGGGGCGGGCTGGTGTGTCTGGCGGTGAGGCGCAGCCTGCGCGGAATTCGACAATGGCACCCCCCCTCGCGCGCGACGGCCTGCGCGCAACATTGACAATCCCTCCCCGATTCAGCCCAGAGGCACCGGGAGCTCGCAATCCAACGGGCACGGCGCGGCGGTGCAGGCCAAGGCACAAAAGACTCAGTTAAATACTATATTTGGAATGAGCCCATACTATCCCGTAGAAGAAAACCAAACGAGTATCATCTGCTTTCATTAACGTTCGTTGAATGAGATTTTTTTAACTATCTCTATTTGATCAGCACCTCTTGAAACGTAATTTTAACATGGTGCCTCAAAACATTTTTTCGGGGAAAAAGTCCTTTTCAAGTTCTAATGGCAACTTTTTCCTTTTTGGGGCAAATGTTTTGAGGCACCATGTTAAAAAGACGTTTCAAGAGGTGCTGATCACATGGAAATAGTTGAAAAAAATATTTTTTCTGGACCCAAAACTATCTAAGTCCAGTGGTAAAATGAGCCAAAACTTCAATTGATCACAGTTCCTCTAATAACTGCCTGAGATGGCTGAAATTTTGTGGGGGTGTTTACCTATGGGTAGGCACCATTTAAGCCAAGGAGGAGCGAAATCGCCGATGGTTTGCTTCAAACGGCCCCGATACGCTCAAATCTTCACTAAAAATAGTGAAATTGAGCAACTTTGAGAGCCCGTAGCGTCCAAACCCGACGTCGTAGAGCCTCGCGCGACCCGGCATTCGAAAGAGCGCACTTTTTTCTTTCGGAAACGACATTTTGTCCAAGAAATACAAGTTAATACAAGGTAATATAAGGTAATATATGGTAATATGAGACAATATAAGTAATATGTGGTAATATGGGTAATATAGGTAATATAAGGTAATATTATGGTAATATGAGGCCGTGTACGGAGTAATATACGAGTTGACGACCCCTCGGAGGCGGCTCATTGGGGGGGGGGAGTCGGTCGCACTTTTTGCCTACTAACAGGGGCAAAGTAGCACTTTTTGCCTACCTTTCAGGCGGCTATAGGGGCTATGGGGGGGCAAAAACCCCATTGCCGCCCCCCCCCCCCCCCCCCCCTGTATCCTGCCGCTGAAGCGCTGGCGGCGCGTCAAGAAGGGCAAGCCCATCCCCACCCTGGTGCGAGGACGGCTCCCGCGCCACCACGCCCGCCGTGAAGGCATAGGTGCTGGGTGCCGCCCTGGAGGCGAAGTTCCACAACGTGCAGCGCCGCGCCGACCCAAGGGTAAACTGAAGCTGTCTTGGCAATGCTGATTCTCATTCTTGTTTTAATTATTTTAAAATGTTTTGCTGTTAGAAATTTTAACGCAAAATTCGCAACCAAATTTTACATTCAACGTTATTTACCTGTTTTTGATCTTTGCAGGAATCCAAGGCACCCTCCTCTCGACCAGAACTAGTCCCTCAAGAGGAAAAATCTAACCCGGGGCCGTCAACATCCAGGGATGAGGTTCCACCGAGGGGGTATGCGCTCTCTGAACCTGTGTACCGACTATTACGCTATTACGCTCTATTACGCCACAAATTAATCGGAATTTAGCTAAAAACGGCCTAAAACACACCAAAATTGTTAAAATTTTGACAATTTCGGCTATTACGCGACTATTACGCGTATTATTACGCGTACAGATAGAGTGAACCGACTATTACGCGAGTGCATACCCCCTCGGGTTCCACAACCACAAACCCAGGCAATCCGGGACTGCCCCACCGTGGCGGACGTGCCGAAGATCAGCATGGCGCAGCTCGAGGCCAAGAGCGCCCCCGGGCCGGACGGCATCCCCAACTGCCTGCTGCGCATCCTGCCCGGGCCGGCCAAGGTGTTCGTCCTGATCATCTTCAACCGGGTCATCGCCAAGCAGAGGTACCCGGCCAACTGGAAGCGGGCCTTCGTGACGATGCTCTTGAAGAAGGGGAAGGTACGGACGGCGCCCAGCAGCTACCGCCCCATCTCGCTCATTAACTGCCTCGGGAAGCTGTTCGAGCGCTGCCTGCTGCTCCTCCTCAACACCGCGTTCATCCCCGACCTCCAGTTCGGCTTCCGGCCCAACCACGGCTGCGTGCACCAGCCGATCGTGGTGACCCAGGACCTGACCGTCAACGTGAACCTGCGCCGCCCCACCGTCGTCGTGGCGGCGTTCGACAAGGTGCCGCACACCGAGCTGGTCGTCAAGCTGTTCGCCACCGGCCAGGAGATGAGGGTCTGCGAGCCTACTACGACGACTGCAGCTTCTGCATCCGCGTCGGCGACGCCATCTCGGTGGTCTTCTTGATCAAGGCCGGCACCGCGCAGGGCGCCGTGGTGTCGCCCACACTGTACGCCCTCTACATGCCCGATGCCCAACCCTCGGAACGTGATCGTCTACCAGTACGCCGACGACACCCTGACCGCCGCCTCGGCCAGGACCATGGAGGAGGCCGCCCAGCACATCAACGACTACCTGGCCAGGCTGGCGCGCTGGTGCCGCAAGTGGAAGACGAAGATGAACGGCCTCAAGAGCGAAGCGATGATCGTCCGCGCCGCCATGCAGCCCACCGGCAAAGTGTTCCCGGTGCTCAGATACGGCGATGACGTCATCCCCTACAAGGACGTCATCAAGTACCTTGCGATCTACGTGGACCGGAACATGAACTTCGAGGCGCACGCCACGCACCTCAAGAAGACGGCGGCTCTGAGCAAGTGGGTCAAGTGCAGGACCGGCATCTCCGCCGAAACCAAGCTGGTTTTGTACAAGACGCTCATCCTCTCCAAGCTGCAGTGCGGCCTGCCCGCCGGGCAAGGCATCAGGCAGACGCACTGGGAGGCGCTGCTGACGCTGGAGCGGCTGTAGATCCGCTACATCACGGGCCTGCCCCACGACACCAACCGGCACGACCTGTACGACGCTTAGTACCCCGACATCGACCTGCAAGCCCACACCGTGAAGGTGCGCGAGGACTTCCGCCAGAAGGCCGAGCACCACCCCAACATCTTGGTGCGCAAGTTGCTGTACCCGCTACCGAACGGTGCCCGGCGCAACCCGCTCCACGCCATCGTCGTGGGCGCGCCGCAGAACCCGCAGCCCTAGCGGCGAGTGAGCGCTGCCTCTCTGTAAACGGTTCGTGATTTGGACGCGTACTCAACGCTGCTGCTCTGCTGAGATGGGTTTTATCAAGGAGGACGGGGATGATTCATCCTCGGAGGGCGTCGACGTCGAAAATGTGTCGGGGGACACAGTGGATTTGGAGGTGTCGGGGGCGCTTTTCATTGACGAAGAGGTAAGTAAGGAAGTATGGGGCGATTCGTAACAAATGCGTTTATTAATTTAAGTGGAGGGAGCAGAGGAAAATCTGAGTATGGCCCCTCTTTCGCTTCAAGTACAGGGTCCTTGAACAATCGAAGCGGATGTGATCGGTGCTCAGGTATAGTTTTGGAGGGGGTCTGAAATATAGAGTACACCGAAATTTCGGGAAACAGGCAAATCTTTTATTTTGAGTTCTAGGAAGTTTCTGTCTGAGGCTCCCCAGGTATGAATCACCATCGAAGTACCGTTGGGGCCTTGAAGCGTGACCCCTTTACAATGTAAACACGTGGCATAAGTTGCTTTTACTTTGTCCAGTGATAGTTAGGGACGGATTTCTTGCGTAACAGGCATTTGGGGTGATTCGTAACAGACCCGTATAAAAACAAGAATTCAAGAAGTTTTTGCTGTTAAATGCTTGAATTATTTCTCGAATCATCTGCTGTTTTATTCCAATGCATTTACACAGCTCGAAATGCATTTTAAAGCGAGTTATTCTATGCTTTCCTCTAAAATTGAAAAAAGTGAGGTTAGGTTTGACATAGCCTGTCAGTTAATGCTGAGGCGGTCAACGGCAGCTTGTAATGTAGATTTTTAGACGTCTGCAGGACACCCGAAGAACAACTGGTGGAGGAGATAACATTCCCGACGATGTTTCATTTAATGTGTTGGATGTTATGAAAAGCCCCATGGCTGTTACAAATCACCCCATGCTGGGGCGATTCGTAACAGCATGCAAGGGTTTGGGAAACGTCTTAGATTTCAAAGATTACGGACTCCAGATTGATCCAATGGAGCTGCACAGTCTAGATGAAGGGCCAGACTGCTCAACTGGCACAAGTATGACACCGATATGCAGAATGTTCTTAATTTTGTATAGATAATTCCGAAATCTGTTACAAATCGCCCCATACTCCCTTAATTAATACATTTATCTATCTTTCCAATCAGGTATTTTCCCAGATTGTTTGAAGCATAGTAAGGTAATTGCTCTATAGAAGGAAAAGGGTGACAACACTGATAAAAATTTTGTCGTAACTTAACGACACATCTATCGCTAATTATTTTAGCGACAAGATTTGTTGTGGAACGAATAGCTTGTTAAACCAAACTCGTACTGGAACTAAAGAATAATTTCACAACGACTAACTTGTTGGCTGAGCGATAGCGAAGCCTGTTACTCCAGTGCGGTTAAGGGGAGGTTCTGGTGAAAATGCTATTTTCTCCTAAATAGGTCCCACTGTGAAAATTTGTTAAAAATTTGATGTCTTATCAAGTATTTATTAAAATTTTTCATTGAGGAGGCACATTCTATGCCCTGAATCCAGTCGCAGAGCCTTTTTCTCCCATTTAGGCTACAACTTTAAAAATCTTCTTGCGCATACTATTTTGTCGTAAAAGGTTGGCTTAGACATTTTTCACTTCTTCGATTCATTTTTTAAAAACGCCGGCATGCCCATCTCAAAATGTCAATTGTATTTTTATTCGCAAGCTTTCTAACCAAGCATTTCACTAAAATTGATCAAAAATGTACAAAATAGACAAATTTTAGGGACTTTTCAGCTTAAAAAGCTAATAATTAATAATATAATGGAAGTTTTGAGCTATGCATGCCGGAATCTTTTGAAAATGAGTCGAAGAAGTGAAAAATGTCAAGGTCAACCTTTTACGACAAAATAGTATGCGCAAGGAGATTTTTTAAGATACAGCCAAAATAGGCTCAAAAAGACTCTTCGACTGGGTTTACAGCCTGGCATGTGCCTTCAAAAGTCAAATTTTAGTCTCCCCAATGAAAAATTTTATATTCCGAACAAATTATGACTGTAGGATCCATTTGGAAAATGGCAAGATTTTCACCAGAACCTCCCCTTAAAAATTTTTCCTGTCTGTCTGTCTGTGTGTGTGTACACTACTCCTCCTGAACGGCTCGGCCGATTTGGCTGAGATTTTGCAGGCTTATTAGGTATGTTCTTGGCTCGGCACACGCGAAATTTTACCATCCTAGCTCAACTGGTTCAGTTTTTATAGCCGAAAAACACCTAAAAAACGGCGGAAAATCGAGTTTTCTGCAGGCAGATCGCCTCTGACGTTAAGGAAGGGGGGTCTGGGGGCGAAGCCCCCCAGCCCCGACAAGTTAAAAAGTTCCAAGGGTCAAGATCGTGTTATCTGTAGATGAAGCAACTCTATCTATAATGAAGGGGGGTCTGGGGGGCTGAGCCCCCCAGCATGCATCAAGTTAGAGGTAACCGACGATGGACAAGCTATTGCCTGCCGAGGGCAGGCTAGCGCCGCAGGCCAAGGTAGGTACGCCAGGCGCGGATTGGAGGAACGGGCCGCGAGACATCGCGAAGCCTGTTACGACAAGACGCGGTCTGGCGTAAACCTACCTTGTATGCTTTAGAGCAGATAATTGCAAAAGATTTTGTTTCCATACAAATAGTATCGTTAAGGGTGATAACAAGAATTTTGTTCTTCAACGAAAAATTGTCGCTTACAAGATTCAACGACATTTCTTTCGCTTTGGTTCATGAAGAATTCTTTGTTTTGGAGCGACTAAATTTTCAATCATCTGATTGTTACTATACAACCATTTTTTAACAGTGAAGTCATTACCTGACAACTACCGTCCCCTTACCCTCTCCCTAAATATCGCTAAAATATACGAAAAATGTTTTTATAGTCGTCTCTCAAATTATACTTCAAAAAATAACATTTTTGGCTGAGCGATAGCGAAGCCTGTTACTCCAGTGCGGTTGAAAAGTTTTGTCTGTCTGTCCGTCTGTCTGTGAGTGTACACTACTCCTCCTGAACGGCTCGGCCGATCTGGCTGAGATTTTGCAGGCTTATTAGGTATATTCTTGGCTCGGCACACGCGAAATTTCACTATCCTAGCTCAACTAGTTCAGTTTTTATAGCCGAAAAACACCTAAAAAAACGGCGAAAAATCGAAGTTTTCTGCAGGTAGATCACCTCTGTCTTGAAGAAAGGGGGGTCTGGGGGGCGGCGCCCCCCAGCCTCGACAAGTTAAAAAGTTACTAGGGTCAAGATCGTGTTATCTGTAGATGAAGCAACTCCTTCTAGAATAAAGGGGGGTCTGGGGGGCGGAGCCCCCCAGCATGCAACACGTAAGAAGTAACCGACGATGGACAAGCCAATGCCTGCCGAAGGCAGGCTAGTGCCGCAGGCCAAGGTGAGATGAGCAGACCAATTTAAATTTTTATCGAGATAAAGGCCTAGGAATTTAACAAAGTCATCTTCTTGGATATTAGAATTTTCAATTTGCAAAGATATTTTATGACTGTCCATTCTATTCTTAAGGGTAAAGTGAAGGCACTTTGTCTTAGTGACATTATAAATTAGATTTAGTTTAGACAAGAATTCGATAACATCGCGCAGAATGGTACTAGCATAATTTTCAAGGGCATTGGTAGTATCAGCAGTAACAATGAGATTCGCATCATCTGCGTAAAAAACTGGTCTGCAGTTGCCATTTGATTGTTGTAGGATAGAATACTTCAGTTCATTAATGTAGATTAAAAATAATAATGGTCCTAGAATGCTACCTTGTAGCACGCCAAAAGAGGGTAGTTAGGAAGTTAGATAGGTAGGTATGAATAGTATCATGCCTGAGTTTTTTTTAGGGATACGCATTGTTTGCGTTCACTTAGATAAGATTTCAACCAGGTATTAGGAATACCTCTTATGCCATAATGATCGAGAATTTGTAGCAGCAGCACCAACAAGAGCAGGTGCCACATCCAGGACATCAGAATGATGGTAATCAAGATGAGCCGCATGACGAAGACCATCAAGGTGAGCAGCACGAAGACAATCACGAAGCCAATCACGAAGACAATCAAGGAGACCAGCCACCCGATCAAATGGATGACGAAGATGATAAGATGATCAACACAATCAAAAGCTTTAGACATATCTAGGAACAGGCCAAGTACTTTCTGATTTGAGTTTAAAGCATCAGTAATTAGTTCAACAGCAAAAGCTGTAGCGTGCGAAGTAGAAAGTCCTTTTTGGAAACCGAATTGTTCTTTAGCTACAAGGTAGGTATACGCCAGACCGCGTCTTGTCGTAACAGGCTTCGCGATGTCTCGCGGCCTGTTCCTCCAATCCGCGCCTGGCGTGGATGAACTCACCAAAAAACTTAGATCTAGTATCTTCCTGCTCAGACAGCTATCTCAATGCCTCCCCCCGAATTTATTACTTAATGTGTACTATGCTACCTTTTTCGCCCATATGAGTTATGGACTACTATGCTGGGGGAGTGTAGCTTCCTCTAGGTTTATGAAAATATTTAAACTTCAGAAACGAGCTATAAGGGTACTCGCAAATTTGCCATTTGATGGTAGGCGCTGTGTCGGCTGGCTGCCTCATTGGAATTTTAGTCGTACCCGCGGCAGTGTCACTGCCGACGTTGGGCCTGACGGCCATTGGGGGTAAGTCGGCACACTGGGAAACACTCCCTTCCCTATATATCTTCTTACGTGTTCTGTATGCTAAAAAATCAAATTCTACTATTCTAAACTCACATATCCACTCTTATGATACTCGTAAGAAAAATGACATCCATACTAATTTTATAAGGGAGTTTTTGGTAAACATGATGCCAAAAATGAAGGCTTTTTCTAATAATCCCCCCCCTAGTTTTAAAAAATATCCTCGATCCCAAACTGTTTTAAAGATCTCTAAAAATTTTACCTTTTTGAAAAGGAGCTGTATCAAAAAAGTGACCTCTGACTTATTCCCTCTCTACTTGTGTTTTAACACCCATTTATTCATCTTCCTGTTTATTGGCTGAGCGATAGCGAAGCCCGTTACTCCAGTGCGGCTGAAAAGTTTTGTCTGTCTGTGTGTCTGTGTGTGTGTGTAGACTACTCCTCCTGAACGGCTCGGCCGATCTGGCTGAGATTTTGCAGGCTTATTAGGTATGTTCTTGGATCGGCACACGCGAAATTTCACTATCCTAGCTCAACTGGTTCAGATTTTATAGCCGAAAAACACCCAAAAAACGGCGAAAAATCGAGTTTTCTGCAGGTAGATCACCTCTGTCTTGAAGAAAGGGGGGTCTGGGAGGCGGAGCCCCCCAGCCCCGACAAGTTTAAAATTGACAACGGTCAAGATCGTGTTATCTGTAGATGAAGCAACTCGATCTAGAATTAAGGGGGGTCTGGGGGGCGGAGCCCCCAGCATGCAACATGTAAGAAGCATCCGACGATGGACAAGCCATTGCCTGCCGAAGGCAGGCTAGCGCCGCAGGCCAAGGTAGGTACGCCAGGCGTGGATTGGAGGAACAGGCCGCGAGACATCGCGAAGCCTGTTACGACAAGACGCGGTCTGGCGTAAACCTACCTTGTATATTTTTACAAGACGTACATTCTGTCTGTAAGTTGGTACAAATAAATGATTTGATTTGGGTTTCATTCTCAAATTTTGACTAAAAAAAGAACAAACCTCTTTTTTTTTCTGGTGATGTCATAAAAATTTTTAATTTTTTTTGCCCAAGTTGCGGTAACTCAACTTAATCCTAATATGGAGGGGGGTTTCCAGTGACCCTACTGTGAATTAAATTTTAAAAAAGGGGGGAAAGCTGGAGTTGTATTTGGGGGACGGGGATTTGGGAATCACCAACTGTTTGTATGGGGGAAGTGGGGCCCAAAAGGGAACTATTTGTCAGTGTACTCATCCTCTCTGTTTGTCTGTTTCAGGTGCTGATCATCATGAGTTTCTTTTTAAATGTTTTTTTTATTTGAAAAAAAATTAAAAAAAAATTTAAGATTTTTTTTGGGTTTTTTTCCCCCCTTGTATTCCTTTACATTAGTTTTGTGTTTGGTTATCGACTATATGTGTAAGATTTTCAATGCTTTTGGTTCGTGTATAAAATGAATTTTTTCACAAAAAAACTGAAAATGATAACAGATCATTTTCGTTTTAATTGAATGGGGAAAACGAAAATCTAGTTTGAAACGCATCTCCTAATTCTGTGTCGTGGAGGCTGTGTCACAACACTGTTTACGAAGCTATTTAACCAGTGTTCTTGTGCTGTGGTACATGTGGAAGCCACTTGTGGTAACTTTTGCACCCAAAGAGCTTTGGCTCTGTGGAGCACACTGGTAGAACTAAAGCGTAGTATTACCCTCTGTTTTCAAGCGTACACTAAAGACTCCTTACGGACACCATGTATCCGCAATACGGACGGTTTTGTGCAAACGTAATTACGGGTTGGGTTTTGGTTGTTAAACGGATGATCTTATCCGTAATACAAATTTTTGTGTCCGTAAAATAATTTCGACGAAAAATGCGTATGGTACGGACGTAAACCCCTTTTAAATACGGATGATTTCATCCGTATTTCAACAAAAACTATCCGTAATTGCAAATTTCACAAAAATGTTCGTAATACAGATAGGATGTATCCGTAAGAAGTCTAGGGGTAATTAGTTTACGCTTGAAATTAAGCGTAACGGGCTCTTTCCTCACGATTCCCCCATCTAAATTTCTTTGGGGGAAAAATTTCCCCAGTATGCTTCATTTCAAACGTAACGTCTTCAAACGTAACATTATGCTTTACTCAAGCATAGAGTTACGCTTTAGTTTTACCAGTGCAAAAAGTAGAAATAATACTCCCAAATAAATTTTTATGGGTAAAAATCTGTTTGTTGAACTGATAGTGAAACTATTTTATTTTTCAAACTGATTTGCGTTTTTGGCGTCCGAATCCAACGACGTGTAGACGGATCCCAGGGAACACCGTGCGTTTAAAACGGGAAAGGAGTCCTTGGACAAGATGATTCGGGGTATGGTTCGGGTACGGTGAAGTCAGGATGGCCGTATCAATCAAACCATGAAGGCAGTTTTTGCACTTCGGAAAAACGAAAAAAAATTGTAGTTTTGTATTTTTTTTCCATCGGTCTCCTACTGCTCGGAGAGGGTCCCGGTCGTCTTAAACTTATAAAGCATGAATAGACGTTTCCATTTCCGTCTCGGAAACTTCATTTGGACATCTGATTCAGTTTCTATGGCTGTTTTTAGAAAACCACGTAAATTTCGAATTTTCAACGTCGATGCGCGAGGGTCCAGCTGTAAGTTACAGACGTGGCTCAGATCGCGTTGAGTTTATATTGCCATGAATTAACTTTGGAGCGCTATTACGTTTGCGATATCGGAAAATCGTGTTTCACGCCCCATCCTAGTGTTCACCTGAGAAATTCTACGTACCGTAAACCGGGGTAACTTGAGACAGCAAGGGTAACTTGAGACACTTCTGCTTTTCCACCTTTTCGGGGCTGCCACCTGGCTCGGCACATTCGGAGGTCAAAACTGCCCCAGCACTTTTTTTCATACTTGTTTGGAAAGACGATTAAGCGTTTGCATGGCGGGTTAGGGCCAAGCTGGTCAGTTCTATTACAATTTTTCAATTTTAGTAAATTTGCCATTTTTTGAGAAGTGGTACAAGTCTCCCTTGGTACTCGAAACACGTCTTGCTGAGACCCAAATGACCATAGTATCTTTCAACCCCATTATTTCAACATTCTAAATGCGGCATTGGTTTTGAGGGAAACCCATCATTCATCGGGTAATACTGACTTTTATAGAAAATAGTAACTATGCGGGGTAACTTGAGACACCAAATTTCATTGAATTTGACGGAAGTTGAGTGGCGTAACTTGACACTGGCACCTCCATGTACTACAGGGTGGTTTAAAGTAACGGACCTCTCCGTTCTAAGATCAAAACTAAGCCGCATTTGATTGGGAATCACTTTTTAGACAGTGTAGAGGGCCCCAAGTTGATATATGCAGCTTAAAGTTAGAGTGTTTTCTCAACTACATACGGACCAGATGAGACATAATAAATCTTGAGGTCTCAAAAGATGGGGAATTTAATTACCTTTCCAACGAGCTAAATGTCATTGAAATCGGACAACTTATAGTCCAACAACCGTCGATTTTTTTTGAAGAAAAACAACTGTAAAAATAGTTAAGGGATTTTGAGTAAATTTTAAAAATTGACTAAGACCATATACCTTTGCAGGAATGGACTTGTGTACGTAGAAATAACGAAAAATGTCTTAACAGGTGTCAGGGTTGAATGCGAAATGAGAGAATCGCTGTACTTAGTTGACAGGGTTGGATGTGAAATGGGAGAATCGTTGCGCTTCTGAAGTGCCGTTATCCCTCAAATTACCAAATGTAACTTTGATGAAAAAATCTTAATATAACGATCAAAAATCTTCTAATATATTCCACAAGTAGTACTTTTCATTGAAAATAAGTTAAATGTCTCAGAAAATCAGTATGGACTGGCAAAAACCCCACTTCCGTGAAAAAGCAAAGTGAAAACTAGGAGTGTCTCAAGTTACCCCAAATGACGGGGTAACTTGAGACAACTTTAGAGGCCCATTACTCTCATTTTAGGTGACCCCCAAAAACTTCATGGGGTCCAAACCGATTGTTATCATGTGAAATTAAACATAGTTGGGATTCGGGTTGGTGAGAGAAGTTTTGTGGACACACGGTCCAAAAAACGTGAAATATTGTCTCAAGTTACCCCGGTTTACGGTAACGTTACGCTCACATAACCGCACGGCGTATTGTGAGCATGCTAAATACAATCCAATTGGCTGAGCGATGGCAAAGCCCGTTACTCCAGTGCGGTAGAAAAGTTTTGTCTGTCTGTCTGCGTGCGTGCATAGCTCCTCCTGAACGGCTCGGCCGATCTGGCTGAGATTTTGCAGGCTCACGTTCATAGCTCACCACACACCGAAATTCAGCTTTCTATCTCAATCCATTCGGCCATATTAGCCAATAAAACACTTAAAACACGGCAGAAAAGGGACACCTCTTTAGGTCCTTTCAACTTTTTGTCAAATTTCAAGTCGTATAATACGTACTTAAAGCTGCTGATCACGAAAACACAACCTATTCGGACCCCGACCGAAAGTTAAGTCCTATAAGTGTAGATATTGATGACCAAATGCTATCACGCCCATTTTCACGGTATGCCTAGGAGAGCAGCCTGCTGAAGGCAGGTTAGCGCCGCACAGGCCAAGGTATGTAGGTGTACGCCAGGCGTGGATTGTCGAAACTGGCGCAGCAGCGCGAAGCCTGTTCAGACAAGACGGTCTGGCGTACACCTACCTTGTTAGCTGAGCGATAGCGAAGCCTGTTACTTCAGTGGGGTTGAAAAGTTCTGTCTGTCTGTCTGTGCGCACTACTCCTCCTGAACGGCTCGGCCGATCTCGGTGAGATTTTTCACACTTTTTGACCCGCCCTTCTATTCAAAAAAATGGGGGGGGGGGCTATGCATTTGCCTTTGTGTCTGTGCACAGATGTGGTGTTGTCGTCGTCGTTGTTGGCGTCTGTGTACAAGAAGGAGTTGAGCTAGTGAGCAGCTCCAGACAAAAAAGAACACTTGGCCGGGGACCCCCTCAGATCTGGCTCCCTCCCGGTTTTTTTGTTCCTCTAGTAAATAGAGTACTCCAAAGAAGCTCTGGCCCGGAAGAAGAAGAACAAAAACGGAAGTAAGAAATTGCAGTATCTATGAGAAATATACGCTGCGCATGAGGGTCAATCTAGTCCGTTTCTGTCACTGTGTTTTCGCCTCGTTTCTGGCGACGATGGAAACTCCGTTTCTGTCGCTGTGTTCTCGCCTCGTTTCTGTTGATGATGTAAACTCTGTTTCTGTCAGTGCAGTGCTTGCCTTGCTTGGGCTAAGCCTGCCCATATTATTTTTTTCTCTTCTAGTGTTTGACGCCGTGCTGCGCAGTGTCCATTGTGTTTTTTAGATTGCAGTAAATTCCTTAGTACTTTCTCTCATGTCGGACGGCTTTGGTGTGCACTGGGGCAAAAAGGTACGGAAAATTCTGTTAATTTTTTTGCCAGGATTCTCCGTAGCCCTCTTATCAATATTCTCCGTCTCCGTAGGGCCGTACAGTATTCTCTGTAAGTCCGCACAGTCTTCTCCGTAGGACCTGGAAGACTGTATAGTCCTACGGAGATCACTGTAAGGTCCTACGGAGAATACTGTGCTGTCCTACGGAAAATACTGTAAGAGCCTACGGAGAATATTGATAAGGGGGCTACGGAGAATTACCACAAGCTGTTCACAGAATTTTCCGTAGCTTTTTGCCACAGTGTGGTACGCCGTCCCGAATCACTGAAAGTTTGGTTATGTTGTTGTTGTTCACTGAGTTTGGCCTAAGTGTGTGTGTGTGGGCGTGTGGGCGTGTGGGTTCCTCGTCAACTTCTTCACCGTGAATGAGTAAGTCAAGCTGTGTCAACAGCTAAACTGACAGCATGTGTGTTTCTCTAATTTCATTTGCACTTTTAAATGCACTCAACAATACAAAAAAAACGCTAAGTTTGTCTTGTCTTCATGCTTTGTGCTCTCACCAACCTAAACTGGACGTTTGACTATTAAGCTTCCATTTTCGGTTCGTGTTTTGTGTATCTATTTGTCATGAAACTCATATTTTTTTACCCTTAATGGTTTCAGTCGAGTGATGACGACACATCCTCATCCTCATCTGGCAGTGATAGTGACGATACTTCTGGCTCTGGCTCTGGCACTGACAACACTTCAGATGGCAGAGAGTCCACTTACTTTAAAAACAAAAGTTTGAGATCTACTATAGAATCAAGCACTATCAAGCAGGTTTCAGCGCTGGAAATTATCAACCTATGTGTCAATTGAAAGGATCATTAGAGAAAACCTGCGCATATTTGCGCAAACAGTAACACGCGGCTGTGAAACATTAAAAAACTGGCAATTTTCCCCTTTTTGATAGAAAATGCGTCCCGACGAAGAAAGAATCCAAGCAACTGTGTCTCCATCCCAACCGTCCCTTGTCTTTTCACGTGTTATTTGGCTTCTTTTCCCTAGCCCCTCGCCCATTCTCCACAACTAACCCTCGAGAAAAGGCCACCTGGAAGTGCAACAGAATTGATGAGAAAACAGATCTTCTGACTGCAATGTTGTTTCATCTGATCCTGTGATCAGCTCTTTCAGAAAAAAACACCTAAAGCCAAGTCTTAAAATCTGTGTGCCACAGTTTTTTCTCTTTTAGTTGACCCCTTTCATGACCAGGCTAATGAGCCTGCCATGTTATTGTTCCATGAAGAGTTAAATGATATATCATTTCAAAATTGATTTTTGGAAATTGAAGTTTGACAGTTGTTATAAAATCTGTAGCCATGATTTTTTACAGTATTGTTTTTAAGAACGTACATATAATTTAAGTGATGTTTCTGACTCCTTTTTGAATCCTTTAAGCAGTTTTCAATTGTTTCGTCTGAAATTTACATTTAAAAATACAACAATATGTTTTACATTGATCTAGTGGAATGAGAGACTGCTCCTGCAGACTCAGAAATATACAACATAAAAATACGATTTTATTAAATCAGTTTTCGTTGAACCACGGCTGAGATACGGTCACACTTGCCGCCGCTTGTTCAAAATTTCATAAAGTAAGACCAAAAGAGGGTCTTTACCAAATTTGGGACATATACGATCAAAAATGGCTGAAATATAGGTTTTGAGCGCCTAAAAGGGCGTTTTAGCCCACTGTGTGGCGATGGGAAGGAGGAGGGGTCGCTGGCCGGGGCGCGGCGACGCGGCAGGCAGGAGCGCGGAGCGCAGAGTCGGCCCGCAACAATGCGCCGTGCGCGAGTCGTGCGGCGCGCCATGGCGCATTGTTGCGTGCCGTGCCGGCCGTGACTGGGCTCGACGGCCGGCGGACGGCCCTGGAAGCTTTGTCGCGGATGGTGCGGTAGATCGACAGCCCTGGTGGCGGGGCGGATTGTCAGCTTGGGCCGCCTTGGGCCTTGGGCTCAATTTTTTGCAGGCTTGCGCCTTGCGGCTCCGTGTGCTGCACCTGCCGCCTGGGCCGTAGCCGCGCCCATGTCATTCAAGTCAATGCATCTTGTTTTTTTTAGCAGATGATACCTTTACTACTTCAATATTCAATACATACTACAATACAAGACACTTAAAGGTGTCAGCTAGCTTTTACTCGAGAGTCCAGGGCCGTGCTGTTGGGGCGGGACAGTGAGTGCTTGATGCACGATCAACAATGTGCGCGAAACTTTGGCCCGAACATTGTGGTGGTGTATGAGTCTCAGCAGAAATGCTGAAAATAGAAAGGAGAAACACCTGACCTCTAGAACTGTTTTGCTGAAGTATACGAACGGAAAAGGGTCATACTGAAATGTAAGATTGAAAAGCGGTCATACTTGGATGTATGACCGAAATGCTGTCATACTTTATAGTGTATCACAGATAAAGGCTGATAAATTCCCAAGCTACACAATAGGCAGTGTCGATGACGTTTGATGGTATTTCAGTTATCCATTTCAGTATGACCGTTTTTCGTTCATACTTTTTGTATGAGCGAATATAGGTCATATGTCTCACCCTTCGAAAGTCAGTAGAAGTTTTGGGCACAAAAAGTTGTAGTAGAAGAGTGGTCGTTTTGGTAGCTGTTTTAAGATACAGCTTTTCAAGCTTCTCTGAATTTTTTCTGGAGCTCAGGGGTACAACAGTGGTTGCCAAGCAACCCAGTATATGTAAAGTAGTTGTTGTCTGCTGCCAACTGCTATCAATAAATTTCCTACATCACCTTTCTTTACTAAAGGCTGCACTGCAAATCCAAGTGTAGGACAGGTCGACACTTTAAAGCGTAGACCAGTTTGTCCCACGCTTGCAAGTGTCGACCAGTTGTGTCCTACGCTTCGAAGTGTCGACCACACTGTGTCCGACGCCTGCATGTGTAGGACACTGTTTGTCCTACAGCAAATTACACTGAGTTTTCCATTGTGACCCCACACTTCAGCCGTCGGACATTCTGTGGTCGACACTTGCAGGTGTCGGACAGTGTGTGGTCGACACTTCAAAGCGTCGGACACAACTGGTCGACACTTGCAAGCGTAGGACAAACTGCTCTACGCTTTAAAGTGTCGACCTGTCCTACACTTGGATTTGCAGTGTGAAGCTAAAAGTCAGCGTGACAGCGTGACCTTTCACAATTTGCTCTACTTAATTCGCATTCCTTACCTTTCTGTCCTTTCCGTTCTCTCTCCTTCCTCCTTTGCTCCCCTTCCTTCCCTTCCTCTCCTATTTTTTTGAAGTGCGGCTGGGCCCAAAGGGGGAGCTTGTCCTTTTGCCCTCCCTCCCCCCCCCCGATCCGCGCTTGAGCAAAGCATCGATGCAAACAGCTTCAACAACGGCTCGGCAAGACCAGAAGAAAAACCACACATCAAACCTGAAACAAAATAAGATAATAAAAACAAAACAACTGAGCAGGGAGCGTCAAGTCGGCCCATTGAATAATCAAAAGAAACAACAACAATCAAACAAACATGAAGACAACAGTAAAACATCACCCAAGTTCGTAGCCCAAAGGACAAGTAAAGTTTCAAACTCACCAGAGAGAAGAGAGTCAGTGAAGCCAAAGTGTGTGAATAGCATGCAAATGTTAGACAAGAAAGAAACATAAAAGACAAACAGGCAACAGTCATGCTTCATGCAATTGTAATTTTGAACAGAGGCCACAGCAAGTACAACAGAGCTCTGAAACAGAATAAATACAACAAACGTAAAGGGGCATTCGAAGCAAAAACGCCAGAGGACACAAAAAGAAGAGAGACACGTCAGGGAAGCCAACGGCCTGGAGCTGTCAAAAAGCCAGAAGGGCACACTACACGAAATACAGTAAACAGGCTAATATTATTCATCGTCCTCAAAACCACTGTCACTAACAAATTCAAACCCGCACTCCAGACAATTAAACGCGGAGGACTTGGGATCCTCAAGTTCCATGATTCCAGCCTGACGTTCTTCATAATTTAGAGGGAAGCGGAACAGTTAAATTCCCCTTGGGAGAACGGGGGGCTTAGATTCGGAGCTTAGTTCCAAAGAGTCTCCACGTCAAGACTGAGAGCAAACTCCACGGCAGCTGCGGCAAAAGCAGCCCGACGAGCATCTCGAAGCACGCGTTCGGCCTCCAACTACGAGGATACAAAAAACCGGGTACGAAGCAGTTACAAAATAGTAATAAAATTATTAAAAAATGTATATATATATGTAAAACAACCGGACTCATTTGGGACACAGGCACGTCAACCAGAGAAAGGGGGCCCATGGTGTTCAAAGGGGCGCCTGTAGCTGGGCCAACGCCAACACCTGGCCCTCGCCACACAAACTCCTCTTCGAATGAAGGGAGCAGGAAGGGGTGCATTTCCCCCGGGAAGTCGGGAAACCCCAGAAATCAGGCTGGAAGTCTTCAACTTCCTCGAAGTCCCCTGGGAACATGGGCAGACCCTCCGCAGGCAGGATATGGACAGATGGCCCCGGCAGGGGTCCAGGGAACATGGGCAGACCCTCAGCAGGCGGGATATGGCCAGAAGACCCCGGCAGGGGTCCGGGCCCCGCCCCCATCCCAGGCCCATGCACAAGTCCGAGACCCTGCCCGAGTGCGAGAGGCAGCTCAAACTGAACCTCCGGCAGGACCTCGAATTCGTACACCCCGGGACCCGGAACGAAGACGACATCCGGAAGGGGATGGTCAGGGGGCAGCACATGGACCAAGACTTCGGGCGCAAAGTGGTGGTTGGGCACCACGGGATTGGGGCCGGGGAGCTCCTCCTTCAAGGAAGACAAGGATTGAACAGCAAGGGAACCCTAACCCATAAGCAAGGACCCAATGCTGTCCTAAAAGATTGAGAACACATCAACGTTTTGCTGGCCCCATCATCAATCTGGAATGTTATGGGCCTGCCATTAACAAGAAGAGTAATGTTCACTGGGGCATCATAGGAAGGTGTATGCACCAAGAACAGATCATCATAAACATCGCCCTGCATGGAGAATTGTTGATTTACTTCAAATTGTGGGGCAGTGCTAGGGTGTTTCAAAACAACTTGATTTTTGAAATGAGTTGATTTTTAGGTTCATCTAGGTCCCAAATGACCTCACACCAAGTTTGAGCGAAATCGGCTAACATTTATTTACCCGGTGCACAGCACGAGAAAAATATTGGTCTCGCTTGGGAGAATACGATATGTATCAAATTAATTAAGTTACTGAGAAATGCATTAGAAACATGCGAACTAGTGGACAACCAATCGACGAGAACATGACATTGAACCGTACCTCAGTGCTGGGGGAGAAAAATCTACACTTTTGCATGCCATTTTCTTCCAGAAACTTGTCCTTTGCCTTTGAGCCTGACTGGCAATGTGGCACAAAGCAATAAGGCATTTTGCTATCTGCTAACCTCTGGGTGTTTCTGTCTGTTAGGCCTCTGTTCGGCGCCAAAAAGTGTCTTTTATGTGTGTTAGTGTCATAGATATTGGTATTCAAGGGAATACAGGGCTTCAGCATTGCTTTGTTTAGGGCTTCATGAGTCTAAGCACCTGTCCCCCCTGTCTGCTTGTGACAGCTGCCTCAATAAGTACAGGTGTATCAATTAATAAACAATGCAAGTTTCTTATTTCAGGCACCTTTAATATTCCTTACATCAGAAAATGAGCAGGTGATTCCACAACAGCAAACAATAATAAGAAAACTTTCACTCAAACCAGTCCATCGTCGACAGAAGCAGAAGACAACTTCATGCAAACAAACAGTACTTCATCACTAGCACAGCTCCTATTATTGACTCATCTATCCGATCAAGATGTAACTGGGACGAGGAGACAGCTTGTTTTTTCCTCTAAATTCGGTTTAAAGGACATTTTTTCCTAAGCCGTGCGGAATGAAAACTGTGAGGAGGGAAACGGCGGCGGTGGAGTCCCGACGCGCTCCCCGGCGCTCGGCCGCCTCGTATCTTCGCCTCCTGTTCGGGTCTGGATGGTCGTATCGGGATGGTAGAGAGCTCCTCGGAAAGCTTAGACATTTCTCTAAAATCGGCTCGCTGGTTGTACGCCACTATTTTCAACAATTTGGGCGCTAGGCGGTACAGTAGGGCTCGGCGTAGCACGGCTCCCATAAGAGCCCAGCGGGACAGCGGCCGGGCCGGTCGAAAATGCGACGGCAGCGCCACCTCCGCGGCGGCCGCCCCAAGCGGCCAAGCCCGGTGTCCCCTGGGCGAAACCCACCCCGGGGAAACCCCGTGCGAGGCTAGGTATGAGAGTCAGTCGCGGTCAGACCGGCCGGCCGACCGGCCGGCCGGGTTTCCCCCCTTGGGTAGAGCCCTACACTGTAAAAAATTAGTTCGTAAATTTACAAACAATTTATGGGTAATTTCGTTGCACAAATTATCTGTAAATTTACAACGTCTTTTTGTTTCTTAACGATTTATGAATTATTCTTCACGCAGTAATTTGTAAAATTACAAACTTTTTACACGCTCCAAATTACGTGGACCGCTTTTGTTCTACCTTGTCACGCTGATTAAATGAAGATTAACTTATTTCAGCGTTTTTGTTTTGCTTTATGAAACATCTTGTAAAATGATGAAGGCATCACCATATCTCGTAATCTTACAAGCGATTTGTGCAACGGAATTACCCAAGCATTTGTTGTAATTTTAGGAAACTTTTCATGTTTTTGTGACATTGTTGTAGTATTTTAGTCACGTTTGAGATGTATTTTGTTCATACCATTTCATAAGGCGGTGTTAACGAACAAATTTCATACAATTAAGAAGATTTCTGTGATGAATAATTTATAAAACGGCCTCTACAAATAAATTTCATAAATCAACGAAATGTTATTGTTACTCCACAGAGAATTTGTAAAAAAAAATTTCGTAAATTCACAATAATTTTTTACAGTGTAAAGGCCCGAAAGGGGAGATCCGCGAACCTGGAAAATGTTCTGATTTTACATCTCCATACTCTGAGAAAGTGCTATGCGTAATTCCTCATAGTTTGTTGTGATGTAGTGTCGTCTGCTGGGGCCTCGTGAAGCCTAGAGTCCTAGTAGCACTTCGAACAAGTCCTATAAACCTCCTCAGCTCTCTATAATAGTTGATTGAAGACCCCTTCAATATCGGATGTCGACAGTTTAGACGTTTCGAGGCTCATCACGGAATTTTAGAAACCCACGCCGGAAGCGGAAACGCACGGCGGACATTTTGTTCGTCACCGACGCTATGTTTTGATGTTATCTTGAGATCAAGGTTCTTGACGGCGCTTGGAACAGGCCTAAAATGCACCTCATTTCTCTAAAATAGTCAACTGAACAGTTCTTGAACGTCAGATGCAAACTGTTTAGACGTTTTCAGGCTCTGCCAGACGGATCTTAAAAACGCAAGCCGGAAGCGGAAGCGCATGGCGGACATTTTGGTCGTCAGTATGAGCACCAAAATCGGTCAGAAGTCAAGACGCGGTTCGTGGATCTCCCCTTTAGGGCCTTTAGGACTCCACCCTTGGGAGCAGCGCACTATTTTGTTCTCATACCGAAGCCTAGTCTCGCGCAAGCTACCCCGCGCCGCCGCCCAGGGGACACCACCAGGCGCTCGCTCTGCGTCCCTCTTGTAGCGTTTCTAGTGCGGTGGGTCTCTGCTGAAGGAAGGTACTCGAGGATGGTGGTCAGGAAGGAGTTTATTAGGAGTGAGGTTTTGAGTACGTCCGCGCGGCTCGAGAGCTGGGTGCCGTCTGACTCGGTCTCTGGTTGCTCCCGGTTGCTACTCTCTGGGTGCCCTCGTACCGACAATGGTACTCGTGAGGGGCGATAATGATGGCACGGGGCCGGACGGCTTCGGCTGCCTTCGGGGGCCATCGTGAAATCCCTACACTCTCACACGAGGCCCACTATACACGGGCTGCGGATTGTCCGCCTTCCCGTCGACTTCTACGGCCCTGCTGGCTTCGTACGCCTTTCGGCGCTCGCAAGCGCAGTCTGTGAGGCCGGCTGCGATGCGACCGCACTTCTGCGGGTTGTCCCGCCAGAAGTGACACAGCCCCACGGCGCCGTTCAGCTCGGCGACGGCGTGCACCTGCTGCAGCCCCCGGATCGCCCAGTCTCTTGCTTCTGCGAATCCGCAGCAGTGCACGCACACCTGCAACATGTTCGAGAATGCGTTTTCGCCGTCCGTTTCTAACCTCGTCCCGCCGACCGAGCAGTCTCACGTACTCGGCGAATCACCCACTGGATACCAAAGAGCTCAGATATCTTGGATCTCTCATCAAGGTTCCAAGCCTGGCTGACTGCCTCCACAATATCAGTGCGGTCACAGAAACTCGCCTGGAATTCAACGCCATGCTTCTCCTGAAACAATTAAATAACAGTAATGAAAAAATATCAACGTTTCCCACATTATTTGCAGCAACATGCATACGAAGATCTCGCCATGAATTGCAGTCAACAAGAAACTAAGAAATTCTTGAGGATCTTGTTGGCTATCTTTTTGGTACACCAACCAACTTTCAGCAACAATTTCCTGCCAGTTACATAAGATACGAAAAAAGATCACAATTAGGTGCCTCATTAAAAAATAAATGCATAAATTAAATGCTTAAAAGGTTTGAAGACGTACCATTAAAAATTCACAACGATAAGAGGAAACTGACTGGGACAATTCATTGATAGTAATTTTTAGGGCCGCTGTCAATGGTTGAGTATCATCACAGTTAGTAATCTGGTCCAGTCGCACGTTCTTTGATGACAAAATCCATTGCAAGATAGCATTGCAAAAGCAAACATTTTTGAGTTCATCCTTATTATTTATCAAGCCACAAAGGCCTTGACTAATAACTAGCTTCACCTAAAAAATGGAAAAGAAATTGTATGTAAAGTGTCAAAACCAACTCTATAAGATCAACAAGATACATGAAATCAATCAAAATTCATTAGTAACTTACTGGACTGTAGAATGACATCTTTCTTCATTACATTCAAAAGACTTTCAACACCTATTTCACTCCTGTACGACAGGCAATATTAAAATAAGTAAACTATTCGAGCCGGTAAGGTTAACCGATACCCGTTAGAGATGTTCCCGGCTCTAAAAACAATGCATTATTGCAAATAAATTACGCTCACCTTAAATATTCTTTCTAGGATACGATAATATTAAAAAAACAGCAAACTTCACGAATTTACAACCCCCGCACGCTAAATCTCTTTGTTCTTCGTTTGAGCACGGTTAGACGGCGCGCGGAACCTCTAGCAGACGCCAGGCAAGATGGCGGCTGAACAAGTGAGGGTTTGTTATGTTCTACCCCCACCGCCGTATCTTCTTCTTTCTATTCTTCACTATCGCAAAATACCTCATTGTAGGAAACCGACGAGCCATGCAGCCATTCGCTAAGTCTTATGTCACATGAAAAAAAATAGTCACAAAACAGTCGTTGACATTAAGGTAGGATATATACATAGAAAGAAGTATTAAAGATGTAGCTTTGCACCTTTTTTATGAAAGTCAAAGTTCACAAAGCAACCGCTGTGGCAATGGGGGACTATCGTTGTTATTCGACTATCTTCATCTTTCAGAAGAGATCTTCAGCTTCCACCACTCAAACCCTGCGAAATTGAAAGTGTTCAGAACATACCCACTCTCCCTGGGCGTTACGTTTGTATGTGCGAAATTACCCCGAAAAGTAACAATTTTTCAGTTTTGAGCCCATATTAACAAAACTATTTGACCCAGGTGATTGAAAATTTGACACAGCATGCTCTTAACATGTTCGAATCGACAAACAATCACCTCATGAACCGTCCATGAACAGTTTCGGCTTGTCGGTCAAAGTTTTTACGCATAAAGCGAATTTAGGTAAAAAGTGTTAAATACAGAAACCACTTTATGTCCTGAAGTTTGCCCTTGTTTTGACCTCCGGGTGAGTGATTGGATGGTTTTAAGTGTGGCCGATGCGATGCGCGCAACGGGTTAAGCCTCCAAGGTCGCCGTTAGATGGGAGCATCATCGCAATGCTTCCGGGCAAAGATGCCCGAAATTACACCGAGTGTCCGAAATTACCCCGTTTCACCATAATAAAAATAGTGACTAAATTGCGACAAAATTAAAATAGAAGTGTCTCGACAAAAAACATAACGCAAACGGTTACTTAAAATTACAACAAATTAAAATTGACGAGACACAAGAATGATGTAACAATGACAAGAAACTATCACAGAAAAACAAGACGATTCTTAAGTTGTACAGCAAATTTTAAACAGCATTTACAGGTCTTTTGATGGAGGTTTTGATGTCCTCCCCGACCTAGTGGTGTAAGAGTCTTGTTTGGGGGGGGGTGAAAGTTCTTAGAGCCAGGGGGTCGCCCAGGACGCCTCACAACTTCCTTCACCACTTCTGAAGACAACGATTTTCTTCCCCTGCCTCGACCCATCCCAGTGGTTTGGGGCGGAGTCGTTGGAGGTTGCTGCCTGCTTGGTGATGCCTGTGGAGTAAGGACAGGTGGAGCCCTGTCACATTTTTAGTAATGTGATGATAAAAGCCAACTTCCTGGGACTTAATTCGTTTGTCAACAAATTCTTTATACTTCTCCTTCCCAACCTGCTCCAAGCTGAAAAGAGTTTTTACTGCATCGGCGCTTACCCCTTCCCTTGTATCCAGTGTTATCAGATCAGCTCCAAGCTCCGCGAAAGGGTTCTGAGCCGCCAGAAAACTGTTCTTGAGGGCTTTGCAATGGTCTTTAAATTGCTTTTGGTAAGCAGCATATTGTTCTGTTTGTTCCCATACGTTAATTTTTCCTTCCTCAGTGGTGTTATTGTTCGTGATTCTGATCCTGACCCGCCTAATTTTGACCTGGGTGGACTTGGGCAAGGTTAAGTTGCCCAAGGTGAAGTTGCCCAAGGTGAAGTTGCCCAAGGTGAAGTTGCCCAAGGTGAAGATACCCAAGGTGGAGTCGCCCAAGGTGAAGTTGCCCAAGGTGAAGATGCCCAAGGTGAAGTTGCCCAAGGTGGAGTCGCCCAAGGTGAAGTCGCCAAAGGTGTAGTTGCCCAGGAAACATCAAGCATCTCGCCTCAGCCTCCTGTCCGGCTCCGGCAGTCCGTTGACTGTTGACTGAGGTGCATGACCACTTAGGAAGATAAACCTCATCGTGCAATTTATGAATCTTGTAGGAAGTAAGTTATTGCATGCTATTTAGCAATCAGGGCATTTTATAATTTGCCATATGTTTGTTCCTATATGTTAATTTTTTTCTTCCTCAGCAGTGTTATCCGTGATTCTGATCCTGAAGTTGATATTGATACAACTCTTATTGGCTGAGCGACAGCGAAGCCTGTTACTTCAGTGAGGTTGAAAAGTTTTGTCTGTCTGTCGGTCTGTCTGCGTGTGTGTGTGTGTGTGTGTGTGTATATACTACTCCTGAACGGCTCGGCCGATCTGGCTGAGATTTTGCAGGCTTATTAGGTATGTCTTGGCTCGGCACAGGCGAAATTTCACCATCCTAGCTCATCTGGTTCAGTTTTTATAGCCGAAAGACACCTAAAAACGGCGAAAAATCGAGTTTTCTGCAGGCAGATCACTTCTGTCGTGAGGGGAAGGGGGGCCTGCCCGCCCCCCAGCCTCGACAAGTTAAAAAGTTACAAGGGTCAAGATCGTGTTATCTGTAGATGAAGCAACCCTATCTCATGAATGAAGGGGGGGGGGGGGACCACCCCATGCAACAAGTAACCGGCGACGGACAAACCAATGCCTCCGAAGGC
>NW_023144630.1:10373488-10391651 GCF_012932325.1 Thrips palmi | reverse complement strand
ACCGCCCAAAACAAATAATCCGGTGGTGCAAATCCCGTCCGGGTCGCACAAGGGCTGCTGCAGGTGCATCATGGTTTACATGAGCGGGAGGGGGATTTCCGCCATTATTAGTGCTAGCAGGGCACATAGGGGTATTTTTGGAATCGGGGCGACGAGACAAGATGAATGGACCTGGTCCCGACCCCATCGGCCGCTTTTACAAGTTGGCCAGATCAGAATCTTCAAAAAGGGGGTCGACCGACTAAAAAATTTATTGCAGACTTCGATTGGTCTCAGCAAGACCTTTTCAACGAGGGGTCGGAAAGGGGGTCCAGGAGCCCGACTTCGTCTATTAGTCACATCAGGATCTTCAAAAAAGGGGGTCGACCGACTGAAAATTTTTACTTAAGTTTTCGATAGGTCATGGCAAGACCTCTTCAACGAGGGGTCGGAAGGGGGATCCAGGAGCCCGCCTTCATGAGTTATGGGAAAAAGTGCGACGGACTCGTTTTGCGCTCCTGCTGTGCCTCTATTGCAAGGAGTTGCAGTAGCATGGCAAATATGGGTATTTTCGGAATGAGGGCGAAGAGACAAATGAAATGGGCATATTCTAAGGACAGTTGGAGTAAAAAGTGTAAGGACTATTGCATATTGTGAATAGAAGGGCGGGCCTAAGTCACGATGGTACATCGATAACTTTGCTTTACCCGCTCACGGTGTGTGTGATGCGAGCGGGCCGAAGGCCCGGGCCTTCGACTGGCCAAGTTGGGTCTGATGCGAGGGCCGAAGGCCCGAGAAAGGGCCGCCGGCAGGCCAAGCTGGGCCGGCCCCCTGTCGAACCGAGTTGCCGGCGCAGCGAAGCGGAGCTAGCAACTCGGTTCGACGGAAGGGCGGGCCCTAGCTTGTTTAATATTCTAGAATGATTAAAACCCCTTTCCGGAATGTCAACAGAGGAAAATATGAAAACTGAAAGTGAGAATGGTTTGCGTGTTTCGTTCCCCTCTCCCCCCTCCCCCGTCACAGGGGAATCTTCCTTCAGGTCAGTGCACTGTGAGTGTAGTTGTGGATTGTAAACAGAATTTTCTTTGCCTTTGTGTGCATTTACTGATTTAATTCTCTCTGATACTATCCTTATTTTAAAAATTTATAGTAAATCAAATCAGGTAAATGCATGAAATTAGAAGACATGTTAATTGTCTTGGTTTGTCTCGGGAAATGACATTCTATTGCAATGCTGCAAGCTAACATAAATATTCTAGTACTAACATCTATTGATTAAAAGAATCCATATAGAGATGTATTTAGTGCAATGAATAATCCATATATTTAGTGCTAACAGATTTTGAATTGATGTTGTGTTCAATGAGACCGATGAGACGATTCAGATTTTGAGCGGTGGGTGACTTGGTAATTGGATTTAATGACACGATTCCTTTTACTTCACCAAAGTTTGTGTCCGACAAATGGAACTAAGTATTGGTAAAAGGTTTAAAAGCTGGCTCTCTGAATGGAAGCCCAATGTGAATACTATACTGTATTCTTTTACTCCAAAGATAAAATATCACGAGGCATGAAGGTAAATTATGTTGGCGTATGGAGCAACAAGTGGCCTCTGCTTTGGACTTCATGAGACGATTCACTGAATTTGACAAAATTTGGTCTCCGTCGAATGCTTCAGATCAGCCTGCCCTAAACTGAGGCACTTAAGGGGCAGTAGCATCTTTTGCACGTGTTTTGACGATTTTCGAACCTCCTGTTTAGACGTTAATATAAAGATAAGTATGAATGCCAGAGGCAAACGGCAGGCACCATTTGAAAGATAAAAGTTGTAACTTGGATGTTACTAAACTTGATGTAAGCTTTTGCTAGCTTAGAAAGTAGCGGTAGATGGTGTGAGTAAAATATTTAATGGGCGCCAGGCAAGTAAATTGCCGCTTCACCAAGAGGTATTCATGTTTCAAACTCAGTGCAAAGAAGGGCAGGATAAATTATTAAGTACAGAATTTAACAAACATGCATTTATAATAAATTTAAAACTGGGCCCAGCTGTATGAAAGGAAAAGTCACGATTAGCAACAACTAACTTAAAACTACAATTACTTAACTATGCCCCACATAAGCAGGGCGCACCAGCCCCAACCACCGCTGGCCAAAGTGGCGGACAACCAGTTAATCGAATGAGCCAAAATATAAATCACTATTTTACCCAACTAATATTATTAAATAAATTTATAGATGTAGAGACTTAACCAGCATAAAATTACAGCTGATTTACTCCTACATCATAATTCGAGCAAAAACTAAACAATATTAGGAAGCCACACAATAACTTGGGGCAGACAGGTTAAATTCAACGGTTCTATAAATATGGCTCACTTGATTTCCGCCCCCTAGTTTTTCAAAGATTAATTACTAAAGAGCATAAAATTTACAGCAGTATCAAAGCAAGAAAAGCTACTATATACAAAAATTTCAAAAAAAATGAGTACCCTAACCCAAGCAATTTAAAAATACACAATTATAAGCAAAGCTCCAAAAAAAAAAAAATAAATAATCAATGGGAGGCACTATGGGGAAAAGCAAAAGCATAAGCAGAAGCACTAACAACAAAAGGGTAGGAATCTTGAGCACCAAGACTATATTGTGAGGTTTCTGAGAAGGGAGACCCATGCCGAGGCGATGGGCCACCCTCAGTCACCCCGCGCCTGCACTATATAATCTCGGAGTACCTTTAGACCAGCAGCGTTAGGATGTATGCAGTCAATACCTTTGACAGTGCGCCGGACATATAAGTCCTTATTTACATTGCCATTACTCAATGCAAAGGCAGTAGAGAATTCAAACAGCTGTACAGAAGGTTGCTGAGCTAGACCTTTTATCCAAAAATTGAACTGAGCTATGTTGGGGGCCAGTGGGTCATACTTAGAGTGGGCTAGCGGCAGCAGTAATCCGCAATAAACTAACACCCTTTTCGGATGAGTGTGCGTACTAGAGAAGCATAGATTTGCCAAGTAGGGGGCCAAATCTCTTTTCTTTAAGATGTCGTTAATTCCTACGAGTAGCACCACTTTTCCAGAAATAGGGAGGGATTTAACCAAAACTTTGACAGCTTGCACGCCAGCCCCACTCACACATAACTGGTTGGAAACTGAGTGAAAAGAGGAGGGGTATTTTTTAGAACCCGCTTCAGAATACTGTCCCCAATCAACACAGCCATGATCTGGAGCTCCACGTAGCCTCACCAAGGTCCCACACTTTACGTAACTGGTCACCTCACATTTTGACAAGGGTGGAGAGCTGAAGTGCAGAGGGCCGCCATGGAGAGAAGTGGAGTTAGCCCGTCATTGCGAGCCGAGCTGTGTCGCGCCGTCCAGCGTCCATCGCGCTACCCGTCATTCTAGCCGGCCATGGCGAGAAGTTTAGCAGAGTACAAGAAAAACCCTGGGGCACACCAACACATCACATCAGCTGATCGGCTACATAACCTTCACGGCACCACGGTTAAACGAAAAGAATGAGCGAAAATGACTGTGACACGGCGCTTACCGTTCGCGGGTGGAAAGCGACATCAATAAACTGACGGCGGCGACCGGGTTTTCTCGGATCTGCGCCGGTGAAACGTAGGGAAACGTGACAAAAAACCCCAAAGCCAGAATGCACGTTTTGGCTCTCGGAAACCGTGTGCGCGCGACTGAGGCTGAGAGGGGGCCGGAAAAGGGAGATGCAGGAGGGGAGGGGGATTGTCGAAACTGGGGAGAACGAACCGGAAATGAAGCGAAGCGCGAGAATTTTTAATTGAACGGGGAAGGACTTTACGTGCTACATGACCGTGCGGTGCTGCAGACACCAAATAAAAATTAAAATAGAAGAGGGATAGCGAGACAAAGGCACAAGAGTTTAGAGGGGATAGAAAAAAATTAAATTACAGAAAAAAAAAAGGAACGGACACGTTACACCCCACCCTTCCTAAGAAATATGAGAGATGGATGAAAATTTGTCTCAGAGCTCAAAGTTGCTTGCAAGGTTCATTCGGAAAGAGTGACTCCCCAGCTCACTCACACAACTTCAGATCATTGATATGCCATGGACCGTCCTCGCTACCGTCGGCCTGGACCAGCAGATAGCCTCTCTGACCACACTTCGCCTTCACAGTGTAGGGACCAATAAATTTTGGAACCAACTTCTTGGAGAAAAATTTAGCCTTATCAGACTTCTCAAAATTTCGCCTGTACACTCGTTGTCCAGGCTTGTACTCTACGGCTCTCCTGCGGAGGTTGTATGTTTGCGCGTTTCGCGCATAAGCCTTCTTTAGCCTGCCTACCACGTCTAGATACATGTCCTGCAACATGGCCAAACGGTCCAGCTGTACCGCTCGTGAGCCAACCTCTGGCACCTCAGCTTGCTCTGGGGCTTTCAGTCCCCGCAGCCGCCCATCCAGGCACAGCTCCTCCCCAAACACAAGGCGATGAGGACTGTACCCCGTCACATCATGCACCACGGCATTCAAGGCGGCCTGCAACTCTGGCAAGTTCTTGTCCCAGTTTCTGTGGGGGAACTTCCCCTTCGTCTTAGAGACATACTCCTGCACATAGGTAGACAACAACCGTTTCAGCACTTGATTGACTCGCTCAGTGGGATTTGTCTGAGGGTGATAGTAGAAATTGTACAGAATGGTAGTGTTGTACTTGTCACTAAGCACATTCATAGCACTACACTTGAACTGCGGACCATTATCAAAAAGCATAAGACGAGGTACGCCAAAAGACAAAAACACACGATGCTCAAGGAAGGCAACCACATTCTGGGCATTAGCTTTCCTGAGAGGGTGGATCAAACAATACTTGGAAAACAAGTCAGTCACTACCAACAAATATGTGAACCCGGCGGAGCTGCGAGGGAAAGGCCCCATTAGGTCTGCACTTATCACTTCCCAGGGCTTTGTCGCATGCTTCTGCGTGCCCATAAGACCAGCCGGGCGCGCCAAGACAGGCTTGTGCGCGATGCAAGGGTGGCAGGCTGCAATGTACTTGCTGATATACTGCTTCATTTTAGGAAAATAGTACAACTGCCGCACTCGATTCCACGTCTTGGAGACACCGAAGTGCCCTCCCAACGGCGAGTCATGCAGTTCAAGCAGGACATTCTTACGCAGCTCCTCAGGAACAACGCGCACCCATGCCTTCGGGGAATTCCTGCTCACAGAAATCAGCTTGAAGAGCTGACCACCATCAATTCTAAATGCAGGGTATTTTCCAGGCTCAGCCTGCACGGCATCAAGCAAGGAATTATACCACTTGTCCTGCGTAGGTCCTTCAGACACAGAGATCAAGTCAAGGGGAGTCTCCTCAAAGGCTCTACTCAGAGCGTCGGGCACGACATTATCAGCGCCTTTTCGGTGCACTATAGTAAAGTCATACTGTTGCATACGCAACGCCCAACGGCCAAGACGCCCTGTGGGGTCTTTCAAATTGTCCAACCATTTCAGGCTTGCATGATCAGTAATGACCGTGAAATGCGAGGCTTCAATGTAAGGTCTAAACTTTTCAACTCCAACAAGCACTGCCAGACACTCCAACTCTGTGGTAGTATATTTCCTTTCAGCCTTGTTGAGCGTGCGGCTTGCACAAGCAATAATTCTTTCCACCCCGTCCTGCACTTGACCAAGAACACAAGCGATGCCCGTATTACTAGCATCACAGAGCAACACGAATTCTTTAGAAAAATCGGGACACGCCAAAACAGGCGCAGAGACAAGCTTACTTTTGAGCAACAAAAAGGCGTTCTCCGTCTCCTCAGACCAGGCCCATCTAACATTTTTGCAAAGCAAAGCAGTAATAGGACTAATGATGGAGGAAAAATCAGGAACAAAGCGCCGATACCAGCTGCACATACCAATGAAGCGCCGCAGCTGTTTTACAGTGCGGGGGCGAGGATAATTCACAATAGAAGCCACCTTCTCGGGATCAACGTGGAGTCCGTGCTCATCTACAATAAAACCTAAGTATTTGAGACGGGGCATCACCCACTTGCACTTCTCCAACGAGAGGGTCAATCCTGCCTTCTCCAATCTGGACATAACCTTTTCCAAGAGGATCAGATGCTCCTCAAACGTGGCGGACACGATAATGATATCGTCCAAATAAACAAACACATGGGGGGCCAAATCTAAACCCAAGACTTTATCAATAAAGCGTTGCCAAGTCGCTGGAGCGTTATTAAGACCTTGAGGCATCCGTTTCCAGTGGTACAGACCACGGCCTCTAACAGTAAAAGCAGTCTTCTCACGACTGGCTGGATCCAGAGGAATTTGGTGATAAGCAGATTTAATGTCCATGGAGCTAATAAATTTAGCGTCCTTCAGCTGATCTAGAATGTCGGTAACCTTGGGCAACGGGTAAGCATCCTTTTGGGTCACTTTATTAAGGGCCCGATAATCCAATACCCATCTAGGCTTTTTGTCCTTTTTGGTAATGACAATCACATTGGACGACCAAGCGCTATTAGAAGGCTCAACAAAATCAAGGGCCAGGAGCTCATCCAATCCAGAGTGGAGGACCTCGAGAATTTTTGGCGAATATGAGAAATACTTTGCCTTGCGCGGCCTCGCATCACCGGTGTCAATTACATGACTCACAAGATTAGTACAACCGGGCGTCGAGGAACCTAGCGTCGGCTTGTATCGCTCAATCAGAGAATTTACCAGAGCGCGCTGTTGTGGTGTTAACTTGTCAGCCGGCCCTCCGTCCGAGTTAGACTCATCGACGGTTATTTCTGCCAACTCTGGCACACCTTCTCTGAGAAATGCAGTGCCCTCACACAAATCAGGGACAAGTCCCGTCATTTTCCAGAAATTCACACCCAAAATGAGTTTATGAGGCAAGGCCGGCACTACTAGTGTGGGCACAATAAACACCTTGGCGTCGCCCCCAGTACCAACTCGATACGGGACGTCGACGCTTCCTAAAGCCGTCCTGTAGGATTTATCAGCCAGCCTCACACCTTGTATATCCTTAGAAGAAATTTTAAAGCCCATTTTCTTTAACATAGCCCACCCGGGACGACCAACAACGGACCGCCCCGCTCCACTGTCTAAAAGGCCCATAAAATGGACTCCAGAAACCGTCACTGGCAGATAGGCCCTTTCGTCTGGTCCAAAAGTTAAATCAATCGTATCTAAATTAAGGACACGACGCGACCTCACTCTAGAAACCCTCCTACCAGCGACGACGCGACGACCTATTAGTTTTTTGGAGCACAAGTAGGACACTTAAACTGTGTCACATCAGGCCGGCCGCATTTCCAACAATGCTTGGTCTTCGGCTCTGGGCAGTCTCTGGCACTGTGACTGACCTTCTTGCGGCAGTTCCAACACTCGCCGGGGGTGGCTACATAGGGCGTGGGCGTGGGCGTGGGCGTGGGATTGGCGCTCGAAGTGGAAGGATCCACCGCAGCAACGCGCGGTTCCGCCTTCTTCTTGGCTTTGTAAGCCAGCCCTGGATCTATCAGTCCAGTTCGGGCATCAGGATGGCGGCGAGAATCCGAAACTTGGCGTGCATACGAAAGGAGTCGCCCCTTCTCTAATAGATCTTCCACCGAAGTAAGCCTAGACAAGTCAATCCTCTCCAAATAGTACAACTGCAAATTTTTCCAGATGATTTTCAACTGGGAAGCAGTAGACGGCGGGTCAGGCAATCGTCCAAACATGCGGCTCATACATGCCACATACAGCTCTAGCGGCTCGTCCTGGCCTTGCTGCCTGGCTTTAATTTCCTCCAATAGAAGGTCCTCCCAATCCTGAGGCAGAAACGTGCGTATCAGCTCGTCTACCAGCGCACCCCAAGTGCTGAATAGGCCTCTCTCCTTGCCAGAGCGATACCAAACCAAAGCCTGTCCCTTGAAAAGATCCCCTGCAGATCGTAATAAATCCTCATCACTAACTTGACGCGACCTCGCTTTGTCCTTCAAGTCCTCCAGGAACGAGAACACTTCGCCCTTGGCTCCACTAAAAGTGATGTTCCACTTGTGAACCAGCGCGCCCTTGGCTGCGCTCGACGAGGCACACGTGACAGACGCACTAGGAGCCTGTGTCCGTTCGAGCATGATATTGGTCAACTGGCTTTGGAGCAAGAAAAGCTGTTTCTGCAGGGTCTCAACTTGGTCAGAGGGCGCCCCCTGGTCCCGTTGTCCTAACAGATGGGCGGGGAGTGGCCGAGGCTCCGAGGCAGCAGAGGTTGAAGGGTAAATAGTGGTTAAGCCAGGCTGGAATGACACTCGGTTCGTACTTCTCCGCGGCCCAATCGGGGTGGAAGTCAACCCGACGCCCAAACGCTCTGAGGGCCGAGGCAGTTCCGCACTCTCTCTAGCTGAGGCTTCCGCAACACCTCCGATTGGAGGTCCGACCGCTCCTTGATCCTCGTCAAGGTCCAGGTCAAGGGCCGTCCTCTCCGTGATGTCCGAAAACACCATCGGCTCCTCCTCAATAATCGAATAGCGATAGTTAGGTACAATGGACACGTATGGGACAGCATCCTGTAGTTCAGGATACTTCTCCTTGATCACTTCACTAAATTCCCGGAGTCTTACAATCAGGCCCTTAGCGCCTTCACTCCCCTTCTCATCAGCAAGTAGATACTCCACTCGTCGCAAAACATGACGAAAGACAGCCAGAACCCGTCTTGGCTCTGCCGTAGGTTGAACAGTGGCGTCACCGAGACTATCTACAAGGACCCGGCAAGCTTCGACTTCGGTCGGAATATCTTTCACGAAGCGGGAATAAACGCGAAGGCCAGTCATCTCCTTCCTCAACACCTTGCGCAATTTCTTTCTGAGCTCATCGACAGTGAAATCAAAACGTTTACCCCTAACACGGAGCTCGTACTGAAGCTCCTCCTTGTGTAGCCGATCAACATCCATGATGAATCAGTGTACTCACCAGAACGTTGCGACTAACCAAAATCGTTACTCGTGCAGCAGAAGCAGCACAGCAAAACAGCAAAATTGAACAGCAAATAAAGAGACGTCCGCGCGACGGACGCCAGACAGCGACACAGCAGCGTAGAAAATGAAGCTCTCCATGGCGGCGTCCACACTCCATTCTCCAGCACAGCGACAACAGCAACAAAAAAAACAACATGAATAATAGACAAAACAGGGTGGCGGCCCTCTAATACACTAAGCAATTTTTTTTTTTTTTTTTTTTTTTTGAATGAACAACGATAGAAATATTAGAAATTTAACTAAGTGAAGTTAAGGTATTTAGATTGTAAGCCAATGAACAGGCGTGATGACTTAAAGATCTACATGAACACACTTAATAAATCCTGTTCCTCATTGCACTGATACAAAGGCCCCACGTTGGGCGCCATTTTTGTAACTTGGATGTTACTAAACTTGATGTAAGCTTTTGCTAGCTTAGAAAGTAGCGGTAGATGGTGTGAGTAAAATATTTAATGGGCGCCAGGCAAGTAAATTGCCGCTTCACCAAGAGGTATTCATGTTTCAAACTCAGTGCAAAGAAGGGCAGGATAAATTATTAAGTACAGAATTTAACAAACATGCGTTTATTAATCAATTAACTGGGCCCAGCTGTATGAAAGGAAAAGTCACGATTAGCAACAACTAACTTAAAACTACAATTACTTAACTATGCCCCACATAAGCAGGGCGCACCAGCCCCAACCACCGCTGGCCAAAGTGGCGGACAACCAGTTAATCGAATGAGCCAAAATATAAATCACTATTTTACCCAACTAATATTATTAAATAAATTTATAGATGTAGAGACTTAACCAGCATAAAATTACAGCTGATTTACTCCTACATCATAATTCGAGCAAAAACTAAACAATATTAGGAAGCCACACAATAACTTGGGGCAGACAGGTTAAATTCAACGGTTCTATAAATATGGCTCACTTGATTTCCGCCCCCTAGTTTTGCAAAGATTAATTACTAAAGAGCATAAAATTTACAGCAGTATCAAAGCAAGAAAAGCTACTATATACAAAATTGCAAAACAATGAGTACCCTAACCCAAGCAATTTAAAAATACACAATTATAAGCAAAGCTCCAAAAAAAAAAATATAAATAATCAATGGGAGGCACTATGGGGAAAAGCAAAAGCATAAGCAGAAGCAACTAACAACAAAGGATAGGAATCTTGAGCACCAAGACTATATTGTGAGGTTTCTGAGAAGGGAGACCCATGCCGAGGCGATGGGCCACCCTCAGTCACCCAGCGCCTGCACTATATAATCTCGGAGTACCTTTAGACCAGCAGCGTTAGGATGTATGCAGTCAATACCTTTGACAGTGCGCCGGACATATAAGTCCTTATTTACATTGCCATTACTCAATGCAAAGGCAGTAGAGAATTCAAGCAGCTGTACAGAAGGTTGCTGAGCTAGACCTTTTATCCAAAAATTGAACTGAGCTATGTTGGGGGCCAGTGGGTCATACTTAGAGTGGGCTAGCGGCAGCAGTAATCCGCAATAAACTAAACACCCTTTTCGGATGAGTGTGCGTACTAGAGAAGCATAGATTTGCCAAGTAGAGGCCAAATCTCTTTTCTTTAAGATGTCGTTAATTCCTACGAGTAGCACCACTTTTCCAGAAATTGGGAGGGATTTGACCAAAACTTTGACAGCTTGCACGCCAGCCCCACTCACACACAACTGGTTGGAAACTGAGTGAAAAGAGGAGGGGTACTTGTTTAGAACCCGCTTCAGAATACTGTCCCCAATCAACACAGCCATGATCTGTAGCTCCACGTAGCCTCACAAGGTCCCACACTTTACGTAACTGGTCACCTCACATTTTGACAGGATGGAGAGCTGAAGTGTAGAGGGCCGCCATGGAGAGAAGTGAAGTTAGCCCGTCATTGCGAGCCGAGCTGTGTCGCGCCGTCCAGCGTCCATCGCGCTACCCGTCATTCTAGCCGGCCATGGCGAGAAGATTTAGCAGAGTACAAGAAAAACCCTGGGGCACACCAACACATCACATCAGCTGATCGGCTACATAACCTTCACGGCACCACGGTTAAACGAAAGAATGAGCGAAAATGACTGTGACACGGCGCTTACCGTTCGCGGGTGGAAGGCGACATTAATGATTTAACGGCGGCGAGCGGGTTTTCTCGGATCTGCGCCGGTGAAACGTAGTAAACGTGACAAAACCCAACGCTAGAATGCACGTTTTGGCTCTCGGAAACCCGTGTGCGCGCGACTGAGGCTGAGAGGGGACCGGAAAAGGGAGATGCGGGAGGAGAGGGGATTTTCGAAACTGGGGAGAATGAACCGGAAATGAAGCGAAGCGCGAGAATTTGAATTGATCGGGGAAGGACTTTACGTGCTACATGGCCGTGCGGTGCTGCAGACACCAAATAAAAATTAAAATAGAAGAGGGATAGCGAGACAAAGGCACAAGAGTTTAGAGGGGATAGAAAAAAAAATAAATTACAGAAAAAAAAAAGGAACGGACACGTTACAAAGTTTTTACAACATTTTCAAAAAAAAATTTTGTTTTAGCATTGAATTAGGATGTTTTGTGTTATATGCAAAAATGGTCTGCAAAATTATATGGTTTCACTGCGCGCACGATTGCAGCCAAAGTTTTTAACTTTTTACCAATCGGTAAAATGCATCTGAAAAAGCATGAAATTGCCCATAAAATGACCCTTGGGTTTTAATATTGGGCCAGAAAAAATGTGATTCGTTTCCATCTTAAGTTGAAGATGAGCGTTTCAATAGTTTTTCTTGCCCAATATTAAAACCCCAAGGGTCATTTTATGGGCAATTTCATGCTTTTTCAGATGCATTTTACCGATTGGTAAAAATTTAAAAAACTTTGGCTGCAATCGTGCGCGCAGTGACACCATGTAATTTTGCAGACCATTTTTGCATAAAAACACAAAACATCCTAATTCAATGCTAAAACAAAATATTTTTTTTTTGAAAATGTTGTAAAACTTTTATCTTTCAAATGGTGCCTGCCGTTTGTCTCTCGCATTCATACTTATCTTTATATTAACGTCTAAACAGGAGGTTCGAAAATCGTCAAAACACGTAAAAATGACGCTACTGCCCCCTTAATATAAACTACGATGACATATTCTAGTCTATTGTTTAATTCAACGGTTTTAAATGAAAGAATGACAAAAGGCTTCATAAATATAACTAATAAATTTGTGAATTCATTAGTTTGAAGAAAAAGATGTATCGAATAGTGAGTCAAGCAGATGAGTAGCTAATTGAGCGATTCAATGCTGGCAATGGAATGTTACTCGACTGAAGGAATCGCATTGGTGTGGCATCAGGGTATTGGTGACGACAAAGGGTGATCTATGAAGACTAACCCAGACCCATTATTGATCAATATATTAATATTTTTGAATTGAATCTCATATTGATTCTTGGAGTTTTTGGAGTGCTGATTATGAAACCACTTCCATTTCTACTCCAGACTTATATTTTCATCTCAAATTGGGTCATTTCGGACCAAAATTTTCAGGTGAAGTTTTATATTGTTTTTCCCGCAGTGTTTGATGAGCTGAACTGAAAAATGACTTCCAAATTTTTCCAGACTCACGCTTTGCCAAATTTTGGCCAAATTTGGACCAAAATTTTGGAATCGAGATTGCTGTTGATCCTAACAGTTTTTTGTGTGCTGATAACGAAAATCACCTCCATTTCGACTCCAGAATTATATTTTCATCCCAAATTAGGTCATTTTGGACCAAAATTTTCAAATCGAGATTTATATTGTTTTCCCGCAGTTTTTTGGGGCGCTGAACTCAAAAAAGACGTCCAATTTTTTTTCCCCGACTCACGCATTACCGAATTTTGAACGATTTTGGACCAAATTTTTTGGGAAACGAGTTTGATGTTGATCCCAACAGTTTTTGTGTGCTGATAACAAAAATCACTTCCATTTATACCCCCGACCTACATTTCACTCAATATGAGCCCACAAGCTGCACATTTCGTCTACTTAAGCAAAGTCCGAAGTGCACTAATTCGCATCGCTCAGCCACACTACGCGCCCACACTAAACGGCGCGTACCCCTAGTCTACTGGGAAAACATCTTTTAATTATTTTACTCTTGACTATTCCATCATTGTTTTAATAAATATAAGGTCTACCAGAATAACTTGCGCTCTTCTTCAACTTTAAGCTATGGCAACGACAGAATTAAAGTAACAAACTTTAAGAACTCAAGCACAGAAAATTATACAAATGCTTTAGCACATATATTTTAAATCTTAAACATTAACTCAAAAGCATTAAACAATTATACAATTTTTTTGGCAAACATCTTAGTACACAGTGTTTGGTGCAGCGGTAAAATATAAAATCAAAGGCATTTGTAGATAGTAGAAAGACCTGAAGAAAAGCATTTTAGGAGTGAATACTTATGCTATCCCAAAATTGTATCACACATAAGGCATTTTTGCAGCTACTGGTTGCAGTTAGATCCAAATACATATCACAATTGTTCTCTACTTCTTGTGACGTTCTTGGTCTTGAAATTTTCAAACCTCGCAAGAAGCTCTGTCTTTCTAAGAATTCTGGTAAATAAAATTTTCGTTACGAACTATACTGTATAATCTCATTTATTTCCTATCTTTGGGTAAACTCAGCAGAATCACAGACTAGCAATATCTTAAAAATTATGCTTTGGATGCAAGGCTTTGGATACACATTGTCAGGAAACACCCACATCATTTCATCATCATTATGCAATACACAAACAAGATATTGGGGAAATGAATGTTTTTGAAGGACAGAAAGAGAATTCACAATTTCAATCTTGGTTTCTTTGGTTGAGATTGCTCTGAAACTTTGAGAGCCAGACTGTGAGGGATGGCACTTCTCTTTGTTGGGGCAATGTTCCCTGCTGTTTTTTTGGCTTTGGATTTAGGATAACCATGTTCAGTGGTGTATGCAGACTTTGGTGGTCTTCCCTGATGGGTGCACTTCCTGCCCCAAGGGAGGGCTTTTTTTCTCTCTGGATGCTGCTGCTGTTTGAATAGATGTACTTGCGCACAACTGAACGATGACCAGCAGCCTGCCTATTGAATGTATGGAATGCAGACAGCAACTGGTTTTCTGAGGAATCTTTAGCCCTCTGGAACTTGACACTAAATTTGTCTACAGCATCAACAAATACATCAGGCCTTGACTTAGACTGTCCCACGAAAAATTACATGTTCTGTTAACGCACGGGGCACTTGAAAAATAAGTTCTAAATGTAAAAAAAGGAATAAATTCTTTTGGCCCAAGCATTCGGATAGAATTTAGAGGTCGCGCATCGCTCCCAAAGTGAAAACAACCGCTTTTTGGCAAATTTTACGTTTTCTTTACAGCCACGGCGCTTTCCGGCCGTCCCTCGCGACTCGGTCGGACTCTTAGTACCCTCGCGTAACATTCCAGCACCAACCCGACCCTTGCCGACCCCAAAAGCCCTTTAATAATAGCCAAAAACGTTAATTTTTTTCAGAAATTTTTGTTGAAAAGTGCTGAAAAAGGTGCAAGGAGTGAAGATTAGGGCAATCTGTGTGGCTCAATCGATTGGAAATCATCGAAAACCTAAGTACCCAAAATTGGAAGTACCCACGGTCAGAAATGGCCGCACCCGTAGCAGTGCAAATACGCAATTTTCGAGAAACGGCCTATTTTCCATAGAGGCGTTCCAGACCAAAAAAGCCACTTGGCCGGCGACCATCTCGGATCAAGCTCAAACTTTTTTTCTGGCTTCCTTTTATCCCTACGGACTGCTAAAACACCATAGGAGCGAGATCCGACTCAAACTCCGGATTTTATAGGGGACCGAAAACCCCCAAAATGGCTGTTTTTGAGGGTTTTGGACTTGATCGGTTGGTGGAACAGGCTGGCCAAAAAATCTTCCCTTTAGATTTTTCTTGTAGAAAATAGTGCGCTCTTTCGAATGGCGTGTCGAACGAGGCTCTACGACGTCGGGTTTCGACGCTACGGGCTCTCAAAGTTGCCCAATTTCACTATTTTCACTGGAGATATGAGCATGTCAGGGCCGTTCGAAGTATACCATCGGCGATTTCGCTCCTCTTTGGCTGAACTGGGCACCTTACCCTAATACCAGTGGTAAAAGGCCCAAAAGTTGTATTGTTCACAGTTCCTCTAGTAATTGCCTGAGATGGCTGAAATTTTGTGGGGGTGTTGACCTATTGGAAGGGGCGTAATGAGAGTCGACAAAAGGGGGGGGGGGGGGTGCGTTACGGGTTGCATAACGTAAGGGGAAAACTTGTCCGTGTTGTAGTATTGATCAAAACAGGCCCTGATATGCTCATATCTCCAGTGATAATAGTGAAATTGGGCAACTTTGAGAGCCCGTAGCGTCGAAACCCGACGTCGTAAGCCCGAAAAAGCCCAAAGAGGGCCCACAAAAAATTTAAAGGGGGGTTTTTTGGGCCCTGACCCTCCTGAAGAACCTACAACACCGGGGGTTTCGGCCCTTTAGGGGGAAACGAAAATGCGTGATCCTCCATTTTTGCATTTTTTAAGGGCGCGAAAAATTTTGAAAAGGGTGAATGGTGCCCCAAGGGCCTTTGGTTGGGGCCCCTTGGTTTGCCGTTTTTCTCCAAATTTTTTTGAAAGGTTTTGGTTGGGGGACTTCCTTTTGGGAAATTAAGGGGTTAACCAAGGGGGGAAAACGGAATTGGGAAAAATTATTTAATTTTTAATGATTTTCAATTTTGAAAACGTTTTTGGCATTTTAAAGGGCCCTTTTGGGGCCCGAATTGGGCTAAGTTCCCCCGGTACTAAGTCCGACCGGTTTGCAGGGGCCAAAAAGTTTCCTTGAAAAAAAAAGAAAATTTGGCCAAGTTTTTAAAATTTTAGGACCGAACTTTCCCTAATGTGCAAAAGTATTCTAACTTACTTTTCCCAACCCCGTTACACTTTTTTATCCGACAACAACCGTTTTCCCCCGATGTTCATTTGGTTTTTGATAAATTTCCCACTTTTCCCCTAGAGGTTTTCCTTTTTTCAAAAAGGTTCCCTCCCTGAAAAAGAAATGCCTAAGGGGAGTCCCTAAAATGGAACAATCGAAAAAGGTTTTTACCTTTTACCCTGCAAATTCCCTCCTAGAGGCCCGGCGACCGCATTGGGGACCAAAAAATCTTGGGAAAAATTTTTCCGCTGATTAACCAAATTAAAACCCCCAAAAAATTGGGTTTTCGGCCCCTTTCCGGATTTGATGGACTCCTCCTATGGGTACCCTTTGTGGGAGAAGGAACCCGGGAAAAAAAGTTTGAGCTTGATTCGAGATGGTCGCCGGCCAAGTGGCTTTTTTGGTCCGGAACGCCTCTATGGAAAATAGGCCTTTTCTCGAAAATTGCGTATTTGCACTGCTAGGGGTGCGGCCATTTGACCGGGGGTACTTCCAATTTTGGGTACTTGGGTTTTTTCGATGATTTCCAATCGATTGAGCCACACAGATTGCCCTAATCTTCACTCCTTGCCCCTTTTTTCCCGCACTTTTCAACAAAAATTTCTGAAAAAAATTAACGTTTTTGGCTATTTTTAAAAGGGGTTTTTGGGGGGTCGGCAAGGGTCGGGTTGGTGCTGGAATGTTACGCGAGGGTACTAAGGTCCGACCGAGTCGCGAGGGACGGCCGAAAAGCCCCGTGGCTGTAAAGAAAACGAAAAATTTTGCCAAAAAGCGGTTGTTTTCATTTTGGGGAGCGATGCGCGACCTCTAAATTCTATCCTAATGCTTGGGCCAAAAGAATTATTCCTTTTTTTACATTTAGAACTTATTTTTCAAGTGCCCCGTGCTTTAACAGAACATGTAATTTTCGTGGGACAGTCTCCCTTTGACTTCAGCGATTTTATCATGTAGGTATTGATATCTTCCCACTTTTCCAATGCTGCAGAGAGTTTGCCTGGTAAAAGATGGTGCCACTTTCTAAAAATTTTGAAATAAAAAGACAATAAGTTGTGAGACTACACATAAAATGCAACAGTTTCAGAATTAAAGTTCAAAAATACCTGTAGTTGACCCACTGCAAAATCCAGCTCCTCAGAGGCGCCAGCACCGTCTAGGGTGGTGTCTTGGTTATCCAAAAAAAAATATCTGCTGTCAAAAAATTTCCAAACTTAGATGTAAAACAAATTAAAAAGCTGAGTAAATAAATGGAGAAAATTTATTACTGCGACTTTTTCCTGCATTATTTGGAACATAGGGCCCTCCCTTTAGAGGAGCATACCATTCAGGTGGCGCAGAGACAGGGGTTTCATTATTTTAAGAGCTAGTTTGGACTCAAGGTCAATAGGAAGGAATTGGGTAGACATAATATTAAAGCTCTGGACAACCGCCATTTGATGTTTGCATGGAGCACCGTTTCCCGGGCCCCAGACATGAGCACACTTCATGTTTCATGTCTACAACATACTCAGTTTTTCGCTCCACATTTTTTACCAAAAAAACCTTTTTGAGGAGACTTCTCACATCGAAGTGGGGCCAGTTTTGATGGTGGATGAAATGCTTTGACTTCCAGTAATTTCTTGGAGACCATTCAATACATTTCAAGTCTTCTTTCAAAGAAGGCTTCAAGTCTGGTAGTAAAGAAGTCAAACATTTGAACCTCACTGTAGGCTTTTAAGCGCTGGAAAAAAAGGTCTTCATCAGTCTAACTGTTGCCTCGGAGTAATTGTTGGTGTTGTTACCCCTAGTGAGCAGGTCAACTCTGTAGGCAAGGGCCCATTCAGGGGCTCGCCCTATAGGTCCTTGAAATGTTTCACGAGTCCAGAATTTGCCCTTTACTTTGGGGAAAGCAAGCATACTTTCATATTTTTCTTTAAAATCATCTTCATTCTGTTCATAGCAAATCTCTGAATAAAATGTAAATTTCAAGTTTGTCACTGGAGTCAACTTTGTGTTTGCTATCCCAAATGTACCGCCACATAGCTTGCAGCACATGGAACAAACAAAGTAGAGCTATTATTCCCGGGAAAAATACGCTTCAGTGCATTTCTTTCGCTGGTTGAGTCATCTGTCATTATTATTTGAGGACCCTGAGAGCCACGACCCCCCAAAAGGGATCTGAGGGAACTATATCTATGAGCATCTTCCCAAACCTTCATGGATGACATCTTCTGACTCAGAATGGTTATTATAAGGCCTCTGGCAAGGCACCAGCAGCACTG
>NW_023144630.1:10345171-10372988 GCF_012932325.1 Thrips palmi | reverse complement strand
AATCACAGACGATTGGTAGTCCCATGCGGAGCGGGAAGCCCGAATTCGCCCCGCGCGAGGCTACGCAGGTCAGCATCTGGTGCGGCACAGCAGGTATACGGCGGTCGCCCGCTAGCCTGACTCAGGGTGCCTTTGACTCCACGGGACTACCAAGCGCTGGCTTGCGCATCTCTGACGGGAGGGTCTCTAGTGCGAGCTGTACCTATGCTGTGTGACTGCTTTCATTGTGTTACGTGCTTTCAAGTCTTTCTTTTGCTAATTTAAACCATGTTTCAAGGAGCAGAAATAAAGTATGCAGCATACTTGAAACTCTTTTTTAATGAATAGGATTTGTTCATCCCTACATCAGGTTTTCATCCTTGGTTCTAGCTACAAAGTAGGTCAGACGGAGTGTACTATGTCAACACTTGAGTTTGTGGAGTGGGGGCATGGGGCATCGTCCCACTGAAGAAGAGGCATTCCCCTTCCATCTCGCTCACCCCTCTTTTCGCTCCAGACGTCTAGTGCGTCGAAGGGCAAGGGGTATAGGGATTGAAAGCGGCCAGCGTGGTGCGTGGTCAGCCTGCGCTAGAGCCCTAGGGCACTAGCCTGCGTGCGCCCGAGAGCCCCTGCGAATTGGCGGGTAGGCCCGCCCGCACAGCACGCGTACCGTGCGGGCGGGCCTACCCGCCAATTCGCAGGGGCTCAACCGACGGATAAGGCGATGGCGTCCAAGGCAGTGCAGGGCAAATGCAAAAGTCGAGGACATGCCGTTGCTTTTTCCACCACCCCAAGCCTACCGCACCCTTTGTGACTACGACTTTGTAGGTACAGAATAATTTTTAACGCGCTTCTGGAGGCGGTGAGGGGTAGCGTGGACCGGGTCTTGCTGCTGCTGCAACTGCTTCTACACCGGGCAGATATGTACCTTGCTACAGCTGTTGTACGCGCTAGAGTGACGAGGCCGAGCTTGGCGGTGCGGTGGGCTTTTTTAAGGGGGGGGTGAAATTGGCCTGGTCGCCCCGCCTATGAGGATTGCGACTATTTAACGCCGCATGTTCGTTACGTCCGAGGACTCTTGCAGCAGAGGTGTGTATATCCATCCGTCAAGCATCTGTTCCATCCACAGCGTCAAGAGGTGGGGGGCTGGCCTGTCCAGGTGACGATTCGAACGCTTTGTTTCGCCTTCCGAATGCAGTCCGGGTGAGCGATACGGAGCGAGCGGCGCCGCTGCGAGTGCGAGAGAGACAAACGGTCGCCCAGCACGCTGCGAATGGAACGGATGGAGCACATGCGCTGTGCGGGTTGGATGTGGGCGGGTCCAATGGTAGGCGACCCGCCCACGGCCAGGCTGCGGATGGAACGGATGCTGGGCGGATGGATATGCACACCTCTGTCTAGCAGTTGTAAACTTGTATTGCATCCGGGTTGAAAGCCCTGAAATGATCACATCCCTGAAGTGTTATTGGAACAAAGCTGCTTATTTGGCAAAATTGTAATAGATCAAAACAAAATAGGATTGGCTGCCATCTTCGTGAATTGGCAGCAGAGATCTGGACCGTCCACGTGCAGCGATGACCGCGCCCTCGTTTCATTCAGCTCCATCTAGTTAGGGGTCATCTTAGATGGCACTGCCTGCGGAGTACGGGCCGTCGGATGCCCGTGCCTCCGCCCCCTGGAATGTAATACTCTGGTAAAATGAGAGCATAAAACTACGCCCTTATGAGCATAAACAGTCTTGCGCGTCTTTTAAGGGCGTAGTAAGTCACGCCCTTAAGGGCATAACACGATTCATGCCGTTCCAGGGGTGTGAATCGTTTACGCCCAGTGTATGGCCGGCATAGTTTCCGTGCCTCTTTTCCACCAGTGATAGTCGATCAGGCACAGTTCACCAAGTTGTGTAAGGTGGATGATAAAGTAGGGCCTTGCCTTTTGCCTACTTAGGGGGGGCATACTAGTGCTTTTAGCCTACCTTAAAGCGCGCCCATCTTGTATCGAAAAGGGGGGAAGGGGGGGGGACGACGACACCCATTTCTGCCCCCTTCCCGGGATGCGCGCCGTTGCTCGTTGCGGAGTGCGGGCCCTCGGCTGTGCCTGCGGTCTGTCAGAACGCGGTGCTGTCTGCAATGTACGGGCCCTCGGCTGAGCCCTCAGTTGCGCCCGAGGCCTCCTCGGTCGCCGCTGGAGTCGTCGTCTATTTGAACCCGCAATATTCTGCTCCTGCCTATTTCCCTGTACAGTATGTACAGTCAAATTTCATTATTTTTAAACGAGAGCATTTTTTATTAAACCTCGGCATCCCCTGCTTTGACTTGCCGGGTACCAGACCAGAGACGTGTCAGTAGATTATTAATGCCTTTGCAACTTACATTTTGCGATGCTGATGTGCTCCCAATTTCTGCAATGGATAACGCTGTTTCAAGGGCCAATTCATCTTCCAGGATGGCTTGTATTTTTTCCATGGCATTTATTCGCTCCGGAAGTCTGCTCAAATCCATCCGCATGCGTGATATGTCATTCTGTCATGAGAATGTGAATGACACAGTTATTCGACGTCCGATTTTACGAGGCAAATGTGAAATGGCGCCGTCTCAGCAGAGTAAACTACAAAAAACCAAGGGTTGCTTTGCGTGATCTGGCTAGCGTGCGTGATGCAAAGCACTAACCAGATCTTAACAAGCTGCAACTAAGAGCTCGGTTAGCACGCCTTTGATCTTGGAAGTATAGTTGATAGTTATGCTAGGGGACATGGGGCAGCCGACGTTGTCTTACAGACACGAATCCCAGCAGGTCGTGAAGTTGCGATCTTCTAGCTCTGCTTACATCATAAGGAACACCCAGAGGGGCTCCTTGATTGGTCATGGAGTACCGCGGAGAAGACATGTGCCTCAGCGTTGCCCTGTTATCTCGTTGCCCTTGATTGTTCATAGGGCACGCGTAGAATGCGAAGGCACCTGCCTCAGCCTTGCCCTTGTTAGGGTGCCGCGCTGTGGGCAGCGCCGGGGCACTGTCTGTTGCTAGGACGACGCCCACTGTTATTCGCGGTCTAGACTCTGTCCTGCACTACTCCTGTTCCCGAATACACTTGGCCTGCACATCCTGGAGTACCTCCTCATTCCCGCTGCAATCCCCTGAACCCCAAATCCTAACATTGGTGTCAGAAGTGGGATTTGATCAGCTTGGGATTGAGGTCTGCAACGGCCGAGCAGCAGGAAGGTCCCGGATCACCGCGGCGAGACAGGACGACGACGTCCTTGGAGGCCAGCCTGCAGCACTTCGCCGAGGCGTCCACCGCGCAGGAGCAGCGCGCCAACACCGTCCTGGAGTGCATGGCCGCGATGTGCTCGACGGCGACCTGTGTCCCCGACCGGTATGTGACTCCCCCACACTTTGACGGATCCCGTTCTTGGAATGTGTTCGCGGCCCAGTTCGACGCCGTGGCCGCGATGAACGGCTGAAGCGAGGAGGAGGCGGGCCGCCAGCTGCTCGTTGCCCTGGAAGGACCTGCCGCCGACGTGGTGCTGACGCTGCCCCCGTCGCAGTACGTGCACTTCCCCAGCCTGCGCCAGCGCCTGCAGCAGCACTACGACGCGGCCCAGGGCGTGCTCACGGCCGAGTGTCAGCTTTGGGAGCGCACCCAGCGCTATGGTGAGCCGCTGCACGAGTTCACCGCCGCCGTGCTCACGCTGGCCCGGACGGCCTTCCCCACCTGGCCGGAGAACGCGCTGCAAGACTCGGCGCGGAGGCTGTTCGTGAACGGCACCCGGGACGACGTGGTCCGTCGCCAAGTCCGCCTGCAGCAGCCCGCTAACCTCCACGACGCGATGTCCACCGCCATGCGCACCGAGGCCGTGTTGCAGGCCGAGCCCGGTAAGACTGTTCCAGAGTCCGCCGCCACTGCTGCACCGACAGCGAGCCCTGCTGTCGAGCCTGCTGGACGTGTTGCTGACGACGTCCAAGCCCGTCGCGTGCCTGCTGTGCACGCAGTCGACCAATCCCGAGGATCCTGACAACGTCACGGAGCAGGTGACCGCCACTGCCCCCCCCCCCCCCCCCCCCCCCCAGTTCACTCAGGTTTGAGAGAAAGTGCTACTCCTGCCGCAGACCTGGACACCAAGTGCAGAACTGCCCGGAACGTCGCTGCTGAGGATGACCGGGCCCAGGCCAAGGAGAGCAAGGACCAGGACGTTGTCGCTGATGGCGCGGAGACGAGAGGCACCCGCTCGCTGTCCAGGGGCTTGAGCGTGCAGCGCGGCGCCGCAGTCGCGCGCGCCGCGTTCTGGGGCACCACACGGAGTGCGTGAGCGTGGCTCACGGTGGTGGCAAGAGGTGGCCGTCGTTCTGGATCGCGGCTGTGTGCCCGAGCAACGGAGAAGTGAACCAGCTATGTGTCCGAAGGCGCGCCTGTGTGTCCGCCCAACGATGAATCGTCTGGACGCCAGCCCCGACCGCCGCCGCCCCATGACCGTCATCGTTTTGGAGACAACGGTTGCAGTGAGGGGTGCAGCCAAGCCGCCACGCGCACCCTCCAGTTCGGGCGCCACGAGACCGCACGAGACGCTTGCTGCTAGACGACAAATCCGGGAAACACGTTCCATCGTTCGGAAGTCCGAAGCGCGACGCGGATGCGACCCGTCAAAGCGCGCCGCTGAAAGGAGTGCCACCCCCGGAGCAGGGTGGCGACGGCCCCGCGTGGCCCTTCGAGCTGCGGCCTGACGATGGTCTCCTCCGTGACGGCCACGCCCCTGGTGCTGGCGACGTGCCGCGCCGCCCACGCTGATCGGCCCCGCACCGCGCCAGCCGGTGCACCACGTCCTCGGGCGTCCACTTCGTCGGGGCACTTGGCGCGCGCACGGGTGCAGGCTAGCCTCCTGGACAGCAGCTGCAGCAGGCGCTCCCGCGCGGCGTCCAGCTCCTGGCGCAGCTCGTCGTGGGCCCCAGGCTGGTCGGAGAGTCGGGCGGCGATGACGCAGCTGGTAAGGAACTGGCACATGACGTTGTCCTCGCGCCAGGAACGCCTGGAGAAGTCCTTGCAAAAGGCCCGCAGCTTCTTCTTGGTGGCCTCCCACCAGTCCACGACGTCGGCGTCCCCGCGCTGGCGCCGCCACTGCTGCCACCGCTCGCGGAGTGCGGGAAGGAGGGCCTCGTCGCTGAGCGTTGCAGGGTAGGGTTCTAAAAAAGCGTGAAAAATAAAATTTGGAAAAAAAACCATGAAAAAAAAACGGGTTTTTTCCGAAAAACGGACATTTTGGGCCTGAAATGTTGCTTAAACGGGTGGCGCGAAGCTAGGGGGAGCGTAGTGGCGCGTTAGGTGGCAAAAAAACGGAGCTCCCACGTTTTCATTTTTCATTGTCATACCTGGGTGTTGATATTGACCTAACTAAGCTTGCCAGCATGTCAAATAAGCGCAAAAGCAAAAAAAACACCAAAAAGTACCAAATTAGGAAAAGCCCCATATTTTTCCGGAAATTGCTAAAATCAAAGCCGAAAAAACAGTTTTTTCCGTTTTTTTCATGTTTTTTTTCCGGCTTTTAGAACCCTATTGCAGGGTCGAACTGCCAGAGTCGTGGGCCGCGGTTCGGCCGCTGGCGCGCCTCCGCTGTCCAGGGCGATGGCGATGGCGCGGTGGTCGCCGAAGGCGGCGGCGTGCAGTGCCGTCAGGTCCTTGGTGACGTAGACTCTGTCAAGGCGCGACAGACAGCTAAGGCCCTCGGTACGTGTAGCCTACCTCGCTCGGATGCAGCCTCGTCCTAGCTCAGTCAAGGGAGGTATGGGTACGAACATCGCCAGCAAAGCTCTGGCCAGGCTGAACTGTCGTCCGACCCGCGGACATTCCTCCCGTCCGCCATGCCCGCGGCCCGCGGACATTCCTCGAGTCCCCGAATCTGTCCCCGCGCGGTCGCAGATCCGGCGAGGACGGCCTGACTGCAGAGTTCTACCACCACCTCGAACACCATAATTTTGCCGCGAGGTATGGCTGACGGCGTTCAGTACCCCCAAGCCTACACTGTCCAGAAGCTGGCTCGCCGTGCTGCAAGAGCTCTACGCGGACGCCGACGACGTCCCACCCGCAGCGAGGTTCTTCTCGGCCTTCCGGACGACGTGCAGACAGGTCGACGAGTGCCATGACGTCCAAGGTCAGGCCCTCAACGGCGCGCTGTTGCAGGTCATGGTGCTCAACCGCCCCCGCCGTGCCCCGGGTGCAGCGGAGGACGCCGACAGCCGACTGGAGCACCGTGTGGGCCAGCAGGATCTCCTCCTAGACCCTGGAGCCAGGGTGACCTAGTTCCGCGCGGTCCACGACGTCCTACCCACCAACGCCCGGCTCAAGGCCGCCAACCAGGTCGAGGACACAGTGTTCCACCGCCTGCTCGCCTGCCAGCCAGCCTCGAGGGCCATCAAACCTTTTAGTCACCATGAAATTTATAATCTCTTTCACTACTTTCAAAATGTTTTGTTGGGCAACTTTGTTTTCGATTCATATTTTATTATTATTTTAATTCTGTTGTGTATGTTATAATGCCCCAATAAATGTGATAAACAAAACAGTCAGATACTTCCACTTTTGAAGGAATGTCTAAAAGGTTGACATTCTTTTTTTTTTAAGTAAAAAAAAATTGGCAAGCGCCCACTGTGCTCATTGTGTAACATCTTAAGGTTCAATTGTGAATTGTGTAGGCATGATTAGTTATATTCAACTACCTTATTGACAATTGTAAAAGGAACAAGTAAAAATAAAAACTTAGTTTCAACCGCTAGAATTTATCTATGTCTCTGGAACAGGCAAGAATAAGTGTCACAGGATAGAAACATATAAAGAACAGAAATGAAGAAAATATACAATGAATTATAAGTAGAATATGATACTCATAAGTTACATTTGGCTCAAATTACAATTTAAATCAAAGTCTCATGACATGCAAATAAAAGTTAAAACTTTGAGCAACACTATCTAGTGAATCATTTAGAACAAACATATGAAAAACTTCATATATCAGATGACGTCAATTGTGACTTCATGCAATGGCCTTAGTTCCACACACAACACCCAGTCTATACAGAAAACAGAAAATAAAGCAAAGATATCACTTTCCAAGATTGGCATTATTCAATGTTAAAAATCACACGAAAGGTTCTGGATAACATATTAAGCATTGTCAATTGCATAAAATAAACCTTAATCATTATTAGGAGGTCCTCGTCCAACTTCTAGTGCCACATGTTCATCAAAGGCACTTTGGAAAAGATCTGATGCTGGTTAGGAACTTCATGACAGTTTCATCCATATCATGAATAATCTCCCTCTTAAGATGGTAAGAGAGATAAGTACGTGATCAGTAATAACAGACTCCCAGCGCCTACAGCGTCGAGGATTTTCACCACTAACATTAAGCTTTGAGTCAAGTATGGCAATATTCAAAGTAAGAATATGACATAAAAAATTACATGAATAGTTGGTTCGTTCATATTACAATTTAAATCAAAGTCTCATGACATACAAATAAAAGTTAAAACTTTGAGCAACACTATCTAGTGAATCATTTAGAACAAACATATGAAAAACTACATATATCATATGAGGTCAATTGTGACTTCATGCAATGGCCTTAGTTCCACACACAACACCCAGTCTATACAGAAAACAGAAAATAAAGCAAAGATATCACTTTCCAAGATTGGCATTATTCAATGTTAAAAATCACACGAAAGGTTCTGGATAACATATTAAGCATTGTCAATTGCATAAAATAAACCTTAATCATTATTAGGAGGTCCTCGTCCAACTTCTAGTGCCACATGTTCATCAAAGGCACTTTGGAAAAGATCTGATGCTGGTTAGGAACTTCATGACAGTTTCATCCATGTCATGAATAATCTCCCTCTTAAGATGGTAAGAGAGATAAGTACGTGATCAGTAATAACAGACTCCCAGCGCCTACAGCGTCGAGGATTTTCACCACTAACATTAAGCTTTGAGTCAAGTATGGCAATATTCAAAGTAAGAATATGACATAAAAAATTACATGAATAGTTGGTTCGTTCATATTACAATTTAAATCAAAGTCTCATGACATACAAATAAAAGTTAAAACTTTGAGCAACACTATCTAGTGAATCATTTAGAACAAACATATGAAAAACTACATATATCAGATGAGGTCAATTGTGACTTCATGCAATGGCCTTAGTTCCACACACAACACCCAGTCTATACAGAAAACAGAAAATAAAGCAAAGATATCACTTTCCAAGATTGGCATTATTCAATGTTAAAAATCACACGAAAGGTTCTGAATAACATATTAAGCATTGTCAATTGCATAAAATAAACCTTAATCATCATTAGGAGGTCCTCGTCCAACTTCTCGTGCAACATGTTCATCAAAGGCACTTTTGAAAAGATCTGATGCTTTGGTTAGGAACTGCATGACAGTTTCGTTCATGTCATGGAAAATCTCCCTCTCAAGATGGTAAGTGAGATTACTAAGTATGCGATCAGTAATAATAGACTTCCAGCGCCTAGTGCGTCGAGGATTTTCACCACTAATATGAAGCTCTGAGTCAAGTATGGCATTATTTTCAAGTGTTGCCAATGCTTGTATGAATAGAAAAACATTTGGGCGGTACGCTCCAGTTTTATTACGTAGCATACGGTTGTGGGTCTCACATGAATTGTTCGTGCGGATTTCTGATTTGTAAAGGCACATCCATCTTCTTCGAGAAGGGGTTCTGATCCATTTCTGTTCCACATAATCAAAAAATGGATCAAGCAAGTAAGCCATCCGAATGTCCTCTTGAAGAGCAGCATTACGAAGACATCGCAGTCCAACCAGGAAATATCGCCTTGGTAAGAGGGAAATGGCTACAGCTTTCCGAATATAATGCACGATGTTGGGCAAATCTTTGCGATATCTGAAAATTCCTAGTTTCTTTGCCTTCTTGACGAAAGAACGCCCAAGGTGCCAAAGACAACCTTGGATTTCAGCTTCTGAAAGTAAGAAACAAACAAAAAAGATCACTCCACTATCAAAACCTGAACTGAAAATTGACCACTTGATCAAAGGTTGTCAAGTTTCAAAAACTTTCTTTGTTTTTCCGTCTATTTTTAGGGACTTTCTCCATACTCAAAAGGAGTATTATTGGGAAAAGTCTGCACATCACAAAATTGTTTTACTCACAAAAGAGCCATAGAGCTGACCCAGGGGTCAGCTCTATGATCCCAATAGTGAATTTTAACTACGAGAATGAGAGCAATACAGATATTTGGTGGGCAACATTAGAGACCATGTTTCCCAAATCAGACCCCTTAAAGAAACACTGAAAAAAGGTCAACCCCTCTTGCATCAAACTTACGAGGGAAGGATTCTTGCCACGCTTCTTGTTGTGCTTTCTCCCAGTCAGACAAGATAACATCGGGGTTCAAATTAGGACACAAATGTTTGAGCAAATTGAAAACTGCCATGTATGCTGACTTTGTGCGAGACTCCATGAGGAACCATCCAAGTGGAATAACCTGCAACATTAAAACAGAACACTTACAAAACAAAACCGGGTTAGAAAACAGAGTAGCAAAGTTTAAAACTTTTAACACTGATTCCATTCACAAATCGTTAAATGTGTAGGAGGAATTACATTGAGTGCTTATCATGAACCTGGGAAAGTCTCATACCATAGGAAATTTACTAATACATTAAATGAAATACAACAGTTGTGGGCAAACATTGCAGCAGGAAGACAAAATGACAACATAACTCTCACCACACCTCACTTAGCACCTGGTTAAGATCTTATACAAAACGATTCACCTTGAAAAACTTACACAATTGTTCCATGTTGTGACCAATACGAAGACCTGCCTAGATGATGGTAGAGCCGGTCTAGATTTGAATGTTCCATCTCCTTGAATAATCTTGAGGTTTTCCATAAACCGCAGCATTCTGGGTGAAAAAAAGGCGATGTGATGGGAGCCATCTGTAGCTGTAGTTGACCCAGCATACAGATTCTCAGAATCATCTATAGTTTTGGAGATTTTGTCATTTGACAACAATATTTGGGTCAGTTCCCTCATTGTGTGAGGAATTTGTGGATACTTATTCATTCGGGTCTTATACATGCTGCCACGTAAGCGTTTCAACGTCATCTTACAGCGAACCTTCCTGCTGTACCTATAAGAAACCAGACATTAGACATTGCGGTGGGGAATTCAGGTAATTCAGATGTGCTGGATAAAACAAACCTTTGGTCACTGCGAAATTGGTCCAGCAATTGCTCATAGTTGACATATCGCGCATCGTGAATTTCATCTAATAGGTTTTCCCTAAAGTGCCTCATGCCGACAAAGTCTGGATCCGGTGCGTGATTGTGATGTTGTGTTTCACGGAAGGATCCACCGTACTTATAGATTGCCCTGCCTCGGCAGCCTCTCTCGTAGAGCACGCATTTAAAGTAAACTGCGTTCCTTGTGTCGTCTGAGGCATGATACGCGTACCGGCCGTCACCTAGATGGTAGTAGTGCGAGCCAACTTTGAAACCATTTTCACATATCAGTCTAACGGCCCTTAAACCGTCAGCGAGCAGGGACAGCAGGATTAGCAGCAGCAAACTGTAAAATAGAAGCGCTGTCTTTGAAAACTTATCACGTGCGAGGGTAGTAGCAATGCTGTTGAAAACATAATGATACGTTACCTCCGAAATGAATTATGTGGCCCCATCATGTTTACTAGACAATTTCGTTCAAACAGGAATTCAATGAAAACTAACCGCACAGCAGAGGGAGGAGAAAAGATTCAATTCAATGCAATGGGTAATTGTACACAGTGGCTAAAGTTTTGTTTTTGTTTGTTCGCTGTCCAGCGGCCGTCTCTGGTTCCAGTCGATAGCATCGACAGTGGTTTCGAGAGTTCACTAGTCGCGGCCGAGTGAAGAAGAAGAAGAACCAAAAAAGCGTACTTTTAGGCACTTTTAATTCAAATATTTAAGTCCCCTTGCTTGGTAAAAGTTAATAAAAATATTAATAAGTAAATGCAACATATTTTGAGCGAATATTTGCACTTTACATGCGCTTGATTGAGTCTTTTGTGATTCTTCTTGTTCTTCACTCAGCCACGACTACAATAGTCGGTTTTTTAAACGAGAGGTTGGTGTGCCTGCTACCCAACGACGCATCTGACAACACTGCCGGTTTCCGTGACGCACCTCGTTGCCGGCTTTCCGTCTTCTCCGGAGGTGCTGTCGTTCTCTTGCTGACTAACGATACGTGTCTGTAGCCATTCTGAAGCTATCTTCGCGTAAGTAATATAAACTTCAGCAGTGTATTCGGGTTGTCAGACGTCGGTAGCACGGTTTTAATTTAGCCCCTAACTGCATCTGAAGTAGGAGTCAAGAGACCCGAGAAGAGTAGGCTCTCGCCGGCGGGTCAGCGAACGCGCTCGAACTGGCTCCGCCTCCCTATTGTCAATGCTCGGTTTTGTTCAATTTACAAGGAGGACACTCGAAAAGGATTCGGCCCAAATTAGAGGCCTGCGTGGGTCGGGTATTAAATACCCGTGAAGCCTAACTTCGTTGCTTGCTGTCAAAAACATTCCAGATTTCGCACGAACATAGTTTAATGACTGGATCAGCGCCGCTCAAACTTCTGCGCGTTTCGGTCCATTTACTTCTAAGTTATGGGCTTCACGGGTACTGAATACCCGCCCGGCGCAGGCCTGTACCAAAGGAAGCGGGATGACGGGACTCGGACGTGTAACCTTACTTTTCCCTTATTTTAATGTCCTCTAACTAAACCTATCATCCTTCGTCAATAGGAAAGCATGAATTGGCACCTGGCACTCAGTTCCTTTTTATTTTTCTGGTAATAATTTCCCTACGCTAGCCTTTTGTCATAACGTTTTACTGTGTACTCTCTTTTCCCGCCAAAGCGGTCAGGCTATTCTCATTGGCAGTGGTTGGGGCGCCCAGCATGCACCGCAGTCCTCAGTAGCCCCGTTGCGGCTGGCTTGCACGGTCAAACATTTTAAACGGGAAACGTTATAAACGGTAGAAGAATGAACGCGATTGTTGACTCGGGAGTTCAGTTTTGCAACGTTATATGCGGGTAACGTTATGAGCGGGACCTGCTGTATCTCTTGCTCCTCCTTTTCAAGTTATCGGGACGTTTTTGTGAACATGGAGAAGAGAAACATAACCTGTTTGTTCTGTTCCCCTGTTTCCTGACATCTTGGCGTTTGTTGTCATAGTTTTGAATACACTGGTCAAGCAGTGCTCTGGCTTATGAGTGACGTATTCGGATTGATTGGATCTATCCTGCTATTGTTCTTGGTCATTTGTGGCTTAAATGTCACTTCATTTGATGGAATGCATTACTCACAGTTTGAATAGTATGAAGTGAATTGTCAAACAAATGATTTTCATTGCATTTCAGTCGTAGTCATGATGAGCGAGAATGAATCCTTAACTTGTAACAGCAAAAATGTGAATTGTGTTGACATTCTGATCTTTTGAAAGTAATCAAGTTTAGAAAATGACATAAGCATGTGTATTAATGAGGAAGAAGGATAAGCTCGTCATTTTGTCACAATAATGTGCAGTTTCCTTTACATATTAATTGGCCTTGTTTACTTATTTCAGAATTAAGGGGAGGTTCTGGTGAAAATGCTATTTTCTCCTATATAGGTCCCACTGTGAAAATTTGTTAAAAATCTGATGTCTTATCAAGTATTTATTAAAAATTTTCATTGGGGAGGCACATTCCATGCCCTGAACCCAGTCGCAGAGCCTTTTTCTCCCATTTAGACTATAACTTTAAAAATCTTCTTGCGCATACTATTTTGTCGTAAAAGGTTGGCTTAGACATTTTTCACTTCTTCGATTCATTTTTTAAAAATGCCGGCATGCACATCTCAAAATGTCAATTGCATTTTTATTCGCAAGCTTTCTTACCAAGCATTTCACTATAATTGATCAAAAATGTACAAAATAGTCAAATTTTAGGGACTTTTCAGCTTTAAAAGCTAATAGCTAATAATATAATGGAAGTTTTGAGCTCTGCATGCCGGTATCTTTTGAAAATGAGTCGAAGAAGTGAAAAATGTCAAGGTCAACCTTTTACGACAAAATAGTATGCGCAAGGAGATTTTTTAAGATACAGCCAAAATAGGCTCAAAAAGACTCTTCGACTGGGTTTACAGCCTGGCATGTGCCTTCAAGAGTCAAATTTTAGTCTCCTCAATGAAAAATTTTATATTCCAAACAAATTATGACTGTAGGATCCATTTGGAAAATGGCAAGATTTTCACCAGAACCTCCCCTTAAATGCCGCGATGCCCGAAAAAAGGGCATTATGGCCCAGATAAATACCCTTACATGCTTCAGGTAAATTTTTAATTACTTTGTACCCATTTTCATTAAGTTCAATTTTCTTTTGCTTTGGGTAATTGTTGCCACACTTCTTTTAACAAGGGGTGGCTTTTTAAATTTTGTCCATGCTGCTAATGTAACTGTTGGCGTTCTATTTCAGCGTGAATCAAACTGGACTGCTTCAACGCACCCTAGCCATGACAAAGCTGTCTTTCAGGTATGGAGCATTTGCATGTTTAGTTTTGGTGCAGTACCAATCAATCCTTTATGAGTATTGTTAAAATTGTGTGGTTAACTGTGTGTAATTTCACTGTTAATAGCAATCAAGTAGTCTGGCAGTAGATTCAACTAGAAACCGACCAGCTATGTCGCAGCATTGTTCAGGAGAAACACCATTGGATTTAAGTGGACACAAGCAGACATATCCTTCTTCCTCTGCAAGTTTTGCCCCAGTAAGATTCTTGTCATTCAATATCTCATTTTGATGTATTTGGTTCTGAAACTCAAATTCTTATCTCGTGGTTTTTTTTATCACTCAGCCTGACAGAATGCGCACTGATCTATACCAGAAGAACGTTGCCTTTCAACCAAGAGCGGTTCAGAATGAATGGCAGCAGTCTCGTCGTGATGTTTGGGAGGAAAGAGACAGGGACAGGCAGACTCCTTCTACCTCTGAAACATGGACCCCAGTATGTGTCATGTCATTCATATCATTTTGATGTAATTAGTTTTTAACTTTACATTCTTATCTCATTTATTTTTTAAAAAATCACTTCAGCCTGACAGAATGCAAAGTGAACTTAACTGGAGGGAACACACTGCTCAAGCAACAGGAATTACCCAAGGAGAGCAGTCTCAAGTTTGGCAGGGAAGAAACAGGCAGACACCTTCCGCCTCTGCATCTTGTGCTCCAGTAAGTTTCTTGTCATTTAAAATCTCATTTTGATGTATTTGGTTCTGAAACTCTAATTCTTATCTCGTGGTTTTCATTATCTCTCAGCCTGACAGAATGCGCACTGATCTATACCAGAAGAACGTTGCCTTTCAACCAAGAGCGGTTCAGAATGAATGGCAGCAGTCTCGTCGTGATGTTTGGGAGGAAAGAGACAGGGACAGGCAGACTCCTTCTACCTCTGAAACATGGGCCCCAGTATGTCTCATTTCATTCATATCATTTTGATGTAATTAGTTTTTAACTTTACATTCTTATCTCATTAATTTTTTAAAATCTCTGCAGCCTGACAAAATGCAAAGTGATCTTGACTGGAGGGAACACACTGCTCAAGCAACAGGAATTACCCAAGGAGAGCAGTCTCAAGGGTGGCAGGGAAGAAACAGGCAGACACCTTCCGCTTCTGCATCTTGTGCTCCAGTAAGTTTCTTGTCATTGAATATCTCATTTTGATGTATTTGGTTCTGAAACTCAAATTCTTATCTCGTGGTTTTCATTATCTCTCAGCCTGACAGAATGCGCACTGATCTATACCAGAAGAACGTTGCCTTTCAACCAAGAGCGGTTCAGAATGAATGGCAGCAGTCTCATCGTGATGTTTGGGAGGAAAGAGACAGGGACAGGCAGACTCCTTCTACCTCTGAAACATGGGCCCCAGTATGTCTCATTTCATTCATATCATTTTGATGTAATTAGTTTTTAACTTTACATTCTTATCTCATTTATTTTTTTAAAAATCACTTCAGCCTGACAGAATGCAAAGTGAACTTAACTGGAGGGAACACACTGCTCAAGTAACAGGAATTACCCAAGGAGAGCAGTCTCAAGGGTGGCAGGGAAGAAACAGGCAGACACCTTCCGCCTCTGCATCTTGTGGTCCAGTAAGTTTCTTGTCATTCAATATCTCATTTTGATGTATTCGGTTCTGAAACTGTAGTTCTTATCTCGTGGTTTTCATTATCTCTCAGCCTGACAGAATGCGCACTGATCTATACCAGAAGAACGTTGCCTTTCAACCAAGAGCGGTTCAGAATGAATGGCAGCAGTCTCGTCGTGATGTTTGGGAGGAAAGAGACAGGGACAGGCAGACTCCTTCTGCCTCTGAAACATGGGCCCCAGTATGTCTCATTTCATTCATATCATTTTGATGTAATTAGTTTTTAACCCTACATTCTTATCTCGTTTATTTTTTAAAATCTCTGCAGCCTGACAAAATGCAAAGTGAACTTGACTGGAGGGAACACACTGCTCAAGCAACAGGAATTACCCAAGGAGAGCAGTCTCAAGGGTGGCAGGGAAGAAACAGGCAGACACCTTCCGCCTCTGCATCTTGTGGTCCAGTAAGTTTCTTGTCATTTAATATCTCATTTTGATGTATTTGGTTCTGAAACTCAAATTCTTATCTCGTGGTTTTCATTATCTCTCAGCCTGACAGAATGCGCACTGCTTTAAAGGTGAATTATTGTTTTGGGATACCCTTTTTTTGTTTTTTACGTCCCTACATATCTCTTCCTATATTGAGGTCTGTTCCATAATATTCTTTTATTGCAGGAACGGGACTTATCTCAATTGGGAAGTCTGTCAAATGGAGATGAGGTGCTGAGTGATAGAGAAATGAAAGATGAAGGAGTTGATTATTGGCTTCGTAAGCCTGAGGGCCACCCAGGTGCAGGTGTTGATCATTTTGCTGAGGTAAGTTATTGGATGTTATTTATTCATTCAGGTACAGTTGAAGAGGTTGCTGATTTCTTTTTTGTTTTGCATCTTTGCAGGGTGGAGGTTATAAATATATGGATGACAATGGTGATGGTGATATCATTGAACACAATGATAATAATGAACATGATGAACCCGTAGATAATAATGATAAACACGTAGAAAAGAAAGATGAATGTGAAGAAGATGAAAATAATAATGATGATCATAAGAGTTTGAATGATGATGATTATGAAGATGTGGATGAGAGGGTGACTGTTATCCAAGGTAGTAGCTCCAACTTTGGAGCTATTTACCTTCCAAAAGTCAACAAGGTTTGTCATCATTTTAGGGTGGTCGCAATTTTTTACCAAAAGCTTGTGCAGTTTATTTCCAACAGTTGACCGTTCTGTTTGTGTCACAGCCTAATGATGTAGATGCAGGGAAGTTACAGGATATTCAGAAGCCTGCTGAAGTGAAACCAAAGAAGCAGAAGGGTAAGAATAGTTAATGTTAAAATGTTGAGATTATTTTACAGCGCCCATTGAATTTTAGTTAAACAGTTTGATGATTAATTTGCAGGCAAGACTCAAGGTAGGCAGAAATCAAATCTTGATGGTCTGACGGAGAAGGCCACCAAGTACTTTAATGCCAAAAAAATACAGTGTGAGTCTGTAGAAACCCCAGCTTCTCCAAAGAAAGCTCACCCAAGGAATACCTCTGTAAGGAAGGCCCCTGCAAGGAAGGCATCTGCAGCAGTTGAGAAGAATGCTCCAAAGCAAAAGAACCCTCCCAAATACAAGCGAATAATTGCTGAAGGTGAGTTGTTGTAGGTCGTTTGAGAACACATAGTATAAGTGTTGCAATGGCATGATTCTATTTTTATTATCCATAGTCCATATGAAAGGCCTGCTGAGCCTCGCTTATCCATTACAAGAACATTTAATCTTGTGACAAGGTTTGTCGTTGAACATTAAAACAAAAGTAGATTCATGTCAAGACAATACTTCTTATGTGTTTTCCTGTGCTGCTGATCATCTGGCTAGTGTACAATACTCTGCCAAATTATTCCATATTTGATGCTTGACAAAACATTTTTAATTTCGTCTACCTTCCTTATTTGATCAAAGCTGGAAAATGTGTCCGATTTCAATGTCAATAGGTCGTTCACTCATGCATACCCAAATTCATTGTGGTATAAATTTCTTCCATCCCAGTAGTATAATTGTTTAACATCTCTTTCTTTGGTGCAGATGATTTTTCCGATGAAAACTCTTCAGACTCGGAGGAGTTTTTGTGATTGCTGGCCTTCCATTTTTTTTTTGTCACGTACTCATCTCTAATGATAACAGAATAAACAATACATTTATAACAAGATGTTTCTTTTTGTTTTGTTTTTTCTTCAAGCCAAACAAAGTGGTGGATGATACACAGTAAAAACCAATTGCCATTAAACAAACTGATAAAAATTGTATTGAAAATCACACCAAGGAGGGTCCTAAAAGCCATAAGGGTGCTGTAGTTTGTGAAAAGAGAGGCTTATGATATGAATTTTGAGTAGATTATTAAGGTCTCAGATATTTTTGAGCTCTTCAATTCTAAAATAAGTACAAACACAGTGCTGTTATAGTACAAACAGAGCTCAACAGGATATCTATTATCTTTCTGAAAGGGAAAAGTTAGAAATCTGTTTTAGGGTTGCAACAACAAAATGGTGCTCCTTTAAAAGGAAGATTTTAATGTAGACAAATTTTTGGTCAAAAGCAAACCTGAGGACAATCCATATTTGTCCTAAGACCACTTAAATTATGGCACAAGTATTCTAAATATTATGTTATCTGTTACAGGATCTTCTACAGACGGATCAGAGTCCTCTGATGAAGTTTGTTCTCTTGTGGAAGTAATAGAGGAGGAAATAAAGTCTGGAACTGTTAATGAAGCTGGAACTGCTAAGGAATCTGACACTACTGCAGAGGTTATTTTTAATTTTATTCTCATGTGTTTTGTGTTTCTATCAGTTCTGAGTACAAACTTGACTATCTTAAAGGAATAAAATTGTAATTAATTGCAATCTTTTTACGACTCTCCAAGCCAGTGTCCTGTTTGCTTGAAACATGTTAGCAGACCATTTAAGTGTGATGAATGCTCAAACTGGTTTTGCTGGGATTGTTTTGATATGTGGCTAGATTATCGAGGCAACTGCCCTTTGTGCCGTGATGAAAAAGACCTAGAAATAGTTCCTGATGAGACCAACACTGTAACATAAAATTTGTTGCTAATTTTAATTAACATTCTGTGACAAAAATTTGCTATTATAATTACACTTTGCTTAATACACCATTTACAGTACTGATAAATCATTATTTTATTCCTTTTCTGTCATAGTAAATATCCATATCCTTGACACCTCATCATTCATATACAGAGAATTTGATTCTTTTTTTCAGGTGTTATCGAAGGGGACAAGGGGAGTGAAACTTAGTTCTGTTCAATTAGATATTCTTTGGAAATTAGACTCTGAGCTAGCTCACAAACACCTTGGTCTCCCCTCAAGAACTTGCTCTGCTGAGCCTAACAAAAATTGGGGTGAACCGATGGACAATGACGAATTCCAAACATTTATACAGCTAGTGAAAAGAATGTGGATGAGAGCTTCATTGTGCTTCGAAGCGTACCTGGATGAACATCTTAGATGTTGGGGTCTCAGGGTCAACAAGCACCATGAAGGAAAATTGTGAGTAATTTTCTTCTCTTTTCACTTATATTATCTTAAAAGGTAAATAAATTCACTCCGAATATTATTTCTATTTTCATTCACAGAAGTATTTCAATGTCATCTGTAATGAAAGAGATGGGATGGCTTGCCTGTGCCCCCACAAACGAAATGTGTCCCACCAGCCACAGGTACCTAAGATCTCCCACATCAAGCAACAGTTATCTTGGTGGTCCCATCTCTTTGTCTAATTGGGCGCCTACAAAGGATTGTACAGTCAGATGTACTGCACACATTAACTGTGATGAATCAGGAAAATATCACCTTTTGACAGTGCGTCCACTTGAACCACAAACCCCTATCCTGTGGAACTATGGATTCAACCGTGCAAAATCATTCCCATGTATGCATCCGACTTCAGCGTGGAAGCTGGTAAGTGAAATTAAGTTAATTTCTCTTCATGTTACAAACATTCTACGTCACTTACTGTACATACCCTACTAAACTGAACATAAACTGTCTGTACAGACTGAATGCTGTAACTACGATGAAGAGGCTACAACTGAGGACCCGGTCTCTTTCTAGTGCACTATTACATTGTAAAACTTAATCATAAGTTGATTTTACTTCTGCTTCATCTTAACTAAGTGCTTGTAAATTATTTAAATGTCACATTGCAATTAAACAGTTGTCACATCATTTCTGTATTTCTATATTCTGTATTCTATCTGTTCTTTATTTGTTTTCATCTTGTCTAACCTACTTTGTAGCTAGAACCAAGGATGAAAACCTGATGTAGGGATGAACAAATCCTATTCATTTAAAAAGAGTTTCAAGTATGCTGCATACTTTATTTCTGCTCCTTGAAACATGGTTTAAGTTAGCAAAAGAAAGACTTGAAAGCACGTAACACAATGAAAGCAGTCACACAGCAAAGGTACAGCTCGCACTACACAGACACATTGAGTACTTTAAATTTGTTCTTGGCTTCCCTGTCATCCGCCACTTTATTGGGTGATCAGAGACAGCACATTTACGAAGTTTGATGATATGATGCATGGAACATAAACTAAATATGCTTCGTAACCCAATCCTTTATTCATATTTTATTCACAGCAACATTTAGCAGAGAAGTACAAGAGGCAACAGAAAGTTTGATGTAAAGAACAGAAGTGCTTGAAGCACTTGGTATGTAACAGGGGATCACTTCACATACACAAACAATTCATTAAAAATATGAGACACATTTTATGCATCCCTTGAACGAACACCTTTGTAAACTGACCTATTGGTAAGAATTTTGAACAGAGCTCAGTTTAATTCCTCGTATTGTAAGCCAAAATCCTTGTTTGGGCTTCTATTAGCTGCGAAGAAGATCCCTGAACTTTGCTCTATCATTCAAATGATGAAAGGGACTAACTCTCTTGAGCCACTACATTAAAAATTTCCAAAGCCTAGAATTGATAAGTTTTGAAGGGCACAACCAATTTTAGGCCATTGAAGTGAAGCACCCTTCCTTGGTTTGACTTCCTTCCTCAATCCCTTGAAGTATACTACTTCAGATACCTTCTTTTAACTATTACTACAAGCTATAGAAGTTGTATAGGGCATACTTGATGATTCAGCTTTTGCCCTCAGTTACAGACACCAATCATCAAGGCTCCTAATTGGAACGCCAAATTTGAACATTAGTAGAGACCCATTAATTAACATACATCTGAACGTTAGATACATAACTTAACAAAATATTTTTTTAAAAATGAGTTATGACCTTGTTAAAAACTATTTACATGCTCTTTTGAAATATAATTAACTAAGTTAAAAATAACTTCTTGTCTTGGTGCCATTTTAGGGGTTACAAATAAATTACAACTTTAACTTAATAGAGTGCATCGAAAGAGCGGAAGCCCAGAACAAAAGCCAAGGATCTCCCCTCACTATCAAGTTTAACCTAGATGAATCTCAACGTGGATGATGCATTCTACGAATATGGTCATTCAAATGGAAGGCTGAACCTGATAAAAGCTTGTAGCATATTGGACAACAATTTTTTTTCTGTTGTGGTTGTTTTTTTTTATACTTTTTCAAGATGAGCTGTTCCAGATGTTCCAGCTGCGTAGAATGGTGACGTCTGATGTGCGTCAATAATCGATTCAGGCGGCCCATGCCACCTCTGTAAGACTGGTTACAAGCTGGACACTGTAAGATTGATTTACTTGGTGAAATCAGTTTTGTTCTTGAAATTTCGAGCTGTTGACCAGTGTCCTTGCAGCTGATACATGCCGACACAGGTTTGCCAGAAATCTGAAATTGAGAAAACAAAATTAGTACGATGATGAATGAAAGGTAATCAGATTTTGTGTAAATCTAAGAATTCGGCAATAAATACAGTCCAAGTTTCTTGCAGGGATCCACAGAATCTTACTAGTCACTCATCAAATTGAATTTGAAAGCATGACTTAAGGCTTAATGCCACCGGCTAACTTTCCCACTAAACAGTTGCTTCTGTGCCTCTCAGACAACAAGTAAATCTTGAGATACTATCTATGTAAAACCAATTTGCAAAACCCAAAGTTTACCTTTTTTAAATGAAAATGGTGACATACCTGACGTTTTCTATCTTTGATGGGAGGACTTGGATGTGAAAATTTAGCACAGACATGTGAAAATGGATGCTGCTCAGGGGTGAAGAGATTTCCACCCTCCAAATAGGTCCTCAACTGATCAGGTTGAAAGGCTACAAGAAAAGGAGTCATATCTAAATGCATTTCTTCAGATCCACTGAGGAGGAAATAAAACAAAAGAAATAAATAAGTAAAAGGTCCAGGTGTTACTTGCAACAATATTATGAACTAAAATCCACTAAAAAAAAAAAATATTTAAAATATTAAAACTTACAAACATGCACATGTTGGTGAAGTCAATCCATAAGGAATCCATGACACTGTAGCAAAGTTAACAGCTTCTGAAATATTGTTCCCCATATTAAAACCAAAGTGAATGGCATTGGGATGAATTATCACAAATTCTCCAGGTTTCTGAATAAACTGTGGGACAAATGTTTGAAATGAGTTGTTTCTTTCATTAATTGCACAAAGAAGCAAATAATTATGGACATTTATTTTTTAAATATGAAAAAAAATGATTTACCTTTATGTGAGGAATACTGTATTTATCTAAAAAATGCTGTGTCAGCATGGCATGTTTGTGACCTAAAATGTTACGGCATGCCCTGTGACTAAGATCCAGTCGCACTTGTGAAAGATAAAAGTCAACAAGCCCAACATACCCAGGAGGTATCACATACCTAAGAGTAAAAGAAAAAGAAAAAAGGAATCAGTCAAATTTAATTGATCAAATCAATTGAAAATTTGATAGCAATGTGCCTACATTTAGAGGCCATTAATAACAGAGTGCTCCAATGAGACACAAACCTACATCAAAAACTTACCACACTTTCCAGTGTCCATAATGGAGGAAATTAATGCTCCATAAAGATGCATGTTCAATACGGGCCACAAATGATGAATGCGTAGATCCAACATAAAAGGAAGGCCTTGCTAACCCAGGGTACTTAGCAGATTGAAAATTTAAGATTGTGTTCAATCTGGAGAGAGAAAAACCAGAAAAGATCTCAACAGGTGCACCATTAAATTTAATATCATCACAGTGTAATATTGCATCTTTTCTTTTCCCATTGTACTGAGGGTCATCACTTTCCAGAGTGCCACTAATGTCACAGTTATTGCATATTCTGTGGCCAAGTCCATTCGGTCTGCTGTGGTGTTTCAGTTCTGCTTTGAAAAAAGGTGAAATATCTTCAGCCATGGACTTCATATCATTACACTTTGCAAGAAGGGACCCCCTTCCAGCCAGCAACTTTTCCACCTCTGCCATGATGCTTTCCTTCGGATTCAATACATTTTCAGCATAGGCATCAAGAATTTTCCAGTAATGATCAAAGAGTGCTTCTGTACCCAGTACGGCAAACATGGAAGAGCTGAAAGGTAAAATGAAAAAGCTAGTTAAAACAAGGTCAGTGATGAACATTGACTATTAGTTCAGTCGTTATTTTAATAGAGCAAAACTCACCAGCAAGAATCTTCTGAGTAGGCAGCAGGATGATTAGCCTTGTTTAAGAAAACAGATGAGTCTTCTATACGAGGCTCAATGCTTCTGTATCCAAAAACCAGGTTATCAGGTCTATAAAAAATTTGCATTTGTACAGCTGCTTGATCTAACATCAGACCGCTCAAGAGGTCACCCAAAGATGTTTTTCGAACACAACTTTCAGGCAGGCAAACCTTAAAGTTGAATAAAACACAGTGATTTAAATAGTTCTGAATTAAAAAGACCCAATCAAACACTCTTCTTGTACCTTGATAGCACCCTTGGCCTTGATTTGGCCACATTCCTCTAAAAGATTAAGGAAATTGGGAAAATTTCTAAGGGTGTCTTCTGTGACATTTACTTCTGCTACTTCTGCTGCTTCTGCGCCAATTCTCCACTTTAAATCACTCATCATGAAAGCAAATACCAAAAATAGATCTTTCTGCCACTGATGCAGTCCACATACAGTGTCAGCAAAATGGTTACCACAACTGCCAATAAGGGCAGAGCACACTCTTGGCAGTCATGCAGTCTTGTCAAATCTACTGATCCATTTTCCACGTGCCACCAAATTCGCCCAAAACAACCTGTCTGTGAAGAAATAAAGAAACAGAATGAAACACATAATGTATTAAATATTAATTTTTTGTTTTTGGTTATTTTAATGATTAGGATAAATGCAGCAACTTACCAAAGACAGGAGTACACATGATCTTAGTCGGACATTTGATTGGGTACAGCCAAACAGAATCCGTTGCACCGGCTCTGAAGAAACGACAACAGCTTGGAAGGATGAACCATTCATTTCAAATGTAGGAAAAGCACATGGCAAAAAAGAAGTTGTCTGAAATGAAGAAGAAAGGTAAACTTTGAATGACCTGCGTCTGAGAGCCAATTTCAACAATAACTACTTATTACTGGTACTTTGTTTAATTTTTTTTCTATTTTTGGTAATTAAGGAAGCAGTCTTGAGACTGTACCACAGTAATTCCGAGGCACAAAGAATGTTTATTTCTATTCTGATATGTATTTGTACCCAATGGAGCAAGTTTTCCGCTTCAAGTCCCAAAATTAGCAACACAGAACGGAATGCAAGAATTGGTCGTGCAATGCAATATGAAAGCCTTAACCACAAGTGCCTCACAAGTGATTCACAAACAATACTAATACTAGAGAGATCATACTAAATGTAAATTGAGGTACCAAAGAAAGCAAGGGTGCATCTATGTGTTTGTCCATGAAACTTTCTTTCCTTGTATGAATGGCCATCAAAAGAGAAAGAACTCAAAGGAAGAGATGTATTCTCAGCTTTCACCATTTCAGCTCTTAAATATCATACCTTCCTTCTCTGTTGGGATCCATCGTCAATTTAATTAAGACTGGAGGCTTGGGCGGGTCAGCCGAGGTTTCACATGGTTGAATGCTGACCAATGGCTGTTGCTGGACTGGGTCCAATCTACTCTTGTCAAATGTACTGCAGCTGAATCCATTTTCCATAGCCACCAAATTAACTCATAACCACCAGTCTGCAAAGAATAAATAAACAGATAAGACAACTAGACACAAAATGCATTTAAAAATAAAATGATCAGCATAGGTGAAGTGTTCGGCAACTTTTAATATGGACAGGAGAAGCAAGCATACCTATGACTGGAGTGATGATGGTATCTGTTAGACGTTTGGTTAAGTACAGCTAAACAGAACCAAGCTCTGAAAAAACAACCACTGCTCAGAGGATGCACCATTGATTTCATATGTACATTGCAAAACATCAATCTGTCAAAACCAAGAAGAAAGATATTCCGTTATGGCTTTGCCAGAGTAATATAAGATAATGATCTTCTTTTAGTCTCACATTTTTCCTAAGAATGTGTGGGTTTTGAATTTGTCTTGCAGGCACTGTCGAATTTAAAATGACAAAACAAAGATGGGCTTGAGAGGAACTTGTTTGTTATCGGATTTGAAATTCCAGAGGTGAAAGAGATTGGATGAAACCCTCGGTTCCAGTTTGGGATACCTGTGAATCAGACACTAATATTAGATAATTGGTAACGGGCAGCAAACAGATTGCAATCTAAAAGTTCCGTAACTTTGATGGCAAGCTAATGTTGAGAAAAGGGAAGTGATTCTTGAAACAATGTACAGAATCAATTTATACTTACAAGCATGCACATTTTACTTATGCCAGTATCTACTCTCACTGAGTTGCATCAAAGCAGCCTGAGGGCAGTGGGGCTTTCTAAGAAACAGGATTGCTCAGGTGCAAGCAAAATCAATTCAAAGTTTCAAAACTAATGAATTTGGCAGTGTGACACAATGAAGGATGTATCAACAAATCAATGACATAATCATGGAAGTTTAAAAGAAACAGGACTCACAACAAATATTCACAAGCAGCAAAGTCCTGGTCATTTGAATTCAATTTTTTTTAGCGCATTGAATGTTTATTCACAAAGAAAAATAAGTGTTCATTATTGCTTTTGAATTTACAGAAACCACAAGACCAAATGTCACCTCGATGATAAAACAAAGATAAACAAATAACGTGTGACAAAAGCCCTATGACGGAATTGAGAGTGATGTCCTGTTTCCACTATGACGATATTGCATCGAAGGCACAATAGAGTGGTAGCCCTTAGTGATAACTTCAAGTACTGCAGGAGCATCTTTCTGGTGACATTTCATGACATGAAAAACTAATCGTTTGAGACAGTCAGCGGTACCTTTGAAGCACATCCAACAAGTGGGGCATTCGACAAGCAACATCATTGAACAATGACAGGGATTCTTCGGTGATTTGGTGTTGAAAGCCAGGCTGCCTGTGCAATGATTGAGGCACTTTTGCACAAAACTATCCCACATTGATTCCAATTCTTCATTGGGTGCATCTTCATCAACTTTTATGTTTATTAAATCTTCTTGTACATCGATAGATCCCACCTGCAAGAACAAATGGATAAAACAAATAATCAAATGAAGATTTAAAGGGGGTAGGGGTGGGACTCAGAAGAAAAGATGATGATGAGAGAAAAATACAAACCTCATCAAAGTAATTTGGTAACTGACCACAGCAGTTCATTGACGACACACTCTTACATGACACTTGCTGATGGGTAGTCTCCCATGAATGAGTTGTATCACTTGATTGTTGCTTGATGGGAATCGATACTTGAGAGTTCTGATTATTTTGAAGAAATTCTTTTTTAACAAAAGTAAATTTTTCACTCAATTCTTCCTTGATCACGTCAGAAGGAGAGGCAGTATGGACATGTTGACAGAGTGAGGGATCTACACTGCCTTTACAACATGACATGTCACTGGAACATGGAAAAAAACAAAACCCTTGAGAAGAGTTACAGTTAAAATTATAATCGATTGATCGAGTCATCAACTACCTGATGCAGCAAGATGAAAGGGGTTAAGAAGCATGCGATTGCGTGTCGTGGTCGTGTACCCTGCACCGCAACGACACTACCTGCGTACTTTGACAGTTCCCATCAATGATGTGAGTCCAATCCTTTTCATTAAACATTAAATATGTTTCTCCGTCGATCTGGTATGGAACAGGCTAGAGGCTCCTACGGCCAGTCAGGCCCGCTGGCATACACAACAAGAACGATCTAGTTTTCATTTGCTCCTAGTCGAAGTAGGGGATGATTAGGTGTCGTTCGACGTTCTACTTCAAACTTGATTGAATCACTCAAACTTTTCTTAAAAGACAAAACAAAAAAAAACAATAAAACAGAAAACAAACAAACAAATTGGTGCTGAGCAGACTACACGCTTCTCCTTTCACTTGTTGATTAGTTATTCGCACGTTGGGATGGGCGGCGCCGAGCGCATGCGCAAGGCGCAGCTCCACCCCACCCCACCCCTGCCTCTCTCTCTTGTTTTGAACTAGTTCGTAACGGTCATTGCAGGGCCGTAGGCTAATATGCCCGAGAGCGAAGGCCATTTACATTTATGCCCCCCGTCGACGCTGCATTTGTAATAATTTGCAAACTGTGCTCAAAGCAATTCTTTAGATGCGGGAGTGAAAATTACTGAGCTTGGACTTGATGTTTGGTACCAGTGAATGACAAGAGCCTTGCGTCCTGAGTCCCTGACCGGCTTCAGCCAGCTTAAGCTCGTCAAGATTGTCCAATGAAGAATTATGAGGTAAGAATTTCCCGTTATTAATGTCTTGCTGCAGTTTCTATCGTTGTTCCTGTGTCCATTCTTGTAGAAGCTATCGTCAAAATTAGCCTCAATCATTCCAGTGCCCTTGTGTCGCGTAACGTTTTCCTTTGATAAGGAAATTTGATCACGATTCCTTTGTTGCAGTATTGGAGCAGTAAACTTAAAGCAGAAATTAGCAATTTGGATGTGATGGATTCGGAAACTGATGCCAATTGTTGACACTATTCGGCGTTGGAGCTCCCTTTGAGGTTAGTACACCGCTCACTGTAATTCCAACAGTGAAGTTGGTGCCACATACCAATGAGTTTCAGTTCTTTGGTCCATTTTACAGTTTGGAGAGTGAACATCCATTCTTTCTTCGGAGATCATTGTTCTGAACACTGCCACATTCTTTTCTACCCAACTGCCTGGTGAGTGATCCTTAAATCATAACATATTGCTTGTCCAATATTATAATTGTACTAGGCAGAGACATATTGTTTATTACATTTGCTCAAAATATCGTACAATAGACACTTAAAAGTAGGGCCCTGTAATATTTTTTGAATTAAATTTTGGAATGCAACCATTGCATACGCTGTCTGTGAGCTGCTTCGGCCAGACTCTGCTCGTGGTTTGAGTTAATCGGATTGCCGCCCTGAGTGCCCCATCTGCTGTGAGCTTGCATAGGCCAACTGCTGCGATGAAATGTGGGAGTCAGTGTATTGTCTGTGAGCTGCTTCGGCCAGACTTTGCTTATGGTGTGAGCTGACGTAGTGGCCGCCTTGAGTGTTGTTTAATGTTGGACCAGCCTGAGCCCAGCATCCCAAGTGAGATGAATCGAACTGTTCTCT
>NW_023144630.1:10322034-10344671 GCF_012932325.1 Thrips palmi | reverse complement strand
TTGAGACTGCATCTGACACGGCTGCATTAGGACACAATGAATGGAAGTCTCGTCGTTTTAAGACTGCCATTGATAGGGATCAATCAGCTCCCAGAGAACGGATGTCTAGTCAGGCTGAGACTGCATCTGATGCCAGTAATTCTGATGACTCACCCTCGTGTGTTCCCTCGGTAATTTCTGTTTGTAGACATTTGCTCTGGTTTAATTTTCATGCCTTCCTTTTTTAATAGCCTGAACTTGAATTTTTTGGCAATTCAGTTTTTTTTTTTGGTTTTTTTTTGTTACTGTATTAGGAGCCTTTGATCATTAGTGAGGACCAGGGATCTCTTGACATAGAACGTAATGGTTCCTTTGATGATAATGATGATGATACTGATTTTGAGGATGCTCCAAAAGTCGCTTTTACCATGGGGAATAGCAAGAACTGTGGCGCTGTTTACCTCCCTAATAAGAATAAGGTATGCGTACTATTATCAATTATCAAATTTTTTGTTTGTACTTAATGATCATTTGCTTTCTTTTGTTTTAGCCTGATGATATTGACGAAGGAAAACTCAGTACCAGTGGTATGTTATTTTGTGTTGTTGCGTTGCATTAAAGTGACTTTATTTCATCATTTGTTGGTACATGAATTGTTTCTGACTTTCTTTCTTAATTTTTCAGGCAAGACTACAAACACCAAGAGAGCACCTCCAAACAGGCCAGCTGCTGTGTCTAAGAAGCCAGTTCGTGCTAAGAAAGCAGCCCCCGCTCCTCCTTCAAAGAAAGCAGTTGTGCCTGCCAAAAAAGGAAAGGCATCAGAATCAGAGGTTGACTCCTTGAGGGAGAAGGCCAATGCTTACTACGCATCTAAAGTACCTGCAATTCCTGAAGGGTCTGGCCCCAGGATATCTCAGCGTAAGAAGACTAGCAGGTCCAAGGTGGTGATTGATGAAGGTAAGTGTTTCTGCATGCCAGATTTGGTTATGTATTTCTATACTTTTACACATGATAGATCAAAACTGTAGATCTCCAAAGGTGAAAGATGTCGTTGACTTCAGAGTTTTGTTAACATTAAATCAGGCACCTGCAATCAGAGTTTTAGAGTTTTCTTATCTTTTTTGTGGGGTGGCTCATATAGCAAGGGCCTCAAATAATGTACTCAATTCAGATGAGCACTTTGATTCAGACACTTAGCCTTCAAGAAATAATTTAATGGTTTTTTTTTAGAAAGACTTAAAGTAGTCATTTTGTTTTGCAATCTCTCACAACTCAGCTCCATCATGGATCATTTCTCTTTATTTCTCCATTTTCATCAAGTATCTCTTGTTGAATTTTCTTTTGGAGTGTATTTAACACTACTTTGCTTTGAATGCAGATGCTTTCAGTGATGTTTCCAATCCAGATGACCTGTAGGTGAGCTATATTGCTTCTCAATATAAATTTTTTCAGATAGTTCTGATGAGTCGGATGATGAGGACATAAGCATGCGTTGTTCACGTCAGCTAGTTAATGCTTACCAAAGAGCAAACACCTCTGAGGATGCTGATGATGAGCTACGTTGTCTTAAGCGGGCAAAAGTTTTGTTGCCAAATGGCTTTAAACAATTACCTCCCTTGTTCTCAAGACATGGCGAAGAGCTGTCAAAGCTTTTTAATCAAGGTAAGGCTTGGGTTGAAATTGTATTTGTCCATACATTTCAATAAATTGTTAATTTCATTCCAATAGTGTAACTCTAATAATGTGAATTTGTTAATTATCAGGCCATAGCCTTACATTGATTGCTATGTATTTTATGAGATGGTTTTCAGTTTGTTGTTTACGTGACTTATTCACAGGGATCAGAAAATATTTCACGTCAGGCTGGTACATGTAGGAACATGACTTTGTAATTTATATTTTTTAATTGCAGAATCAGCTGATGACTGCACTGACAACAAGGACAATGCTGAAACCAATGATGACAACAACTCTCCTGGACAGGTAGCTATCTTAATAATTCTATATCTATTATGGGCATCAATGTTTGGATTGTGGATTTTGGTGCATGATGCTAAGATCTTAAACTTTTTAGGGTAACCCGGAAGACCCATGCCCTGTTTGTCTAGAAAAGGTTCACCGTAAACGTTATCAATGCGAAGAATGCCTTGTGTTCATGTGCTGGTTTTGTCTTGCGGAATGGCTGAAAGTAGCGACAACTTGCCCCCATTGCAGGGACGAAAAAGACATCATTATTGTCCCTAGTGACTTAGATTCTTCTGATGAAGAGTGATTTCATTAGAACTAACTGTGTTCATTTTTATCCTTTGTTCATTTTTTTTTGTGATTGATTTTGCTAAAGAATAATGAGAATTCTGTTCCTAACAAAGATTCCCCTTTAGGAGAGTTTATTCTATGTTGTTCATTTTTATCCTTCGTAAATATTTTTGTGATTGATTATGCTAAGCATAATGAGAATTCTCATTTTTAAATGAAGATGAATCATTGTTTGTTTTTTTTACATTAAAACTTATCTTGACCTATACATTACGTACTACATTCTTTCTTTTACCCTGGATTTCTTACAAAGCATGAAGAGGCTTTCACATCAATGCTACTCATATTCTAGTGTGGGATTCACCCTGTGTTTCAGGTGGGAGTTAAACTCAGCTCAGACCAATTAGATTCCCTTTGGAAGTTAGATTTCCATTTGGCTCATGACTACCTCCATCTCCCTAAAAGGACCTGCAGTGCTAAGCCTAATAAAGAATGGGGTACACCCATGAAAACTTCGAGGTTTGACAAACTGGCAGAAATGGTGAAGAGGATGTGGTTGCGGGCCTCCTTATACTTTGAAGTCTATTATGACGCTGACCTAGGATGGGGTCTTAGAGTCAATCCTTCTTATGAAGGGAATCTGTGCGTAGTTTAGAATTCTAAACACAAGACTTGGGGCTGAAGGGCAAGTTTCATTTGCTTTCTAGATGTTGTTGGAAGGTGATTCCCATGGCACGAGGTAACAAAAATATCAGGCACGGCAATTTATTCAAAAATGTACATTTTATGTTACATACAATACTCTATTTCCGAACTTAAATTTACAAAAGTGTGCATAGTCAACAGTGAGATAGTAATTAACAATGGCATACCTAAAAAGGGATCACAAAAACAAACAATTCATTTTCCACAACTCTCTATCACTGCTGCAGTGATGCATCAATTCTACATCAGCAACATCGTCTGGTGAAGCACTGTATACTTGTACCAAATTAAAGAGAGGTGATTCGTTACATGTAATTTCTCTACAGTGCAGAGCTGACTTTTTTTTGAGCAAAGCAATGCAACCTGCTGGGGATTTAGAACGTTTGACATTCTCTCTCCCCCATACCTTTAGTTTACTAAAGGTTTTTATTGTTATACTACTGCTATATTCATACATGGGCCATGACAAACAGACCAAGCCTGGAGCAAATCCACAGACATATATATATACCAGGTGATTCGTTACATGTAATTGATCCAGGAAGCGGAAGAAGGGAATAACTTGACTTATCCCCAAATTGAGTTTTTATTTTATTATTGTGCCTTAGAATGGTTTACATCATTACACCAAATTATTTGACTGAATTCCAAGCAGTTTTGGAGAAAATCCACATGGAAAAAGGGTATAACTCAACTTAACCCCTTTTACAGTCTAAATTTCATTAGAAAATGGAGATAACTCAACCTTAGTCTATATGAGTCCGTTTAACAAATTGGCAAAAGGATATAACTCAACTTGTGTTTTTATGAATCTAGTGTAAAAAGAATCAACTCAACTTAACCCCCCCTTAATTTTAAATTTCAATTTGGAAAAAAGAGCTAAGTCCAAAAAATACACCAGAGTAACATACACTTTATGTAGACTATTGTTCCACTTGACTTGTCTCCAAATTCCACTTTGTTTAGGAAATATAAGGTGAGCTGACTCTGTTTTCCATTTCAACGGAAAGTGATAAGTCGCAGAAATCCTCTACGGAGTGACCTTACACTTTTGATTTTTTCCCAAAATTTTACTAATGCTTTTTGAAATTATTAACATCTGCAACATTCATTTGTTTTGTTTTAGTTTTCCCTGCTAACAGGTTTTTGTTTCTCCTGAAAAATGGCCAAAATTGAGTTATCCCCTTCTTCCGCTTCCTGGATCAATTTCTCTACAGTGCAGAGCTGACTTTTTTTTGAGCAAAGCAATGCAACCTGCTGGGGATTTAGAACGTTTGACATTCTCCCTCCCCCATACCTTTAGTTTACTAAAGGTTTTTATTGTCATACTACTGTTCGGAGCCATACTCTGCGGACTAAGGGCCCCCTGTGTTGCCCATCAACCTCACTAAGTAACAGTGAGAGGCTCATGCTTGACAGAGCCGTTGGTTGAACGTCCATCCTTAAACCTTAAACCATGACAAACAGACCAAGCCTGAAAGGCCCCATTAAATGTAAGGAGCCATGTAGGCAAAGCTACATGAGCAAATCCACAGACATATATATAAATATATATATTAGGGCCAGGCTAAATAGGGCAAGCTTTATATAAAGGCTGAGCTATATTATATTGGCCAAGATAAATGTAAATCCAACAGGATTTTGTGTGCATCCTGACAGAGCTAGCCAAAATTCCAAGCAACAGGCCTTCCCCTCACAACTAAGTTATCCAAGTACTGTTCATTGTCGATCTTTATGATGCATTCTACGTATATGGTCATTTAAGTGAAAGGCTGAACCAGATAGATGTTTGTAACAAATTGGACATTGATTTTGTTTTTGTTTTGGTTCTTTCTTTTTATACCTTTTCAAGATCATCTGTTCAAGTTTCTCTGCATGGGCAGAGTGGTGCCTTTTGATGTGCGTCAGTAATCGATTTAGACGACCCATGCCACCTTTGTAAGACCGGATACAAGCGGGGCACTGTAACATAGTTTTACGTGCCACATTCAGTTCTGTTTTTATCATTTTTCCTTCATGGTGAGTTTCTTTGGAGCTGATACATGGCAAAACAGTTTTGACAGATACCTGAAAACAAAGACAACAAAATCAATTTAAAAAAAATAAGGCAACAGATTTTGTGCAACTCAAAGAATTTTCTTGCAGAAGCTTCGATTTGAATAAAATTATCTTTAAGATATTGTTACTTTATTGCGTGGATCCAGGGGCACTTGTTTGACACTCATCAAATTGAATTTGATAACATGATTTAAGACCAAATTTAACCACACAACAATTAGTGCATTTAAAAATTAATATTCTTTTGTAGTAAAGTGTACCTCTAAGAAATGACACACATCTTAAGATAAAATCTGCATAGAACCAATTTAATTTTGCTGGTTACAGAATAGCTTCTATTCTCGATACCCACTTCAGCAACAGTTGAGCGGGAGAGATTTGGTAAACCAATGCCTTGCTGCAAAATTGTAATGTAAAACTTGTTAAATAAAATTGGTGATATACCTGTTTCTTTCCATTCTTGTTGAAAGAACTTAGATCTGACAATTTTCCGCAGGAAAGTGAAAATGGGTGCTGGTCAGGGGTGAGCAGACTTTCACCCTCCAAATAAGTCTTCAATTGTTCAGGTTGAAAGGCTAAGAGGAAAGGAGTCATGTCTAAATGCATTTGTTCAGATCCCCTGGGAAGGAAAACAAATACATAAGTAAGTTAATGGTACAGGTTATGAAGTGAAATCTACTCAAGAAACAGAAATCATAACTTACAAACATGCACATCTTGGTGATGTCAATCCATAAGGAATCCATGATACTGTAGCAAAGTTAACGGCCTCTGAAATATTGCTCCCCATATTGAAGCCAAAATGAATGGCATTGGGGTGAAGAATCACAAATTCACCAGGTTTTTGTATGATCTGTGGGATTGACGTACATGAGGTGTTGCTTCTCTCATTGATTACACAAAAAGGGACAAAGACACCTTTGGAAATACTAACACGAGGTGGTTTTTGATTGATTTATGATAATGATAATTTGGGCGTACCTTTGAATGAGGAATGCTGTATTCAACCAAAAAATGCTGTGTCAGCATGACATGTTTGTGCCCTAAAATATTACGGCATGCCTTGTGACTAAGATCCAGCCGCATTTGTGAAAGATAGAAATCAACGAGGCCAACATACCTTGGAGGTATCACATACCTAGGAGTAAAAGAAAAGGAATCAATTAGTTTTGTTCTTATGTAATGACAAAAAGGGGGTAAGTTTACATCCATTAAACTTAAATCAATTTTATAAGATTAATCCTGTCACTATTTTTGTGCCAACAATGCACCTTTATTCAGTGACAATTCATAACAGAGTGCTCTGATTAGCCCAAAAAGTATAATACAAGCTTACCACACTTTGCAGTGTCCATAATGGAGGAAATTAATGCTCCACAGAGATGCATGTTCAATATGGGCAACAAATGAAGAATGAGTAGACCCAACATAAAAGGAAGAACTAGAGAATGCAGGGTGATTCACAGTAGGCAAATTTAAGATGGAGTTCAATTTGGAAAGAGAGAAACCACTAAAGATCTCAACAGGTGCACCACTAAACTTAATATCAGCACCATACAATATTGTATCCTCTCTTCTCTCATTGTGCTGAATGGCAGCATGTTGGTCATCGCTTTCCAGAGATCTACTGATATCGCAATCAATGCATAGTCTGTGGCTAAGTCCTATTGGATAGCTATGAAGAATCGGTTCTGTCTCGGAATAAGACGAAATATCTTGACCATTTGACTTCATGTCATGATGCTGTGCAAGGACGTTATCTCTTTGACCCACCAGCTTCTCCACCACTTCAATGATATTGTCCTTCCGATTCAAGGCATTTCCTGCATAAGCATTAAGAACTTTCCAGTAATGATGAAAAAGTGCATCCTCACCCAGTACTGCAAGCATGGAGGAGCTGTCAGTGACAAAGAAAAAGCAAGTTCAAACAAGGTAAGTGAATACGATTGGCTATTCTTATTATTATTATTACAATGGGCCACAGCTCACCAGCAAGAATCTGCAGAGTAAGCAGCAGGATCATTCGCCTTGCTCAAGAAAACAGACACATCTTCCACAAGAGGATCAACGCTCTTATATCCAAATACCAGGTTATCAGGTCTGTAGAAGAGTTGCATTTGTAGGGCTGCTTGGTCTAACTTAAGGCCGCTCAAGAGGTCACTGAAAGATGTTTTTCGGACAAAACTTTCCGGCAGGCAAATCTAAAATGTAAAAGAAAAAAAAGATATGTTTCAAACTGCTTCAAATTGAAAAGACATAATCAAACACTCAAAGAACCTTGATTGCACCCTTCTCCTTAACTTGGCCACATTCCTCTATCAGATTAAGGAAATCGGTAAAATTTCTGAGGGAATTTTCTGTTACATCGACTTCTGCCCTTTTTGCATCAATTCTCCACTTTAAATCACTCATATTGTGAGCAAATGCAACAAATGGAATATTGAGTTGCCACAGACAAAACTACACCATGGGAATGGGAGAGTATATTCACAGGTATTCCTGACTGCCAGTACACCTGCAAATAGTCAACACAATTTCCCAAGGCTATTCACAGGTAATCAAATCACATGAATGGTCCAGCATTTAAAATAAAGGGTAATTACTTTCTGTAAGAGTTGGTCCCAGCTTGGCAATAGAAATCCATCTTTCGATTCCAGACTGGGATCTTGGGGTCAGGTGAGGTTTCACAGAGTTGACTGCTGACCTGATGGATGTAGCTGTGCTGGGTACAATCTACTCTTGTCAAATGTACTGCAGCCAAAACCATATCCTGGTGCCACCAAATTTGCTAAAAAATTGGCAGTCTGTGAGGAGATAAATAAACAGATGAGAAATCATGATCAAGATAAGAGCAGGAACTCAAACAGGGCGAGGGAAGCGTACCAGAGACTGGAGAGCAAGAATGATCTTTGTCAGACGTCAAATGGATCAGAACAGATTCTATGGAAGCAGCTGTGCAGAAACAACCATCGCACAGAATAGGCACCGTTCATTTCATCCGCAGGAGTTAACAAATGGTGGAACATCTTTGACCTGAAACAAAGACGACATACATTCAATGTAAGATTCAATCATTGCTTTCTTTCAGTCCTTCATTCTTTAAAAGAGGTGCAGATTTCTGATTTGGAATGCAAACATAGTTTCACTGGAAGTAGAGTGTAACTTGAGTCGAATTTATACAAGCGAAAGGGATTGGATGTAAAAGTTTGTTCCAGTTTGGAAAACTTGTGTATGAGACAGTAACATTGCATCATTGTTACCAGCCAGCAAACAGAATGCAAAATAAACACCCGGCAACTTTGATAGCAAGCTAATTTTGAGGAAAGGAAATGATTCTTACAGCTGAGTAAAGAATCGATCAATACTTACAAACAAGCACATCTTTGTGACCCCAGTCCACTATTCTCACCGAGTTACATCAAAGCAGCATGAGTGCTGTTGGGTTTTCAAGGACGGCCATTGGTCAGGTGCAAGCTGAATCGTTTTAAACTGATGAAAACAAAACTTGAGAGTCTTTCAATCCTCCACAAACTTGGCAAATTGAGATAGTGAAGGATGCATCAATGAACCAATGAGATGGTCGAGAAAGTTCATTCAAAACAAGACTCGTAACAGATAATTAAGGATATCAAAGTCTGTCTTAAGAAAGAAAAGGCAACGATAGTTGTGGATGACATCAGACAATGATACGACAAGGTGGACCAACAGTAGGCACAATAAAGAAAAATAAATCAATGTTTGCCCATATTGAATGCTTCTGCACTTACAGAAACTACTAAATCAAATCATACCATAAATATTAAAATAAATAAATGAATCATGGATACAAATACTGACTGACACTTGTGCTACGAAGGGATTGAGAGTCAAGGTCTGTTTCCACTCAGACAATGTTGCATTGAAGGCACTATAGGGTAGTAGCGCTTAGAAATTCCTTCAAGTACTGCAGGTGCATCTTGACTGTGACATTTCATGACATGAGAGACTAACCGTTTCAGACGGTCAGCTGTACCTTTGAAGCATTGCCAACATTTGGGGCATTCCACAAGCAACATCATTGAACAATGACAGGGATACTTTGGAGGCTCAGTATTGAAAGCAAGACTGCCCTTGATAAAACTGAAGCACTTTTGCAGAAAACTATCCCACAGTAGTTCAAATTCTTCATTGGGTGGACCTTCACCAAATTTTACTTTTGAAAGATCTTCTTTTAAATCTGTAGATTCCACCTGCAAAAAATGAAAGTAATAAGGATTTAGGGGGGTACTTTATGAACAAAGCAAATGCTGCAAAAGGAATAAAGTGACAAACCTCATCAAAGTGATTTGGTAACGAACCACAGCAGTTTCTTGACAACCAACTCTCACATGGCACTTGCTGTTGTAAATTCTCCCATGAATGAGTTGTATCACTCAATTCTTCTTTGATGGAAATCGATACTTGAGGGCTCTGATGGTCATGAAGAAATTCGTCTTTAACAGAATTCAAGCCTTCACTGAACTCCTGCTTGATGAGAGAGAACACAGCTGATGCAGAACCACTAGGGACAGGTTGATCAATTGGAGGATCCGAACTGCGTTCACAGCATGACATATCGCTGGAACATAAGTGAAAATTGTCAGAACTGTTACGATTAAAATTATATTTGATTGGTCGAGTCCCTCCTGGTGTAAGTACCTGATGCAGCAAGATACAGGAGGTTAAAAAGCATGCGATTGCGTGCCGCCTCCCCTTCAATGCACCGACACTAGCTGCGTACTTGGACAGTTTCCGCCAATAACGACGGTCCAATTGTATTCATAAAACATACGAACAAATAGATATTTCTCATTGAACCTGCCTAGATTCTCCACGACTTGAAGAGGGTGCTTGTTTTGATCTGAGCAGAACAGCAGACTGCATTTTGGGCGCACTCTCACTTGTTTTCGTTTCGTTATGCGCAGGGAGGAAGCGGCGCTGACGCGCATGCGCAAGGCGGTGTGCTTCGTGTTCAAATTGTCTCGTTCGTAACGGCCAAATGACCGGTTGAAATGGAATTGTGGAAAGGACTCAAGTCTCTGAGTTAAGTTTACGCTGGGCATTTCATTATTTGATTACTGTGCCTAACGTAATTCTTTCACCGCGTTGGTGGAAGTTCCGGGCTTTGACTCGGAACGATCGGTGCCAGAGTGGCAAGAGCCTAACTTCCTGCCGCCCTTCGAACGGCTAGAACTTGTCAAGATTCTACAGTTCAGTAAGAATTATGTTCTTATGGTCTAAGGTGAGAATTTCCCTACATCTTGCTTCAAGTTTCTTCGTCATTTCGTAGTCCATTCAATTTTTGACAGTGGTCGTAATTATTCCGGTGCCTTCGACTTGGTGTCGTCTTCCGTTTGCATTATCGAAAAACAACATTGGTTAAAAATAATTTCGTTTATTACAGTTGTGGAGCAGATAACTACGAGCAGGAGCCAGCAAATGCTACGTTTTGGATTCGGGACCTAGAAGAACCGTTGACGCTCTTTGTCGTTGGAGCTCCATTTGAGGTTAGTACAGGCCGCAGTCCGTTTTCATCATATCAGTTCGTTCATGCTGTCATTCGGATAAGTTCTTTCTTACATTTTACAGTTTGAAAAGGGAACCCCTAATTCTTACTGCTGGGATCATCGTTCTGAACATTGCCACATCATTCAAACTATGCCCGGTGAGTGATATGAATAATGTGTTCCGGAAATGCTTTTGTTCAGTCAACATTGCATTTCTAGGTGACTTCAAAATTAGTTCAAGGGGCTCTTCAACATCTGCACCTCAAACATCTATTAAGTTCCGTTGTGGAGTGCAAGAAATCAAGTTTCTGTCTGAGAGCTGCTTAGGCCAGACTTTGCTTATGGTGTGAGCTGATGAAGTGGCCGCCTTGAATGTCGTTGAATGTTGGGCCAGCCTGAGCCCAGCATCCCAAGTGAGATGTATTCAACTGTTCTCTCTGTCTGGGAGCTTTAAAGGCCGGACACTTGTGGTGGTGTGAGCTAAATCAGTGGCCGCCTTGAAAGATTTGTTTCCGCTGGGAGCTTTGGAAGGCCGGCGGCTGGTTTGGAATGCGACTTGGGTATTTTCCGAACTGTCTGAGAGCTGCTTAGGCCAGACTTTGCTTATGGTGTGAGCTGATGTAGTGGCCGCCTTGAATGTCGTTGAATGTTGGGCCAGCCTGAGCCCAGCATCCCAAGTGAGATGTATCCAACTGTTCTCTCTGTCTGGGAGCTTTAAAGGCCGGACACTTGTGGTGGTGTGAGCTAAATCAGTGGCCGCCTTGAAAGATTTGTTTCCGCTGGGAGCTTTGGAAGGCCGGCGGCTGGTTTGGAATGCGACTTGGGTATTTTCTGAACTGTCTGAGAGCTGCTTAGGCCAGACTTTGCTTATGGTGTGAGCTGATGAAGTGGCCGCCTTGAATGTCGTTGAATGTTGGGCCAGCCTGAGCCCAGCATCCCAAGTGAGATGTATCCAACTGTTCTCTCTGTCTGGGAGCTTTAAAGGCCGGACACTTGTGGTGGTGTGAGCTAAATCAGTGGCCGCCTTGAAAGATTTGTTTCCGCTGGGAGCTTTGGAAGGCCGGCGGCTGGTTTGGAATGCGACTTGGGTATTTTCTGAACTGTCTGAGAGCTGCTTAGGCCAGACTTTGCTTATGGTGTGAGCTGATGTAGTGGCCGCCTTGAATGTCGTTGAATGTTGGGCCAGCCTGAGCCCAGCATCCCAAGTGAGATGTATCCAACTGTTCTCTCTGTCTGGGAGCTTTAAAGGCCGGACACTTGTGGTGGTGTGAGCTAAATCAGTGGCCGCCTTGAAAGATTTGTTTCCGCTGGGAGCTTTGGAAGGCCGGCGGCTGGTTTGGAATGCGACTTGGGTATTTTCTGAACTGTCTGAGAGCTGCTTAGGCCAGACTTTGCTTATGGTGTGAGCTGATGTAGTGGCCGCCTTGAGTGTCGTTGAATGTTGGGCCAGCCTGGACCAGCCCAGCATCCCAAGTGAGATGTATCCAACTGTTCTCTCTGTCTGGGAGCTTTAAAGGCCGGACACTTGTGGTGGTGTGAGCTAAATCAGTGGCCGCCTTGAAAGATTTGTTTCTGCTGGGAGCTTTGGAAGGCCAGCGGCTGGTTTGGAATGCGACTTGGGTATTTTCTGAACTGTCTGAGAGCTGCTTAGGCCAGACTTCATGTATCTTGCAAGCTTGTCCCTAGCTACTTTTTAACTGCACTTTACCCAAGTGACACTGCAGTCATGGCATATGCAGCTTGTTTTCTTTTCTAATATGTTATTGTTTCACAGTAGTAAATTTGACTGGAGTAGATTATTGTTCCATAGCTTCCTACCACTGCCCTGTAAACTTTATTTTTCCTTTTTGGGGGCTGGAATTCTCATTGCTGCTGATAAGAATTTCTCCACCTTCAGAGTTTACCCTGATTTTTGTTTTTCAGTTGGTTGCTGCTGTCCCTCTGGTCCTGTGATCCTCTCTGTTGTTATGTCCTTTACCAATGAAAATTGCGGTCTTCTGTTTTGTTTGTTCTGTTTTTTTTTTGCTGTCTTTTTTTTTCTTTCTGTGTTTTATGTGGAGATCAGTTGCTACATCTGGGGGCCCACTTTCCAGTCTGGTTACTTTCTCGAGGGTGTCATTTACAAGGAGATGAGGTAAGAAGGACTCTGTATATCTTGTGTGCTACTTTTTTTGGTGGTTTGGTGCTATTGTTCAATGTCCTTTATTGGGAGCATTGTGGCCTTTGTACTGATGTTGCTGTATTTCTGATTGCAGATTATTGGTTTACACACATCACATCAACATTGATCAGCTTTGAGTTCTGCCTTTTAGTGATGATGCCCTGTTGGCCTGGCTCTCAGAATATTTTCACCGTTCTAGAAGTCATTTTTCGCAACTGTGTTTTGTTCTTGTCCTGATTAAAATTCCTTTTAAGGGAGAAGGATGAGAGGCTGTTTTATGGGCTGTTGTTCTGCTTAAGTCAACAATGTCCTCATTGATATTTTCAAGACGAGTCAGAGACTAGAATACCTCTTAAACATCTTTTCATTATATGTCGGTAGCTTGTATGGATCAAGATTATTGTAGAAATAAACACATGTATGGAACCACTTTGTTGTACTATCCTGTTTATTTTTCCTCAATTTTAAATTACCCTTACTCAACAACAGCAACTGCCAACAGTTCTGTTTATTTCGAATGATTTGTGATGAAGGTAGAGAAAGTTAGAATGAGCGAGAAAAATTTAAGCAAAGTGAGATAGGACATCACAGGACTACCTCAGGAAAGTAGTGTGAATTTATTAAACTCTTGTAAACTCTCCAAATGCCGAAGTAGGCTCTTCATTCCTCAGGCCTCTCCGTTCAAAGATTCAGCTGAGAAATGATGACAGAGAGGATAAGCGGCTATAGTGAAACTCGAGCTTTTCTTTTCTAAGTAGATTACACGAAATGTTGACAGGAATTATATCACTACTGGTTTCTTTCAAGAATCACATGATCACACCATAAATCTGTGTCCTAAAAATAAATAAGTCTACAATGTGCTTACTCCAGAAAGAGGAACAGCATCGCTCCCTTGACTACCACAACAACTTCGGAATCAGTTTGCGAACCACAGCACAGACTGAAGCCTGGCCCACACATAAGGAACACCTTGTAGGATGACATCCTTGTAGGCTTAGTTTTGGTTAAAAAAACAGGAACGGTTGCGAGGACCAAGGCGACTATGCGACTCAGGTAAAACCCCAACCAGTTGAGGGTGGTGAGTCAGCAGCAGGACTCATTCAGTGATGGCCCACAAAGGTCAGCCTGAAATGGGATGAGGAATTCAATTACTACCAAGTCACTGCGAGCAGCAGGCCTATCGCACAGGGGATTATTGATCATACCTTGGCGTGGTGTGTAGCCCCAGGGCCACTTGCGGGACCGCTGCACAGTGGGCCAGAAGACCGGTGAGTGCGGTCAAAATTCCGGACGGATTTTGAGCTCCAGAGTCGCTGAATGGGACTCGAACCGAAAGTGTGGCCCCACCAATGGATTGCTCTGCGAACGAGAAATCCATGGGTGAGATCACGCGATCGGCTCGAGTCCCATTTAGCGACTCTAGAGCTCAAAACGCGTCTAGTGTTTTGGCCGCATGCGCCGGTCTTCTGGCCCACCGTGCTCTGAGTCCTTGCAGCGCACAGTGGGGAGGGAAGTAACGAATTTGACCAGAGCAGACGTCCATGGAGTTGGGCGGTGTTATGCTTGCGCTGGTCGAACAGCTGCGGGGGAATGCCACACGTCGGAAGGGCTGCCTACTTGCAAGGGGCGGTGCCCAAACTTCACACCATGTGATGCTCGCTGTGTTGCGGACGATGGGCCTCCGGCCTCCTGGAGCCTGCGGATGGAACCTGGAACAATGAGCGGCTGCGACCTGTGTACGACGGAGGCAAGGTCGGCCACCGTCTCCACACAGGTGTGTTGCGGGACGGATCGATTGCCTACCTCACAGGCGCTTACAGGCCTCCAAGTCATCAGTGCGGATGACCGGCAATCGGTTCGTTCATGGCTGTCTAGTGTAGCCACAACTTGCTATCCACAGCGTCGTAACAGCAAGCAGACATGGCCGCGTCGGTGAATGCAAGTCTCCCGGGCCCGTCCGAAGGGCTGCCTACTCGTGAGGAGCGTCCTGTGCGGCGGGGCGGCACTCGCACTCCACGCGGCCACGCGATGCTAGCTGCGCTGTGGAAGATGGGCTTCCTAGAGCCAGCACACCTGGAACAATGAGCAGCACTTTTAGGCGGGAGAACGACAAAGCAGTTGCAGTGAGAGTGGCGGAATGCAGTCACACGAAAGCCGAACGAAGTGGCAGGGACACTCTTGAAAGCTTGCCAACAAAAGTACTTCACTGTACTCTGGTAAAACAAAGGAATAAAAACTATGCCCCGAGAGGAGCGTGAATAGGCATAGGACTTCTATGCAAAGTATTAGTGCCCTCCCAAAGGCATTAACTCATTACGCCCTTAATGGGCGCAGTTTTTATGCCTCTGTTTTACCAGTGTATTCTCCAACTTTGTATTACAAACACCCTTGAAAACTCTTTTCTTCGCGTTGCAAAAATTGTTCGGTAGTCGCGAAAGACAAAAAGAAACCGTTGCAAAGCATTTCCTTTGCTAGTTGCAAAGTAACAGTGTGCAACGCGAAGAAAATAGTTTGTAAGAGAGTTCGTAGTACAATGCCGGAGAATACAACGCAAGGATTTTAGAGTGAATGCGACAGGGGGGGGCTCTTTCTCTGCTCGCGGCGTTCGAAACGAAAGACAGCCAAAGACAGTCTACGCTTCAAAAGCCGCTGCGGGATGTACTTTCCCCTCCACCTTCTCCCCTCCTGCTAGTGAGTGCTAGGGCGTCTACTATGTGGGTTTTTCTGCGCGCTTAATGCACGAGATGAAACGTGCACTTTGCAACGCACGAGTCTGTGCGCGGCAATGCACGATTTTCTGCGCGGGTATGCAGAAAATCGTGCAATTTTGCTCACAAATTTGTGCGATGTGTAGTGCATGTTTCATTTCGCACGTTGCATGTGCATCAAAACAGTGCATGCGTGCACCTGTGCCGAGTGCAAGGTGAAGCAGCACACCAGTGCCGACGAGCTGCTCACCGCCTGTGCAAGGACACAAGGAAGCATAGCGGAAAAACACCTTTGACTCACTCACCCACCCACCCTGGCCCTCCCGCGCACCGCACGACGGGAGCTTCATCACGCCCGCGAAGTCGAAGGACCGTAACAAGCCTCCGTTCGAGTGCGGAGCTGCTGATGAGCCATCTTGTACGAGCGAGGTCTTATAAACAGCATAGATAAGGTGCATTACCCTTGATCGCGGACGCACTATGCACTTCATCAGACCGGCACTGAACTTACACATACAACCCGAGGACCCCCGGCCGGCCGAGGTCACCGAGGTCAGCGCCGGACGCGCCCCGTCGGCGCAGGGTGGGAGCGACGCGTCGCCGCCTGCACAGGACGAGGCGGCAGGCGAGGAGCCGCAGCCGGTGAGGCGCAGGAACGCGCCGAGCCACCGGAGGGACTTCACCGGACAGCCATCGGCGGTACTTACAGCGGTTGCAGAGTCCCCAAAACGGAGCAGGACGGAGAGGCACGCTCCTTCACCGAGGAGCTAAAGGCCCTAGTCACGGCGGTGGGCCCGGACCCCGCCCTGCCACCGTCGCCCTTCAACGGGGCGTGGGTCAGCGGGGACGACGGACTGCCAGACCTGGACTTCGACGCTCTGGATTGTGAGATGAACTGGCCCATCCTGGAGGAGGACGAGTAGGCCCCCACACATACATCGGACCCGGCGCGAACTCGGACACGGCATGGCCTTCGGCACGCTGGTGGCACAACATCTCCGCGGTCGCATGCAAGCGCCGCCTGCCAGCGCCACTACGAAAAACATCTTTCGCCGGCCGGGCCGCGCACCCTTATCGGCCAAATTTAGCACCCGGTCGCCGCGGGGCCTTTTGTCACTCGGTCTCTCTCGCGCCCCATGCGAGATGCGCCGTGAGTGCGACAGAGACCGCGCTAATGAGAGTGGCAGGTGGAGGAGACAGTGTGAGCTCGCGGAGCGCGGTGGCGGCGACGGGACCAGACGCAGCGTACCTGATTCAGTGCGACTGCGGGGGGACTCGATCTGACGCGTCGCCGCGCCGCCCTGCCGGTGGACGCCGTCATCGTGGACTCGGACACCTGCACGCGGAATAGGGCCCGCGCGGCTGGCACTCACGCACGCGATCCAGGCCGCCTGCGCGAGGCCCGTCACACACGCGAGCGTTGCGGGACTGCCTACCGCGCGGGCGCTCTCCGCGTCGGGCGGGCTGCCTACCCTCGGGCTCGCAGGCGCTCGTCCAGTCACCCAGTGTGCCAGTGCCAGTCACACATGCCCACTCGTACGGAAAGGAAAGGTCGTACCCACACCGGCAATGCCAGCACGGCCGGCCAAGCCTCACCGAAGCCATGGCGAAGCCCGGCCCGGCCGAATTTCGTTTCTTGGTCGAAGACGAAGAGGCGAACCAAGGCGAAGCCGATCGGGCGTGACGTAACGCGCCGGCCTTCGGGCGCCTTCGGCCACCTTCGGCCGTCTTCGTACAGTGGACCAGAAGACCAGCGGAGGCGGCTGAAATCCCAGAAGCGTTTTGAGCTAGGGTCGCTTTATGGGACTCGAACGTGTGACCCCTCCAATGAGTTGCTCTCCGAGCGAGGAATCCATTAGTGAGGCCCCACGTACGGTTCGAGTCCTGTTTAGTGACTCTGGAGCTCTTAAAGCGTCGAGAATTTTGGCCGCCTCCACCGGTCTTCTGGTCCACTGGGCCCGACCCGAACCTTCGCCGCTAAGAGGACGACGACGGCGGCGTGGCCAAGCCGCCTTCCCCAAGGGGCTTGCCAGCGTGAGACAAACTGCAATAGCTAGGAAAGCATTGTCTCATTCAAATCAGCTCGCGATCCCGGTCGGCGGGCGTGTCCGACGCGCGTTGCCTCCTAGCCCTCGGCCGTCAGGGTGCTCTTGCGTTCACGAGTTCAAGTTAAAGGAGTAATGCAAAGGTGGTCCCACAAACAACACGGCGACAACAACGCGCCGCGCAGTCCATTTGGCGCGCTAATGTGCAAAGGCGACCGTTTCTTCCTTCGCACCGCGGTCAGAGCACAATGGGCTAGTGCGCGTGGGTCGCGTGGGTGACGACGGTCGCCAGAGTCACCATTGAAGTCACACACAGCACGAGAGACTTTCCAGTGGACCGGGGTCAGGGTAGGTCGCAGATTGAACATACACTCGTAATTTGGGGTGCCTACGTTGGGCTAGGTTAGGTTAGACTACGTTTGGCTAGGTTAGGTTAGACTACATTTGGCTAGGTTAGGTTAGACTACATTTGGCTAGGTTAGGTTAGACTACATTTGGCTAGGTTAGGTTAGACTACATTTGGATAGGTTAGGTTAGACTACATTTGGCTAGGTTAGGTTAGACTACGCTTGGCTAGGTTAGGTTAGACTACATTTGGCTAGGTTAGGTTAGACTACGCTTGGCTTGGATAGGTAAAGCCACCACATCTTTGATTGATCGTGAGAATAGTTGCAGAGAAGCTGCTCATCGCATTCGCCTCTCTCGCGTCACCTAAAACCCCCAAAGCATTACAGGCAAATACTTTGGAGGTAACAGTCTTGGAGGTAAATGTCTTGGAGGTAAAAGTCTTGGAGGTAACAGCCTTGGAGGTAAAAACTCACTTCCCTTGGAGGTGAAATGGTTGGATGTAAAGAAATAGGCAGTTGAAGGCTTGGAGGTAAATTGCTTGGAGGTAATGGAATCATCTCAGAGAATTGTCTAAATGGCAAATATTTTTATTACTAATGAACACAACTTTTTAAATACTTTGCAGACTCGATAAAAGCACTGGTGCTTTGGCCAACAGTCTTCCTAGAGATAGAGGTCTAAAGGAGACCCTAAAAGCAAAAGCCTCAATTTTGATTTGAAGGATTTGATAGAAGTGGTGCAGGTACCTTTCATCTTCTCTTGACTTTAATGAAATACCTGTTTTGAATTGCATATACATTTGAAAAGTTTCAAAACATTGTCATTGTTTTCTTTCAGCTTGGACAAGACATAGACTTATTTGTCTGTGACAAAATTGAAGAAAGTGAGAGCTCGATCCAGCCGTATTTGATTCTGGTGAAAAGCCCCCTGTATAATACATTACAAGATTTTTTTTGGTATTGGATCAAAAAGCAATGCAAATTGCAAGTGGGTCTATCATGAAAGCAATTGACGTGCTTTTCAAATCATACTTCGTGTTCAATGGCAGTATCCTCTCGGGGGGAGAAACACCTTCCATTCTTGGCTACTTGCTTTGCTAATGTCTTTGAACAAGGTCAGAAATCAAGGCCTGATATTGTGACTCCATCAGAGCAAGAGCTCCTGAAGAAGATAAGCTTAAATTGAATTCAATTAGAGTTAACTTGTGCCTCTGCCAAGTATTCTATTTTTGTTCTATTCTTATGTTATTACACTCTCTACTTTTTAATTAGAATTTATATAAATTCTGTATATACATACTTATTTGTCTCTTGTTACAATACTAAATTCTAATGGACAAATTGTTTACAAAAAAATAAAAGAGACAAGGCTTCAGCAGAGAAAGACCTATTTTAATAACCTGTAACTATTACAAAAATTTAAAGCACCAACACATGAGAAGGAACTTCAACAGTACACTAGCTATTGCCTAATATCCTTTTTCCGGTTTGTTGCTGTGTTGGGAGCATCTGCAAAATAATAACAAATGGGTAAAGAGAACAGAAACCAAAAACTAAGAGGAGTTATGTCCAACAATAGTTAGACAATCTTACCTCAGAAGTAGCCTTGATTCCTTCGAATTTCTCTTGGTAGCAGAGGCAACATACGGTCAATTGTAGATTAGATTGGTTGAGTCAAGTAAAAGTCATAGCCGATTTAACGGTGAGCTGTAACAGAAATCCAAAACACTTAAACAAATCAGACATGAATCAACATTTAAATCATGCAAAATGAAACACATTTCATTTGATTCAGAATTCCATGCAAGTTGCCCACTAGAAACAGCAATGATAACTAATGCGGCTCTGAATCTGACCTCACTCGAATACAATGCCCAGCCTTGGCAACAATAAAACAAGCATGGATACCTATGGAAACGGATCCCTGCCTCATGTGAAGGTTATGGCAGCCTACTCTATGCATAAATAGGAAAATAACTCACTTTAATACACCTGCTGGCATGCTCAGACCTGGGCGATATTGACCAAAGCTGCAACGGCTGACAGGAAAGCTGTTGGTGATTCATGGTGAGAATAGTTCTTTTTAGTAAGAAGTATTCCATTTTCTTGCGTATTGTCATTTACCTGAAACCAAAGCAACCATGTATAAGACAGGACAAAAGAAACAAAGAGGTCATAGCCAGCTACTGCTGGAGTTTAGGTTATTGATAACATAATATAGCTATTGCAAGCAAAAGAGGAAGTCGTCAATTTTTAATGAAGGAGTGCTACAAAGGAAGGAGCAGAATCTTCACAGAGAAATAGTCAGATAAAAACACAGTACTTCAGAAACTAGGAAGAAATAATTATCAAAGTCAAAGAAGTGATAAGATAGGCAAGCATGACCACAAGGCCACAGAGACAACCAGGACTCGGCGAATGGCGTGACAAGATTAGTTAACAATAAGAAAATAATTGATCTGGCGTAGGGAAAGGAGGTGCAAGTTCATCACAGAAGAATTCATGGGCTGTATGCCTCTGCCGGCAAGGCCTGTGAGCAGCCAACCAGTTGTTTTGGTTTGCATGTTTACATCCACCTTCCACTTTTGCCTTCTGCTGGGGTACTGGGGTTCAGCGAAAATGCAAATACGAGTTGAAGTCGTAGCAATGAGAAGCGCGAGAGCATGCTCTGCACAAATCAAGATAGTGGAAATGTTTACCCACGCTCTTCTCCAGATGATTTATCCAATTTATCAATCGGTGGCATCAATCAAGAACGGCAAATTGGAGATTGGCGCACAATTTCTCATAGCAGCAGATGATGGCACCCCTCCCTACCACTCCCCTCCCTCCAGGAGAACGAACGAACTGCAGATTAGCATTGCAATTGCAATTGTATCCAGTCAATTGTTGTTTTTCAATGTATCGTTGGGACTTTCAAGTGTTGTGAACTTTTCTACGTGCCCATGGCATTGTCTATCATTAAAATGGAAGAAGCAGTGATAAACGTGTCTCAAATGCCGGCTGTGTCTCCTACTCCCACCTGTTGAGGGCCCAGAAAACACTACGGTGTAGTAGTCAACAAGGTGTCAAAGGGAGGTTATCACTTAGGATCAGCCCTCTCCACTCCAGCCAACCAAGCACCCTGCTACTGAATGTTCACCACCCTCATCGAAGTCTGGTGAGGAGGAATGTTAGTTTCTAAAACCTGTTACTGGCTGCAAAGATTTCAGTGCCTCGGAAAGTCTATCAAGGAATATTTGTTGCCCCTGCAGTGAGTCAATCTAGATGAGAATAGGATACAGAAATGCAGGAGTCATTATGCATGATTGTCTACAGAAACAGCTACATGTAGTGTTGTGATAGGCTGAATATCACTCAGTTCCTTATGGACATTTGTCATTTTTTTCCATTAGTTATGGGCATTCGTCACTTTGTTAAATTATGGAAGGACATTCTTCATTCTGTCAAGCTGTGTATGAGCACACCATACAATATGAGAGTGTATGTATTTACAGATAACTATTAATTGCCTCTTTGTTGTTAGAGTTCACAAGAACCATACATTTTCTAAGTTCCTTTGTGTAGGTTTTTCTGCGCTAAACACGCACAATTTCATGCGCTAAATTGCACAAATTTCATGCGCTAAATTGCACTTATCCATGCGTTTGGTACCAAATGTTCTCCTGCGCAAGCTATGTACAAAATTGTGTGCGCAATCATGCACAAATTCCTACGCATCCTTATGTAGTTGATATTGTACGCTTTAATGCACAAAATTGTGCGCAATTGTGCACAAATGTAAGTGTGCGTTTGTTACGCAGGAAAAAAACCTACATAGTCAGTAGTGTGTTGTAATAGTCAAATTCTGGTAAATTCCATTCAGTGACATTTCTGTTGACGAGCCAAGCTTTAAGGATGTTTAGTGCTATTTCTACATCATTGACGTGTGGTCTGTGCTCCATCTTTTCCTTGACAATGAGACTAATGATTGTTTTGTTGTTTCTGTTGTAGGTGCACAGCCCGGGGAATGTTTTGTCTGTGTTCGAGTGGAAGTCTCTTTTGACTTGGTACCACTCTTCAATTTGTCTGGCCAGTGGAGAGGAGAACTTTCCTTCCAAGCTGATTGGGTGAACTACTGGTGCTGTGTTGGGGGCCTGAAGTACTGATGTGAAGATTTCCTGGATCGTTAACCCTTCTACAAGAGTGGAGCTGATGAGGTAAGCCGTTGCGTCTTTAGCTTCAATTTTTGTGCACTTTTTGCAGCTGGGTTCACATGGCCTGTCTGGCCGTCTACTTAGTGCATCTGCGTGACTGATGTTAGTGCCTTTTTCATGCACGACTGTGAACTTGTATGGAGACAACTTTTCCAACCATCTTGCTAACATGCCAGTAGGGTTTTTGAAATTCTTAAGCCACTGTAGGGCTGCGTGATCTGATTTTACTATGAAGGGTGCTCCTGCTAGATAATGATTGAAGGCTTTAACTGACTCTACCAATGCTAGGAGTTCCCTATGAGTGACACAGTAGTTTCTCTGTGCTGGGGTTAATGTTTTAGACCAGTAAGCTATTGTTTACTTTCATTGCCGTCTGTTCTTGTGTTAGGACTGCTCCTAGGCCAGTAAGGCTGGCAAACAAGCAACGTGAATGGTCCTTTATCCACATCTGGAGAACCAAGACTGGGCGCAGTGGTGAGAGCTGTTTGACAGAGTCAAAAGCTTCCTGACCATAAGGCGTCCAATCAAAGTGGACTCCTTTTCTGAGTAGGCGGTACAAGGGTGAAACCTTGCTGGCCTATGAGGTACGTACTTGCCATAGTAGGCGGCTAGACCAAGCCATGACTTAATTCTGAACTGTCATTTGGTTGTGGC
>NW_023144630.1:10288100-10321534 GCF_012932325.1 Thrips palmi | reverse complement strand
ATACCTTCAAAATTTCTTTACTTTAGGATCTGACCTCGGTTTTTCGAAACAATTCTGCGACATGAACATCCCCCGTTTGTGTCAACACGGGTGCACGGCCACATAACCTTACCAGCGCCGAACGTGATTTTGAACAAGTTGGAAAACAAACTTACCAATCGTAGATTTGGACTGAATGTGTACGGCTACACCATAAATTTCATCAGGATTCTGAATCTACCGCCGGATTTGAGGTAAAAGCCGTCGTTTAGTCACAATTTCTTCCCCCAACGAGCAATGCAGAGCCACGGCGTCACTCCGGCACCACTCTGACTTTGTTTTATCGGTGTGTTTCGTATCGGCGGATGTTGGCACCGAGGGGGCCGCGACTCCCGCAATCATGTGTTCACCGGGTCGCAATCAGGCCGCAATCCTTGCAATCTTCCGAAATCCATGCAATCATCAGAAATCTTTGAAATCCTCCGCAATCTCCGCAATCCCGCGAAATCCTCTGCAATCTCGCGCAATCCTTAAAAAATCTTCCGCAATCCTGCGCAATCTTAGCGAAAACATTGTAATCTTGCAATAGACCCTTTCAGTCATCGCCTGGAGAAGGACAAAAGTAATCAAAAAGACAGGAACCAGTAGCGCGCCACCTAGCGGCCGTTACTGTGCACTGACAAAAGCTGAACCCTCAATGGTCACAAGCGTAAGTCTGGACGAAGTCCATAGCAGTGGCCACTAGGTGGCGCGCAACTAGTTCCTAATTTTTGATTACTTATGTTCTTCACGGGTGACGACTAAAAGGTCTATCGTCCAAAAATTTCCCTCCACACTCGCTCCTTTCCTTCGTTATTAGTTGGCCCTGCTGACCTCACTGAATAGCCACCCCTGCCCCACTAAAACGGTTTCCGCTTGCAGCGCGGGAAGATCGGACAGGATATTAGGTCACAAAAAAAACAAACAAAAAATACGTAAGAAACAGAGCGGTCTCGCAATAATTTTAAGGATACTGTAAAGTGAAAAAATGTGAAATATCATTTTTCAAATAATTGTGGCATCATGTTTGTATTTTGGGTTTTTAGTTGCTTACTATAAATGAACTTAAAACCCCAAAATTGAGGCACCCAACTCCCATTAGTTTCTGAGTTATTGAAGTTTTCGTAACAAATTTGGTCGTTTCTCCCAAATTCTCCTTGCGAAGAACCAAAAGTTGTGGAGACTTCATTTTTGTTTTACAAGTTTTTATTGATTTGCCTTCTCGTGGCAAAGCCGGATTTCCAAATTTCCACCATTAAACAGAAATTTTTCTCAAAAAATTTTTTTTTACCAAACCCTTTAAATTTAAATTTTTGAAAAATAAGAAAAATACATTTTCAAAATAAGATTCCCGGGTGCCCTTTGCATATACAAAATCTGGCTTTGCTAGTCTGTTTGCACGTTTATTGGGCTCTAAAAAAAAAATCACACTTCCGTAAACTTTTTGGTTCTTCGCAAGGAGAATTTTTAATAAACGACTAAAATTTACACTAAAAAACCCCATAACTTTGGAACTAATGGGGGTTGGGAGTCCAGTCTGTGGCTATAAAAGTTTTTCATAGTAAGCACAAAATCACCAAAAACCAAAGCACTGCCACCTTAAATTTGAAAGACCCCGTCTGTAAAAAAAAAAAATAGACACAATGACAACCCACGTAAATAAACGGTATTTCTCGGGTGTTCCAACACAGTTATCTTGCATTCAGCGCAATCATAGTGCAATTTTGTGAAATCCATCGCAATCTTATTGCAATCTTGTGAAATCCATCGCAATCTTATTGCAATCTTGTGAAATCCATCGCAATCTTATGAAATCCGACCGCAATCATTGAAATCGCCTGCAATCTAAAGAGATCCGGCGCAATCTACACAATCCTTGCAATCCGACGCAATCCTGCGAAATCCATGAAATCACGCGAAATCCCGCGAAATCCCGCCTCCTTGCAATCATGTGTTCACCAGAAAGGGGAGTTATTCCCCCCTCGGTTGGCACGCTGAATAACTGTTCCAGACACGTTCCTCGGTGACTGGAAAATTCAAGTGATACGCGGCAGTACTAATTAAGTTCGAAAAAGTCAAAAGAAGTCAGTGCGTCAAGTGAAGTGCCTTCTGTTGGACCGGAAGTGACGTCAGTGGCGGGAGTCAGGGGTGGTGGTGGGGGGTCTCGCGCATAGCCCCCTGTCCTAGCACTGCCGTTGCAGCCCCCTGCTAGCGCCGCAGGCCAAAGTAGGTACGCCAGCCGTGAATTGGAGGAAGAAGCCGCGAGACATCGCGAAGCCTGTTACGACAGGACGCGGTCTGGCGTAAACCTGCCTTGTAGTTAAGAACTTTTCACGTCCGTGAAATGGCCAATTAGGATTACAAATACCTTTCTTAACCCCTTCAGACGCTTTTAGTCCCAGAACACCCCTTCATGTTCGTTTGGCTATCCCTGGCATACGTAAATGAGCCTATTAAACAACAGTAAATCTGCGAAACAATATTGTTCCTAGACATAAATGCACATCAATGTTCTGTTTCTCAGATCTTGAAGACGTCCAAACTACCGACCAACTATCAACTCGACAACATCATCGTGGAGGTCATGGCGGTAAGCAATTATCAGTGCAGGCTGGAAATTACGACTTGAGCTAGACGAAAGATGGAGAAGAATGGAAGAAGTCTCTTCACGAACATGGCCGCCGTCAGCTGATCGGCAGAGCAGGCAGCCCGTCCCTCCCGGTGGCGCAGCCTAGCGGATTTTAGTTTCGTCCTCAGCGAAGGCCTTCGCTTTGAGCTACAATAGCCTCACTTACTACACTCCTCTCAGATTTACAGTCCAGGAACTACAGCCCCAAACCCGTCTCGGGCGAAAATCTATCCTTGGCTTGGTGGCAGAGGTGCGGTGCCGCCCTGTACAGCCCGCGAAATAACTTGAATTTTTTTTTGGCCGGCCCAGAACGAGCCGGTGCCGGAGGAGGATGACCCGGCACAGCCACAGGTACTGGACTCACGTTTTGACCCTATGAGCTAACCCCTCGAGTGATTTGTTCCGATATATTTTCTTTTCCTTTCCACAGATCCACTAGGTTAATAACACCTTATATCAACAGCCATAGTCAACTCCTCACATTCAACTTGAGCAGATCTCTTCGCCGCTGCCGGCGAAGAATTTTTTTCACCATGGAATCAGTTTAGGACCATGTTCTCTTCATTATGTTTTGTTGCAATATTTTCATGTTTGGTCATCAGCACTGATAATGTGTGAATAGTAGGGTGGATCTTATTTTCTGACCCCCCCTTTTTATTGAGGGCATTTTCGGGACTCAATGCACGGAAGGTGCAATATGGCTGTCGCATTGCACGTTAGGGTGGATCTTATTTTCTGACCCCCCCTTTTTATTGGCAAAATTGAATGTTGAGGATACTAGAAGATCATACCTGAGTCGCATTTGATCGGGGATGGACCGGAAGAGTCATGGTCGAGGGCCTAAAGTTGGGTCTACAGCCTAAAAATGGTAGTTTTTTCGAGATTGCGGACGAACCAGATGAGGTATCGAAACGGGCGGGGTCTCAAAAGATGCGGAATTTCATAACCTTTCCAACGAGCTATGTATCATCAAAATCGGACAACTTTTCGTCAGTGGACAGCGGCGTTTTATGTTTAAAACGGGCATAAAAAATTTGTCAAAATTGACAAAAATGTTGTTTTTGAGGTGTTATGGGCCTCAGATGGCCCGAAAATTCATCACTTAGCCTGACATAACACTTAAAGACCATCATAAAACAGGTTAGGTTTTAGGTTTGCAGTGTAAACAGGAAAGTTTTTTTTTTTTTAAATCGTGATAACTGCCGAAGGTGGACTCGTAGACCCCTCTTCCGACCATTCGTTAATGGTCTTGGCGAGATCTATTGAAAATCGCAATAAAATTTTTCAGTCGGTCGACCCCCTTTTTCGAAGATACTGATCGTGATATCTGCCGAAGGCGAGCTGGAAGACCCCACTTCCAACCACTCGTTGAAAAGGTCTTGGCGAGATCTATCGAAAACCGCAATAAAATTTTTCAGTCGGTCGACCCCCTTTTTCAAAGATACTGATCGTGATAACTGCCGAAGGCGGGCTTGCAAACCCCCCTTCCGACCACTCGTTGAAAAGGTCTTTGCGAGACCGGAAGAGGGGTCTACGAGTCCACCTTCGACAGTTATCACGATTTTAAAAAAACAACTTTTCTGCTTACAGTGCAAACCTAAAACCTAACCTGTTTTATGATGGTCTTTAAGTGTTTTGTCAGGCTAAGTGATGACTTAAATAATTTTTGGGCCATCTGAGGCCCATAACACCTCAAAACAGGGGATGGTAACACCCTAAAGCGGCAGTGAGGCGAAGCTCTCGCTCTGATCTTGCTCCGTGCAGGAGTCACGGACTTCTTCAAGATTATTCAAACTAGGCCATTCTTTGCAAATCGCTTTGCACATATCGAAAGAGCATCACATATAGGGTGCATTAGACTCATTGGCAATCCCTTACCTGCTACTTCAGCACTCGAAAAATCAAAGTGAAAACACCGAAAAATACAATAAGTTTAATAATTTAGGAAAAAACCTCGGGGGCGCCCTCTTTGTGTAAACATTTCCGCGATTTTCTCTTTTGTACTAAGTAAAATTGGGAGTTTTGGGAAGGTCAATGCGTCCTATGCACCCTAAATTTGATGCTCTTTCGATCTGTGCAAAGCGTTTTGAAAACAATGGCCTAGTTTTAATGATCTCGAAGAAGTCCGTTACCCCTGCAGGGAGCGAGAGCTTCGCCTCACTCCTGCTTTAGGGTGTTACCGCCCCCTGCCTCAAAAACAACATTTTTGTCAATTTTGACAAATTTTTTATGCCCGTTTTAAACATAAAACGCCGCTGTCCTCTGACGAAAAGTTGTCCGATTTCGATGATACATAGCTCGTTGGAAAGGTTATGAAATTCCGCATCTTTTGAGACCCCGCCCGTTTCGATACCTCATCTGGTTCGTCCGCAATCTCGAAAAAACTACCATTTTTAGGCTGTAGACCCAACTTTAGGCCCTCTACCATGACTCTTCCGGTCCATCCCCGATCAAATGCGACTCAGGTTATGATCTTCTAGTATCCTCAACATTCAATTTTGCCAATAAAAAGGGGGGGTCAGAAAATAAGATCCACCCTACTATTCACACATTATCAGTGCTGATGACCAAACATGAAAATATTGCAACAAAACATAATGAAGAGAACATGGTCCTAAACTGATTCCATGGTGAAAAAAATTCTTCGCCGGCAGCGGCGAAGAGATCTGCTCAAGTTGAATGTGAGGAGTTGACTATGGCTGTTGATATAAGGTGTTATTAACCTAGTGGATCTGTGGAAAGGAAAAGAAAATATATCGGAACAAATCACTCGAGGGGTTAGCTCATAGGGTCAAAACGTGAGTCCAGTACCTGTGGCTGTGCCGGGTCATCCTCCTCCGGCACCGGCTCGTTCTGGGCCGGCCAAAAAAAAATTCAAGTTATTTCGCGGGCTGTACAGGGCGGCACCGCACCTCTGCCACCAAGCCAAGGATAGATTTTCGCCCGAGACGGGTTTGGGGCTGTAGTTCCTGGACTGTAAATCTGAGAGGAGTGTAGTAAGTGAGGCTATTGTAGCTCAAAGCGAAGGCCTTCGCTGAGGACGAAACTAAAATCCGCTAGGCTGCGCCACCGGGAGGGACGGGCTGCCTGCTCTGCCGATCAGCTGACGGCGGCCATGTTCGTGAAGAGACTTCTTCCATTCTTCTCCATCTTTCGTCTAGCTCAAGTCGTAATTTCCAGCCTGCACTGATAATTGCTTACCGCCATGACCTCCACGATGATGTTGTCGAGTTGATTGTTGGTCGGTGGTTTGGACGTCTTCAAGATCTGAGAAACAGAACATTGGTGTGCATTTATGTCTAGGAACAATATTGTTTCGCAGATTTACTGTTGTTTAATAGGCTCATTTACGTATGCCAGGGATAGCCAAACGAACATGAAGGGGTGTTCTGGGACTAAAAGCGTCTGAAGGGGTTAAGAAAGGTATTTGTAATCCTAATTGGCCATTTCACGGACGTGAAAAGTTCTTAACTACAAGGCAGGTTTACGCCAGACCGCGTCCTGTCGTAACAGGCTTCGCGATGTCTCGCGGCTTCTTCCTCCAATTCACGGCTGGCGTACCTACTTTGGCCTGCGGCGCTAGCAGGGGGCTGCAACGGCAGTGCTAGGACAGGGGGCTATGCGCGAGACCCCCCACCACCACCCCTGACTCCCGCCACTGACGTCACTTCCGGTCCAACTTTTCACGTCCGTGAAATGGCCAATTAGGATTACAAATACCTTTCTTAACCCCTTCAGACGCTTTTAGTCCCAGAACACCCCTTCATGTTCGTTTGGCTATCCCTGGCATACGTAAATGAGCCTATTAAACAACAGTAAATCTGCGAAACAATATTGTTCCTAGACATAAATGCACACCAATGTTCTGTTTCTCAGATCTTGAAGACGTCCAAACCACCGACCAACTATCAACTCGACAACATCATCGTGGAGGTCATGGCGGTAAGCAATTATCAGTGCAGGCTGGAAATTACGACTTGAGCTAGACGAAAGATGGAGAAGAATGGAAGAAGTCTCTTCACGAACATGGCCGCCGTCAGCTGATCGGCAGAGCAGGCAGCCCGTCCCTCCCGGTGGCGCAGCCTAGCGGATTTTAGTTTCGTCCTCAGCGAAGGCCTTCGCTTTGAGCTACAATAGCCTCACTTACTACACTCCTCTCAGATTTACAGTCCAGGAACTACAGCCCCAAACCCGTCTCGGGCGAAAATCTATCCTTGGCTTGGTGGCAGAGGTGCGGTGCCGCCCTGTACAGCCCGCGAAATAACTTGAATTTTTTTTTGGCCGGCCCAGAACGAGCCGGTGCCGGAGGAGGATGACCCGGCACAGCCACAGGTACTGGACTCACGTTTTGACCCTATGAGCTAACCCCTCGAGTGATTTGTTCCGATATATTTTCTTTTCCTTTCCACAGATCCACTAGGTTAATAACACCTTATATCAACAGCCATAGTCAACTCCTCACATTCAACTTGAGCAGATCTCTTCGCCGCTGCCGGCGAAGAATTTTTTTCACCATGGAATCAGTTTAGGACCATGTTCTCTTCATTATGTTTTGTTGCAATATTTTCATGTTTGGTCATCAGCACTGATAATGTGTGAATAGCATCCAATGTTAAAAATTTTTCTTACCACTATGTGCATGATGCTCACACTAAATTACTATGTAGGTTTTTCTGCGCGCTAATGCACGAAATTGTACATGCACTTCCTAACGCACGAATTTGTGCGCGACAATGCACGATTTCCTGCGTACTTGCGCACGAAATCGTGCATTATCGCGCACAAATTCGTGCGTTACGAAGTGCATGTACAATTTCGTGCATTAGCGCGCAGAAAAACCTACATAGTAATTTAGTGTGCTCACAACTAGAATTTTGTCAAATTCTATTTCACCATTCCTTCATGACTTTCCTCTGTTCCCTAACAACAAGTGAAGTAGTTTCTTGTTCTACGGGCTCTCTGTCATGGCATGACTATCAACACTTCAAGAACAAGCTCTTTAGTTAATGCTCCATTTAACTTTCCTCTATTCCCCCTGACCAAGTAAAGAAGCTTTCTATTGTCTCATAAGTGTCAACACTGTCTGGAAGAACACGATCTTAATTAATGCTGCCATAGTCGTTTTGAAATTTCTTCCCACCAAAACGATTCATTCCAGTATAAACAATTGTCAACCATGCAGTCGACCATGCATTACCATGCATTTGACTGTTTTCTTCTATTTGAAAAAAGGAAGCAATTAGACACCATCCTCCGTTTAAAAATCTTCAATACATGTCTGTATGTTTCCTTCAAGGTTTCTGCATCCTCTAATAAAGAGTTTACTTTGGTCCTTCGTATATGCTTCGTTCAACCTCCTCGTTCATGCTTCGTTTACGCTCCACTTTCATCAGGGTAGGGCCAACTGGCGTGTCGTGAAGACGTTTGAACCACTGGGACGGGAGGAAGCAGCAGCGCAAAATGGTTCCCTCCCTGCAAGACTTTGAGCGTGGCAGCATTGCCTAATAACGCGTTAAATTTTGGACTTCAAGGCCACGCCGGGCGCAATGTGGCGCGGCAGGCCAGACGAGTTGTGTATGACCGTGATGGTTTTTTTCTTCCAAAAGACGAGCAAAGTGTTTCGCTAAGTTTGCACAATGTAGATGTTTTTTCAGACTATCCTTGCAGTGTTGCCACTATTCACATCAGCGAATGGTGGTGGGAATTAGATGTAAGCGGGGAGGTGGTAAGAGAAATTATTCATAAGCTGCTGGATAAGGTGCAGCCCCATTTTTTAAATTTATGCTGGGGATAATCTCCCCTGGTAATTTCCAAATTACATAAGATTTAATTATAATCATAGCACGGTATTTTTGGCTGAGCGATAGCGAAGCCTGTTACTCCAGTGCGGTTGAAAAGTTTTTCCTGTCTGTCTGTGTGTGTGTGTACACTACTCCTCCTGAACGGCTCGGCCGATTTGGCTGAGATTTTGCAGGCTTATTAGGTATGTTCTTGGCTCGGCACACGCGAAATTTCACCATCCTAGCTCAACTGGTTCAGTTTTTATAGCCGAAAAACACCTAAAAAACGGCGGAAAATCGAGTTTTCTGCAGGCAGATCGCCTCTGACGTTAAGGAAGGGGGGTCTGGGGGCAGAGCCCCCCAGCCCCGACAAGTTAAAAAGTTCCAAGGGTCAAGATCGTGTTATCTGTAGATGAAGCAACTCTATCTATAATGAAGGGGGGTCTGGGGGGCGGAGCCTCCAAGCATGCATTAAGTAACCGCCGACGGACAAGCCAATGCCTGCCGAAGGCAGGCTAGCGCCGCAGGCCTAGGTAGGTACGCCAGGCGCGGATTGGAGGAACGGGCCGCGAGACATCGCGAAGCCTGTTACGTCAAGACGCGGTCTGGCGTAAACCTACCTGGTATTATAGGTTCTATTTCAGAGTAGGTGTAAATTCGGCCACTTCTCTCCATTTGCATTGAAATCCGAAAAAGCTTTTGTAAAATCACAACGAAACGTTTGACAAGACTCCCGCATCTCTTGCCGATTGCAATGGCCAGGGTGATTCCGTGCGTAGCACAGTGGTCTGGGAGACCGATTTAGGCGGACATAATTCAATACTCCGGTAATACTGAAACCAAAATAATGAAACTGCTGGAGGTCAAGTTTTACGGGTCGCTGAATCCGATTCTGTAAAAATTTCGAACCAGGGGCGGCTCAGTTTTACAGAAAAGGGGGGTAATTTTTTTATTTTCAAGATATGGCCTTCAAAAGTCCAGCTCCTTGGTTTTGAGGGCCGCTGAGTCTGATTCTGTAGAAAGTTTGGACCAGGGGCGGCTCAGTTTTCCAGAAAAGGGGGTATTTTTTTGTTTTTTAAGATATGGCCTTCAAAAGTACAGCTCCTGGGTTTTGAGGGCCGCTGAGTCTGATATTCTGTAAAAATTTTGGACCAGAGGCGGCTCGTTTTCCAGAATAGGGAAATAAAACTCCAAAAATACCCCCCTTTTTGGAAAACTAAGCCTCCTGTAATCCAAAATGTTTACAGAATCAGACTCAGCGGCATTCAAAACCCAATTACTGTACTTTATAAGGCCATATCTTGAAAAACAAAAGAAATACCCCCTTTTCTGAAAAACTGAGCCGCCCCTGGTCCGAAATTTTTACAGAATCAGACTCAGCGGTCCTCAAAACCCTTCCACTGTACTTTTGAAGGCCAGATCTTAAAAACAAAAACTGCCACCCTTTTCGGGAAAACTGAGCCGCCCCTGGTTCAAAATTTTTACAGAATCGGATTCAGCGACCCGTAAAACCTGACGTTCAGCAGTTTGATTATTTTTGTCTGAGTATTACCGGAGTATTGTATGATGTCCGTCTGTGCGCCGAGGGCGCGCGTGCCGGCCGGTGTCGCATATTGTGCGTTCCGTGGTTGCGTTGGACCGTGCAGAAATTAGAGTAGCAGATATTAGCAGATGGTTCTTTCTGCATCGATTTCCTTAATATATTGCTGACATTTTAGACCAGAAATGAAAATGAATGAAGCCGAATGAAACTTTCTCGAACTTAGAAATGTTTGAATTTCACCGTTTGCTCTACACTTTCTTCGCGAGTCGATAGCAAAACGAAAATTTGGTCGAATCCCAAAAGTGAGTAATCAAATTTGTTCGCCAAAGAACGCTCTTTCACGCTATATCTTCAGAAATTAGCTGTGACCAAAACTCAATTTTACAGAACTTAATTTGTGGACAACTTTTTCAAGTGAAAATTAGCGTTGGCGCATTCATTAAGTTTGAGACCCCGTGTGTGAAAAATAAGGTGACCCCTTGATCCAAAAGAGTTGTTTTCAACTCTCTCAAACATTATGCTAACGGTTTGTGCCGATATATTTGATATTTAACAGATTATAGAAATGCCTATTTTGTCCGCCTAAATCGGTCACCCAGACCACTGTGCGTAGGGGGTCATTTCAGGTCACCGGGGCCTTGCGCCTGAACTGAGGTTGATTTGGTAGCTTGGGCAATTCAAACTTGTTTTACTAAACGAAGACCATGTCCTCATGTGGATAAGTCGATCTAACTTTTGTTTATCTGGGGTTCGTAAGCTGCTAAAGTGTCGTTTTGTAAGTTCCGTCATGGTCACCAACACCTATAAGACAACATTGCCATGCTGTAGTATATGACTCAGCCACATCAAAAGAAAACTGGCTATTTCACTCTCTCCCCTGACTTATTCTTCACAAAATTACGGAGGGTGACCTTTGTATCATCACTTGTTGAACCCGAAACAACCTTTGGGAAAATGTCCACCGTGTGACCATGTGACCTATGCTGTTTTTACAAATGACGGTCTACTGGGGTTCTTTTTCATTTTAGAAACTCGCGACCACTTGGGATCGAAAGAACATAAAAAACACTTCCAGAAGCCCGTGCCCACGGGACCTGGGGCGGTCAAACGACGCTTCCAGGCCGTCAGAAGAGTTCAAAACGGTAAGGGTGTAAAAATGGATGTAAATTCCGTTTCGGGCCGTAGCTCCTCCATCTGAGGGAGAAAGTTCCCACAACCTTCGCTGAAAAATGCTATTTTGGATGCTGAAAATGACACCGTCAACAGTTTTTACCTATCTTGTAACCCAGCGGTTCAGGAGACTAAAAACTTCGCTTTGTAAATTCCGTAATCTGTAAATTCCGTCATTATTTCTGTAAATTCCGCCGTATTTCATAGGGAGTGAAAATAAAAGTCAACTTGTAGCGCTGCCACGCTCAGAGGGGTACTGTGGGGTACTATGTATGCCATCTACACCAAATTTAGCCCCTAAAGTTGAACTTTAAAAAAGAACATTTGGTACATCCAAAATGACCCCCTACGCACGGAATCACCCGCCACCTTCCGTGTCATTGATACCTTTAATGAATCTTTTGCAGGTTTACGGTGGCTGGTCAAATCAAGTACATGGAGTTGGCTTAGGAGCAGTTGGGCTTTGACACCGACGGGACACTCGTCAACACCTTAATTGTCGACTTTACGGATGCCAAGGCCCTTCAGGCTTCTTTAGCTGTGCACTCTCAGACCCAAATGGACTTTTTTCTCTCTTGCTTATTGCGTTTTTTGAGCAAACGTAAAATGTACTATTTTCTTCTAAACTATGCACAATTTCGATCGTAATGAAGATAAAATTGTCAATAGATCATGTAGAAATTAAAACGTACATTGCAAATGACAAAAAGTCCGGTTTAATAGACTAAGTACATTGTACAATGAACAAAATAGTTCATAGATGAAAAGAAAATAGTACATTTTACGTTTGCACAAAAACCTTTATGGCTAGAGATAAAAAGTCAATACGAGTCTGAGCGTGTGGACGTTCAACAACGATACGAGAGGTGTGTACTTTATCCTGTCTGACTGCAACATTGTTAAGGGCATTTAGTTGTTCTTACCCTTTCTTTTTCAGACTACCCGTTTCTCTGTCTGGCGTTAAGGCATGAATGCAAAGACCTTCTTGCTTAACAGCCAGATTTCCACCACGTATCCTTTGTGAATGTTAGCTTCCACAAAGACCTTCGGGATGTACTCAGCGCTGACCTGGGGTCCCTTATCACAACCACCTGCCGAGCTATCCAAGTGGGTCCTGATTTCCCGGAATTGATTTTGGGAACATTTCGCTGCAAGGAATGTCATTTTGAAACGACTGGCGTCGAACAACAAATTAGGGCAATTTTCTATTCCTTTATTTCCTTTTCTGCCTAAGCCGTTATGCTTCTTCTATATTCTTGAACAACAATCTTATTGGCTGAGCGATAGCGAAGCCTGTTACTTCAGTGGGGTTGAAAAGTTTTGTCTGTCTGTCTGTCTGTCTGTGTGTGGGCACTACTCCTCCTGAACGGCTCGGCCGATCTCGGTGAGATTTTGCACACTTCTTGGGCATGTCCTTGGCTCGGCACACGCGAAATTTCACCATCCTAGCTCACCTCGTTCAGTTTTTATAGCCGAAAAACACCTAAAAAACGGCGAAAAATAGAGCTTTCTGCAGATATATCACTTCTGGCTCGGAGAGAGGGGGGTCTGGGGGGCGGGGCCCCCCAGCCTCGACAAGCTAATAAGTGACAAGGGTCAAGATCGTGTTTTCTGTTTATAAAACAACTCTTTTTAGAATGTAGGGGGAGCCCCCCAGCATTCAACAAGTTAAAAAATAACCGACAATGGACAAGCCATTGCCTGCCGCAGGCAGGCTAGCGCCGCAGGCCAAGGTAGGTACGCCAGGCGTGGATTGGAGGAACAGGCAGCGAGACATCGCGAAGCCTGTTACGACAAGACGCGGTCTGGCGTAAACCTACCTTGTATATGTTTTGCCTTTTCAGTTACCGTTCTGAGCGATATTTGGAATTGATGCTTGTAACAACCGCAGAAGATTTAAGTTGTTGGTGCAAAAGTCTGTTCTGTCAGATCAGCAGGAACTAACTGTGCACAACGGCTCCCTGGCCGAGCCGCTTTGCACTAGTCCCGTGGCGTGTCCCGATGCCTCTTGCTTTTATCAAAGACCATGGGGCTGTTGACGCCAGAACTCAACGAATTTAAAGAGTGGGATCATAATCTTGTGTTTTGGTCCGCAAGAAGTCACGACACTGCTCAGAAGGTGAGGGACCGTGATGGTGGGATTCTGTACGTGGATGAAGTATCAGCTCCCATTCAAGGAAACCGTGAGGCGCACAGTAAACTTCTTACGGATACATCATATCTGTATTACGGACATTTTTGTGCAATAGGGTACTTCGGAGAAAGCTTAGACCGGAAGTCAGCGACAGAACGGGAGAAACAAAAGAGCGTCGCGCAGCCGTGCTGAGCGTTGGTGGGGGTCGAAATCGGCGGAGTGGGGGCGAAGGCGGCGCGCGCATGCTACCCCCACTCTGCCCATTCCGGCCCCCACCACCGCTCAGCACGGCTGCACGACGCTCTTTCGTTTCTCCCGTTCTGTCGCTGACTTCCGGTCTAGGTTTCCTCCGAAGTACCCTATTGCAATTACGGATAGATTTTGCTTGTAATACGGATGAAATCATCCGTATTACAAAGAGTTTTACGTCCGTAACATACAGACGAAAATATCCGTATGGTACGGACGTATCCGTATTACAAAGAGTTTTACGTCCGTAACATACAGACGAAAATATCCGTATGGTACGGACGTAAAACTCTTTGTAATACGGATGATTTCATCCGTATTACAAGCAAAATCTATCCGTAATTGCAATTGCAAGAAAATGTCCGTAATACAGATAGGATGCATCCGTAAGAAGTTTAGTGTGCGAGCTAGTACAAAGCCAAACTCAGGCGAGTGCTGACTTTTTGTCTGTTAGATTGAACTGCGATTCTAACCTAACCGAACAATTGCCGTATTGTACCTGCCTAGAAGCTGCATGGTCTTGCAGATTGGACTGCGGCCAACTGGGCGCCAGATGTGTAGCCACTGCAGGCCACCTTGTTAGACAAAATGACAGCAACGAAGAACTACAGAAGAAGACTTCTCTCGCATTTCGCTCGCCTGCAAACATCGTCTCAAGAAGTACTGAAACGTCTAATCATGCTTTATCAGTTTAAGACCACCGGGACCCTTTCCGAGCAGAAGGAGACCGATGGGAAAAAATACAAAACTACAATTTTTTTCCGTTTTTTCCGAAGTGCTAAAACTGCCTTCAAGGTACGGCCATCCTGACTTCACCGTACCCGAACCATACCCCGAATCATCTTGTCTAAGGACTCCTTTCCCGTTTTAAACGCACGGTGTTCCCCGGGATCCGTCTACACGTCGTTGGATTCGGACGCCAAAAACGAATGTCAGTTTGAAAAATAAAATAGTTTCACTATCAGTTCAGCAAACAGATTTTTACCTATAAAAATTTATTTGGGAGTATTATTTCTACCTATGCACTGGTAAAACTAAAGCGTAACTCTATGCTTGAGTCGAACATAAAGTTACGCTTGCAGACGTTACGCTTGAAATGAAGCATACTGTGGAAATTTCCCCATGCATTTAGATAGGGGAAATCGTGAGGAAAGAGCCCGTTACGCTTGATTTCAAGCGTAAACCTTATGGATACAAAGTTACCACAAGTGGTTTCCACATGTACCACAGCACAAGAACACTGGTTAAATATGCTTCGTAAACAGTGTTGTGCATGACACAGCCTCCACTGACACAGAATTAGGAGATGCGTTTCAAACTAGATTTACGTTTTCCATATTCAATTAAAACGAAAATGATCTGTTATCATTTTCAGTTTCTTTGTGAAAAGTTCATTTCATACACGAACCAATAGCATTGAAAATCTTACACATATAGTCGATAACCAAACACAAAACTAATGTAAAGGAATACAAGGGGGAAAAACACAAAAACAATCTTAAACTTTTTTTATTTTTTTACAAATAAAAAAAACATTTAAAAAGAAACTCATGATGATCAGCACCTGAAACAGACAAACAGAGAGGATGAGTACACTGACAAATAGTTCCCTTGGCCCCGACTTCCCTCCACTACAAACAGTTGGTGATTCCAAGTCCCTGTCCCCCAAATACCACTCCAGCTTTCCCCCTTTATTAACATTTAATTCACAGTATGGGTCACTGGTAAGCCCCTCTCCAAATTAAGATTAAGTTGAGTTACCGCAACTTGGGCAAAACAAAAATTAAACAAGGTAGGTTTACGCCAGACCGCGTCTTGTCGTAACAGGCTTCGCGATGTCTCGCTGCCTGTTCCTCCAATCCACGCCTGGCGTACCTACCTTGGCCTGCGGCGCTAGCCTGCCTGCGGCAGGCAATGGCTCGTCCGCTGTCGATTATTTTTTAACTTGTTGAATGCTGGGGGGCTCCGCCCCCCAGACCCCCCTACATTCTAAATAGAGTTTTTAGGGGTTCCGACGAAGGAGGACCCCTATTGCCCGGGGCCGCTCAGAATTCTTCTTCTACGGACCCCCCAGGATCAACATTTCGTTCCCGCCATATTAATCCTTATCATAATACAATAAAAAATCCAGAAAATCTAAAAAATTTATCGTGGAAATTTCGCGTAAACGACCAAAACATAAATTTGCAACAATCAAGCACCCTTATCCGTTCACATTTTCCAGAAACGTTTCGAAGAAAAAATGTGCCACTCCTCAAAACTAAACCTCTTGCCTCATCAAAGTGACAAAAACTAATCACTGTTCTAAGAAAATGATAAAAACATGAAGAAAAAGTCTCCATGACAGAGTCTCACTGCCATCGTACCAACTGTCAAAATTTAAAGTCCCTGATAAAAAGAAATGAAAACGCCGTAAAATTCGAAAATGCCAATGTTCGCTCATTGCACACTGACAAGACATTTAAACATCATTCAAATCTGTCATTAGTAAAAGGTTCGCAGCAGAAAAGACAGAATAAATAGATTTTCGGGGGTTGGCAACAATTTTCCCGGCGTCTGCGCCCTTTCGAAAATCGCGAGGCTGAAAAAAACAAGTAGTCGCACATTGAAACTGCCTCTCCATTGTTGCTGAGGTTGGGTTGTTTGGCTTGCTTTTAAAGGCTGCGGTTCTCTCTCAGCCCCAAAATATAAAATTTACTCCCTTCTTCGTATTTCTAACTTCAAATCTTCTTTCATTAACTTACATTATTTCCACAACCGGAACACCGTGCAATGCGTAAGCATTGGAATTTTTTTATCTACAGATAACACGATCTTGACCCTTGTCACTTTTTTACTTGTCGAGGCTGGGGGGCTCCGCCCCCCAGACCCCCCTTTCTCCAAGACAGAAGTGGTCTATCTGCAGAAATCTCTATTTTTCGCCGTTTTTTAGGTGTTTTTCGCCTATAAAAACTGAACCAGTTGAGCTAGGATGGTGAAATTTCGCGTGTGCCGAGCCAAGGACATACCTAAGAAGTGTGCAAAATCTCACCGAGATCGGCCGAGCCGTTTAGGAGGAGTAGTGCAGACAGACAGACAGACAAAACCTTTCAACCCCACTGAAGTAACAGGCTTCGCTATCGCTCAGCCAAAAATACAAGGTAGGTTTACGCCAGACCGCGTCTTGTCGTAACAGGCTTCGCGATGTCTCGTTGCCTGTTCCTCCAATTCACGCCTGGCGTACCTACCTTGGCCTGCGGCGCTAGCCTGCCTGCGGCAGGCAATGACTTGTCCGTTGTCGGTTATTTTTTACTTGTTAAATGCTGAGCCCCCCAGACCCCCCTACATTCTAAATAGAGTCGTTTTATCTACAGATAACACGATCTTGACCCTTTTCACTTTTTAACTTGTCGAGGCTGGGGGGCTCCGCCCCCCAGACCCCCCTTTCTCCAAGACAGAAGTGGTCTATCTGCAGAAATCTCTATTTTTCGCCGTTTTTAGGTGTTTTTCGCCTATAAAAACTGAACCAGTTGAGCTAGGATGGTGAAATTTCGCGTGTGCCGAGCCAAGAACATACCTAATAATAAGCCTGCAAAATCTCAGCCAGAGCGGCCGAGCCGTTCAGGAGGAGTAGTGTACACACACACACACACACACAGACAGACAGACAGACAGACAAAACTTTTCAACCGCACTGGAGTAACGGGCTTCGCTATCGCTCAGCCAATAAACAGGAAGATGAATAAATGGGTGTTAAAACACAAGTAGAGAGGGAGTAAGTCAGAGGTCACTTATTTGATACAGCTTCTTTTCAATACGGTAATTTTTGAGAGATCTTTTAAACAGTTTGGGATCGAGGATATTTTTAATACTAGGGGGGAGATTATTTAGAAAGAGCCTTCATTTTAGGCATCATGTTTACCAAAATCTCCCTTATAAAACTTAGTATGGATGTCATTTTTCTTACGAGTATCATAAGAGTGGATATGTGAGTTTAGAATAGTAGAATTTGATTTTTTAGCATACAGAACACGTAAGAAGATGTATAGGGAAGGGAGTGTAAGGATTTTAAATTTCTTAAAAATAGTTCTACAAGAAGCATCAAATGGCAAATTTGCGAGTACCCTTATAGCTCGTTTCTGAAGTTTAAATATTTTCATAAACCTAGAGGAAGCTACACTCCCCCAGCTTAGTAGTCCGTAACTCATGGGCGAAAAAGGTAGCATAGTACACATTAAGTAATAAATTCGGGGGGAGGCTTTGAGATAGCTGTCTGAGCAGGAAGATACTAGATCTAATATTTTTGGTGAGTTCATCCAGATGAGCAGACCAATTTAAATTTTTATCAAGATAAAGGCCTAGGAATTTAACAAAGTCATCTTCTTGGATATTAGAATTTTCAATTTGCAAAGATATTTTATGACTGTCCATTCTATTCTTCAGGGTAAAGGCAATTTGTCTTGGTGACATTATAAATTAGATCTAGTTTAGACAAGAATTCGATAACATCGCGCAGAATGGTACTAGCATAATTTTCAAGGGCACTGGGTAAGCGTCGTGAGCAGTTCTCGCGAAATGGTAAATTTTGGGCCCTGAAACTTTTTGAAACAAAGTTCAATTGAAACCGGGTTTTTTGCATTTATCTTGTTAAGAACATCACTAGGGATCATGGATTCATCGGGGCGAGCTATCACCTCAATAATATAGGAAATATCGCAATTTTAATTTTTTTGCCGTCCACGGAATTTACACAGCCTCAGAAACTGTCCACGGAAATTACATTTTAATGGGCCCTTAGAATAGGCGCGATACGAACGCAAACGCCTAGCAGTTTAGGCAGCTCCCTCCACATCTGTGCATTCTGGTTCCATGTTGCGTACCTCACAATAAAATTTCGGGCTAGACCACAATTTGATCGTATGCCGTTTCGGGCCCGACACATGCCCGCGTGCACTGCCAAACGGGACACGGCCGTGGCCGTCCTTACTGGGGTGCCACGTTATACTGGCGGAGAAGAACCTCGTGCGGCTACAAGGTCCCACTCGTAGTGTGACCAGTATGTGACGAGGTGTACATCCCCCCCCCCCCCGGGGGGGGGGGGACACCCTAGAACAGCCTCTTTGAGCAGGACTGGGTCCGGTGTCCACCTCTCCCGGCTCAATTCCCTTGTCTCGGGAACAACTGTGAATTCATTTTCTTCTGACCACGGTTGCATAGTGTTTACCTCCCAGGCGGTACCTCTCACACTTGGCAAATGATGGGCCCTACAGTGGACAACGGAGGAAAGTCCCTCTTGATCAGCTCCTGCGTGTCTATGTTCGGAAAATATTAAATAATGGGTGCGATCAGTTGAGGAAAAGTTGATCGGCGGGTCGAGACAGCGGCCCGCTCGCGGTGCGGTCTATTTAGCCCTCCTGGAAGCATATCTGGCACCCACGTTTACTAACCTATATTTTCGGAAAGATTTCTCTTTGAGTTTGAGGAACAGATTGCTGCAATTTATTCGATAAACTGGGTCTTAGCATTCGAACGGCAAGCTTAGGAAAGACTTCATGTTGCTTAACATATCGGTCAGGTTAAGTCCACCGCAAGTCTTAAATGGTAAGCTAGATCCCAAAATACAGCGAGCCTATTTTTCGCAAGACATTAAGCTTTCGGTTAAGCTTTCCGATCTGAATAATCAACGTTGAACGGTTTCACTGACTCGCAGTCACAACTGTCAAGGCAGTATGCCGGCCGCGCCGAACAAAGCAGCATAAAACCGCTTGGTTGTCCAGAAAATACAGTGTTTGACCAATCTGATGAGTGGAGTCGAAAGCTTAGACTCTTGCAAAAAGTCGGCTCGCTGCTCGTTTGGGTCCATTTTGTGACTTGCGGCGGGTTTAACCTGATGGATGTTGTGTTAAACTACGCCACGACTTTCCTCAGCTTGCCTTCCCATTCCCCATGCCCATTTCCCTCCAGGATGGCATTCCCTCCATAAGACAGGTTTAAAACAGAAAAATATCGACATACTTTTGAGCTGAGGCCCCTTGCGAGGCCAAAATCACGTGAAACGCAACGAAAACCTCATTTTGTCCACGGAAATTACAGTCCACGGAAATTACATTATTGCATAAAATGGGGTGTACAAGCCAAACCAGAAGTGCCACCGGAACCAAAATTTTACTGGAACAACTTGTCCACAAGGCAAACACACAAGGATTGGTTCGCAATCAAAATTTTGAATGGTCTGCAAGCAATGGGTGGAACGGAAATTACACTTATTGCTTGCTAGGCCAATTTTTTCGCCGCCTTGGAACTTATTTAACTTTATATTTTCCGTTCTAATGGTGCCACATTACTCCGCCACTTCGCAAATTGTGTAGAACGAATGCATCAACAATATGAGAAAAGTTTCAGAACGGTCGCACATAAGGTAGAAAAACCGTCCCAAAAAAAACGATTTTAGACTTTTTGAATTTTAGTTGTGGAAGACAATTTTCGGAATCATCTTGTGTCTGCAAATTTTACCCGAGAGATACGTTCTACACGTCAAAACGTAGCCTCACTTGCGTAGAACAAAATGCACTTAGCGAAAATGATTTCTCATACTCCCTTTGGGCTGTAGTAGAGGCGGGAAGCCCCCAAATCTGGAGCGTAGGACATCAAAAAGTGTCCACGGAAATTATATTCTAGGGTAAAACTTGCAATTTAACGGTGGAAGGAGGCAAAATCTCATCTTGATGAGAGTTGTACCTTGTCCGCAAGGTCAAAAAACATAAAGGTAGGAAAAGACCCGGTTAAAATCGACTTTAGGTTGGAAGAACCAGAGAGAGGACACGAAATTATCACATCTCGCGAGAACTGCTCTCGTACAGGTCGTGCCGGTTGGTGTCGTGGGGCAGGCCCGTGATGTAGCGGATCTACAGCCGCTCCTGCGTCAGCAGCGCCTCCCAGTGCGTCTGCCTGATGCCTTGCCCGGCGGGCAGGCCGCACTGCAGCTTGGAGAGGATGAGCGTCTTGTACAAAACCAGCTTGGTTTCGGCGGAGATGCCGGTCCTACACTTGACCCACTTGCTCAGAGCCGCCGTCTTCTTGAGGTGCGTGGCGTGCGCCTCGAAGTTCATGTTCCGGTCCACGTAGATCGCAAGGTACTTGATGACGTCCTTGTAGGGGATGACGTCATCGCCGTATCTGCACTGTCAGAAAATTCCGAAAAAAAATGGAGAAATCATGGAGTTTTTCCGAAACTTCTGCATGGAGCTCTCCATAAATGCAAATTCTGGGCTTTCTCCGAAAAATTTCGGAATTTTGAACAAAAATGCATGCTGCACTATCACTAAAACACGAAAAAAAGGTTTGCAACCAGTTAAAAATTGAGGGAAGGGTGAAACCCTACTTCTTGAGCTCAGTTTTCATAATATTAAGGGAAAGCTACAGGATATAAGTCAAATGAGCTCGAATGAGGTTGTCCCTTCTTTGATCATATCAGACCAAAACAATGCTTCAGCGAAGTCCTCTTTAATATATCTAAGAAAAGACTTGCATTTTACCTCCTATCCGGACCCAAGGAATGCTCCGAAGAACATCTGTATAAGCCTTGAGAAAATCTCTCCGAAAAAAATGGAAAATGAATGGAGTCTCCATGAACGTGATTATAGGGTTTTTCTCCATAAAATTTCGGAGCTAATTTCTAACAGTGTGAGCACCGGGAACACTTTGCCGGTGGGCTGCATGGCGGCGCGGACGATCATCGCTTCGCTCTTGAGGCCGTTCATCTTCGTCTTCCACTTGCGGCACCAGCGCGCCAGCCTGGCCAGGTAGTCGTTGATGTGCTGGGCGGCCTCCTCCATGGTCCTGGCCGAGGCGGCGGTCAGGGTGTCGTCGGCGTACTGGTAGACGATCACGTTCCGAGGGTTGGGCATCGGGCATGTAGAGGGCGTACAGTGTGGGCGACACCACGGCGCCCTGCGCGGTGCCGGCCTTGATCAAGAAGACCACCGAGATGGCGTCGCCGACGCGGATGCAGAAGCTGCAGTCGTCGTAGTAGGCTTGCAGACCCTCATCTCCTGGCCGGTGGCGAACAGCTTGACGACCAGCTCGGTGTGCGGCACCTTGTCGAACGCCGCCTGGACGTCCAGGGCCACGACGACGGTGGGGCGGCGCAGGTTCACGTTGACGGTCAGGTCCTGGGTCACCACGATCGGCTGGTGCACGCAGCCGAGGTTGGGCCGGAAGCCGAACTGGTGGTCGGGGATGAACGCGGTGTTGAGGAGGAGCAGCAGGCAGCGCTCGAACAGCTTCCCGAGGCAGTTGATGAGCGAGATGGGGCGGTACACTGAGAATGAAAAAGTCATGATCAATACCCAATTTTGGGCGAGGTTTACTTTCTCACCCAAATTTGGGCGAGGAAAGTTTCCTCACCCAATTTGGGCGAGGAAAGCATCCTCGCCCAATTTTGGGTGAGGAAGGGTGTATCAGCTCCCTATATAGCTCCATTGTATTATGACCCAAATTTGGGTGAGGAAACTTTCCTCACCCAAATTTGGGCGAGAAAATTTTCCTCACCCAAATTTGGGTAATAAAGAATTCCTCACCCAAAATTTTAGTCATGATCATGACTCTTTCATTCTCAGTGTAGCTGCTGGGCGCCGTCCGTACCTTCCCCTTCTTCAAGAGCATCGTCACGAAGGCCCGCTTCCAGTTGGCCGGGTACCTCTGCTTGGCGATGACCCGGTTGAAGATGATCAGGAGGAACACCTTGGCCGGGGCGCACCCCGTTTGCGCCGCGTCTACCTGAGTGGCTCACGAAAGTGACCATTTGCGCCGGGGCCGGTCAATAAGTGCGCTTGATTCAGGGGGTCGGGGGCCACCCAACAAATGCCCATTTGCGCCGAGCTGTCACGCTGGTTGCCTACCCCGCTGGTAGCACCTGCAGCAAAGCGAGCGCCAGTCTCTCTCCAGTCTCTCTCGCACACACACACACACACAATCACCGATATTTGAATTGATTGACTATGAGGCACTCGCCTCCCTTTGCTTGTTGGCGTCAGAGTCATTGATCCAGCCATTTATCCAGAAAAAATTATAAAAACAAACTGCACTGTCACCACGACGGAACGTCAGCCCTCGCTTCAGCCAAAGACTGACGCTGATCGGCGCGCTCGCTCGGCTCGGCTTGACCGGCTCGGTCCGCCACGCGTCCGTCTGTCCGCGTCTGTCCGCTGGCTGGCCGGCCGGCCACCCGGCGCAAATGATTCTCGCCCCCCTAAGTCACCCAGGTAGGCGCGGCGCAAATGGGCATCGGCCACACCAGTCAGTCGGTTTCGCCAAAACTCCGCACACTGCCGGCCAGCCTGGGGGCGGCCAGCCTGTCTCTCTCGCACCCCTACGGACCGCCCCATGAGTGCGAGAGAGACAGAGCGACGAAAGCAGTGCTCGGAATCAGCCTGCAGCACGCCGTCTGGTCCACAACAAGCTGACCTCACCGCCAACACCAACACAACAAAGTCGAAAGAAGAGTGGCTCACCGGAGAAGGGGTTTAGAAGCGGCGGTTCGACGGGTCTGTTGGGCACTCCAATGGCCGTCGTCCAACATGGCAAGATGGCCATAGTTTGGCCATAAGAAAGTAGACACCTTTTGCATGAGGCTGGGATTGTACTTCTCTGCTATGAATGATAGCGCCCTTTCTTTGAGAAGTCTTAGCTGAAAAGGGTCGTCGGGTTTCACTGTGCAGTGCTCCTTTAGGTTGGCGTGAGCAAGTACTGCAAGCGGCCGGATTGGGTAAAATTTACCACTTCCCTCAAGATCTTTGGTTTCGAGGTGAAACGGTTCCAAAAACGCCTGAAGCCACTGCAGGTTTTTCCTCGTTACCCCTGTCATACGGGCCGACTGCCCTTCTGCGGCAAGAACTTCCAAGACCTGCAGACCGAGTTAAAATGTGTTAGAACAAGGCTTTCGATACACTATATTTTGAAGGGGAAAATAGCACGTTACCTCGTCATAAACATCCAGAAGTGATTTGAGCATGGCGTGCAGACTGTTCCACCTAGTTTCAACTTCCTGCAAGACTTTTTTTGAAAGTCGGGAGGAGAGGCCAGATTGTTTGAGGTACGTGACGGTGTCCTTGCAAAGTTTGACTAAGCTGAGGACCTTGAGGATTTCACCAACCTCTGGCAGGGCACTTTTCATATCCTTGACCATAGCAGAGTCCTTGTCAGAAGGCAGGATGTGCTTCTGCAGTGCAGCCAAATTGGAGGCGGTTATATCCCCCTTCCCACTCATCGGCTTCAAAAAATCAATAACATCTTGCACCGTGTCACGGTTGTAGCTTTGGAGCTGGCGGGACAACTCCTCGCAACCAAGGGCCTCCAGCACTACAACCACCTGCGCAAAAAAAATATGAGTAAATAGTTTATTATTAGTACGCCTCCCGGTTGCCTAACTACAAGGCGCTCAATGACTTACCTTCCGTCTGTGTGACGACACGGACTGCAGTAGGTCAGAGTAACTGGAGTACTTCTTCACGGGCAGCTTGATGCAGGAATTTCTGCAAATAGGTACTTCATTCAAATCCGCAGGAATTCCTGTCGAATTGAAACATTAACACTATTGGCAGGAATATTTATAGATTAGCAAATTATTTTAAGTCTGTCCATAATTACTGCATCTCTGATGCTTAAAAACAAGGTAGGTTTACGCCAGACCGCGTCTTGTCGTAACAGGCTTCGCGATGTCTCGCTGCCTGTTTCTCCAATCCGCGCCAGGCGTACCTACCTTGGCCTGCGGCGCTAGCCTGCCTTCGGCAGGCATTGGCTTGTCCATCGTCGGTTCTTACTTGTTACATGCTGGGGGGGCTCCGCCCCCCAGACCCCCTTCATTGTAGATAGAGTTGCTTCATCTACAGATAACATGATCTTGACCCTTGTAACCTTGAAGCTTATCGGGACTGGGGGCCTCCGCCCCCCAGACCCTCCTTTCTTCGTGACAGAAGTGGTCTGCCTGCCAAAAACCCAATTTTTCGTCGTTTTTTAGGTGTTTTTTGGCTATAAAAACTGAACCCCGTGAGCTAGGATAGTGAAATTTCGCGTGTGCTGAGCCAAGAACATACCTAACAAGCCTGCAAAATCTCAGCCAGATCGGCCGAGCCGTTCAGGAGGAGTAGTGCACACACACACGCACACACACAGACAGACAGAAATTTTTTGGCCCGCCCTTCTATTCAAAAAATAGGGGGAGGGCCTATGCATTTGCCTTTGTGTCTGTGTGTTGTTGTTGTTGTTGTTGTTGTTGTTGTTGTTGGCGTCTGTGTACAAGGAAGGAGTTGAGCTAGAGTAACCAGATTTGGAGGGTACTTCAGGAGTACCGTCCAAACAAATAATCCGGTGGTGCAAATCCCGTCCGGGTCGCACAAGGGCTGCTGCAGGTCAGGTGCATCATGGTTTACATGAGCGGGAGGGGGATTTCCGCCATTATTGGTGCTAGCAGGGCACATAGGGGTATTTTTGGAATCGGGGCGACGAGACAAGATGAATGGACCTGGTCCCGACCCCATCGGCCGATTTTACCAGTTGGCCAGATCAGGATCTTCAGAAAAGGGGGTCGACCGACTAAAAAAATTTAGTGCAGATTTCGATTGGTCTCAGCAAGACCTTTTCAACGAGGGGTCGGAAAGGGGGTCCAGGAGCCCGACTTCGTCTATTAGTCACATCAGGATCTTGAAAAAAGGGGGTCGACCGACTGAAAATTTTTACTTAAGTTTTGGATAGGTCTTGGCAAGACCTCTTCAACGAGGGGTCAGAAGGGGGGTCCAGGAGCCCGCCTTCATGAGTTATGGGAAAAAGTGCGACGGACTCGTTTTGAGCTCCTGCTGTGCCTCCATTGCAAGGAGTTGCAGTAGCATGGCAAATACGGGTATTTTCGGAATGAGGGCGAAGAGACAAATGAAATGGGCATATTCTAAGGACAGTTGGAGTAAAAAGTGTAAGGACTATTGCATATTGTGAATAGAAGGGCGGGCCTAAGTCACGATGGTACATCGATAACTTTGCTTTACCCGCTCACGGTGTGCGTGATGCGAGCGGGCCGAAGGCCCGGGCCTTCGACTGGCCAAGTTGGGTCTGATGCGAGGGCCGAAGGCCCGGGAAAAGGCCGCCGGCAGGCCAAGCTGGGCCGGCCCCCTGTCGAACCGAGTTGCCGGCGCAGCGAAGCGGAGCTGGCAACTCGGTTCGACGGAAGGGCGGGCCCTAGCTTGTTTTTAACCCCACTGGAGTAACGGGCTTCGCTATCGCTCAGCCAATAAATGAATAGCAAAAAATAACAATAAATAAATAGCCAAAAAATATTTCATTAGGGAAAATCACAGGTCTCAGACCACATTACTGCTTAGTTTCTTACACTTCAAGCTGTCTCCACTATCTCCATAAGCTCTGTGGCAGGTGTGACACCATGGTGACACTGGCATTTATGGTCCTCCCCCATTTCGCCCAAGCCAATCTGAATAATTTTGTAACAAGCAATACACAGAGATACCTAACCTAACCTATCTCAGACGGAAACGACGACCCAAGCTGTATTGCCCCTGCCTCTGCCATGGGGCAACGAAAAACACGTCGGGACACGTTTGTTTGTCGGTGTTCAGGGTTCTTGTTCTTGTTATGTTGTTGGGAAGACTATAAACAGTTCCTCTCAAGATAAAATTTTGTGATCTTTATTTAGGAATAAGGGTTTTACAGTAAGAATCATGAGAAGGAAATTTTATTGTGATATGTCCGTGTATTGAAGTAGAGCATAAATGCCTGAACTTATTTGTCACCTATATCACTGTACACATGTTTTAACTTGAAGCGATTTTCAAAAGTTAAGCTGTATTGTAGTTGTAGGTGTGTCTCTTGTAATTATTTATGAGTATTTACAGCCACAATTTTGCAAAACAAGCTTGCAAAACGGTTGAATTTCCGTGTACTTCCAATGGTGGTCTGTAGGCATCTTATTGTCATTATCTTCTAATTTAAATGTGTAATCTTGTGACGAATTGCTGACGAGTTCAATAAATGTATATTATGAGATGCATTAATATAGTTATTGACAGATATATGCTGGTTTATTAGGGATAATCATCTTACATCAGGGGGGCTCACCGGCGCTACACGCACACTGAGCACTTCTAAGGACGGTTTCTTCAGGTACAATAATAAAGCAGGGGTACACAATGAAATTCTGCGCGGCGTTACGCAGTGGCATTGCAAGCCTGACTAGAGTTAGGGCAGAATGGCACAGGGCCTTAACGCCTTAAAATACAGTTATTATCACCCGGGGCGCACCGGGGTTGGCTGCTGCCTTAACCTAACAAAGCTTCTGGCCAAGGGCCTTAAGGGGAGGTTCTGGTGAAAATCTTGCCATTTTCAAAATGGATCCTGCAGTCATAATTTGTTCGGAATATAAAATTTTTCATTGAGGAGACTAAAATTTGACTTTTAAAGGCACATGCCAGGCTGTAAACCCAGTCGAAGAGTCTTTTTGAGCCTATTTTGGCTGTATCTTTAAAAATCTTCTTGCGCATACTATTTTGTCTTTAAAGGTTGACCTTGACATTTTTCACTTCTTCGACTCATTTTCAAAAGATTCCGGCATGCAGAGCTCAAAACTTCCATTATATTATTAGTTATAAGCTTTTTAAGCTGAAAAGTCCCTAAAATTTGTCTATTTTGTACATTTTTGATCAATTATAGTGAAATGCTTGGTTAGAAAGCCTGCGAATAAAAATGCAATTGACATTTTGAGATGTGCATGCCGGCATTTTTAAAAAATGAATCGAAGAAGTGAAAAATGTCTAAGCCAACCTTTTACGACAAAATAGCATGCGCAAGAAGATTTTTAAAGTTATAGCCTAAATGGGAGAAAAAGGCTCTGCGACTGGGTTCAGGGCATAGAATGTGCCTCCCCACTGAAAATTTTTAATAAATACTTGATAAGACATCAAATTTTTAACAAATTTTCACAGTGGGACCTATATAGGAGAAAATAGCATTTTCACCAGAACCTCCCCTTAACGCCTAAGAGCAGTTAGTTGAGATGAATCCCCTGGTGGTCCATTGCAGGGCGTTTGGCGGAGAGGGCACCTATTTTCACCGAAGTGATTTCAGTGCCCCCTGCACTCCGACACCTGCAACAGACCACCAGGGGATTAATGCTCAACAATAAAAACAAATACAGTATACACCAGGGGCAAGGAACCAGTATTAAGCGCTGTTACGCAGGTATTAAGCACACACGCCAGTCCTTGAAAGTGCTGTCCTGCGTCACCTTCGGCGCCTCCTTCTGAAGCTCGAGGAAGAGGAGCCACAAGGGATCGAAGAACAGATCATTTGGCTGTTCCTGAAAATTCTCTTCAGGCTTGGTCTCCTTCTCGGGTTTATTCCTGGACTGCTTAGAAGATCCGGGCTTCTTAGCCTTGTGCTCCTTCTCCTTGTTAGCAGGGGCATCGGACTTCTTGATGTCAGCCACCTTATTACCCAGCGCAGTTTTCACAGATGCTGCGGCGGCACGAAGGGCTTCATTAAGATCAGATGAGTCTGCTTGCGCATGGAATTGGGAGTTGGTAACGGACGTTAAAACTAGGCCAACGTACGGCTGTGGCGCTTCCTTATCGGGGCACAAGCTCTGAAACAGCGGTGGGTTGTCCAGGTTGTTGAGAGCTGGCATGCAATGTAAGTTCTCCCTGTGCCGAAATGATTTTATGGTGCAGGGTTGAAACACAGCCAAGATATTGGGATACGGCGGCTGAACTTGCATGGGGCGGCGCTGGCGCTCTATATTTGTAGGTTGTCTAGGACAATCTAACACATCCTCAGAAAGGGTGGGGTCGACATCAGCGAACACCATGTGAGCCTTCTGGGTAGCTACGTTGACGGATAAGGGCACCGTAAGGAGTGTGCACAAACGGGTCCAAGGCACCAGCTCTTCCCTTGGCTTGACTCGACGCTCCATTCAACGTGGTCAAACCAGTGGCGACAGGAATACCAGTACAGTCGACTCCCGTTAGCTGACCACCCTTGACCATTCGATAGTTGGCACGGAGTCATCCCCACCACCTCGGCCCGGGCAGCGCGGCCAGGCCCAGCCCGGCCGAGGGTCTGGCCGGCCGGCGAGGGATTACCGGCGGCTTAATCCCCTCGCTTGTCGTGTACTATTCCAGTAGAAATATTGTAACTTTTTCTGTTCATTTTTCTAACGATCTTTTAAAATAAATGCATTGGTGAGTTAAAAAGACACAGGTTTAAAAAAACCGCACCCCAAAATTCGAATTTTTACCATAACGGTCGGCATGTCCCGTCGGTCAGCTAACGGAGGCCACTGGTCCAGGCGTATGCATCACGGAATGACAGATTTTCGTTGGATTTTGTTTTTGACTTTTTGACGAGTTGCTGAGTCTTCAATTATTTTATCACAGTCAAGAACAAAATGCAACGCAAATCTGTCATTCCGTGATGCATACGCCCGGACCAGTGGCCTCCGTTAGCTGACCACCGCCGGGACATGCCGACCGTTATGGTAAAAATTCGAATTTTGGGGTGCGGTTTTTTTTAAACCTGTGTCTTTTTAACTCATCTATGCATTGATTTTAAGAGATCGTTAGAAAAATGAACAGAAATTTTTTTTATATTTCTTCTGGAATAGTACACGACAAGCGAGGGGATCAAGCCGCCGGTAATCCCTCGCCGGCCGGCCAGACCCTCAGCCGGGCTGGGCCTGGCCTACCTGCCCGGGCCTCTCGTTAGTTGTCCAACGCGCCTCCCGGTTGCCCTGCCAGCTAACGGGAGTCGACTGTAGTTATGATTTCTTCCTTGAGGTCGACTTTGGGATTGTGTGGTGTTAGGCCGTATTGGTTAGGCATCTTCTGAAGATAGTCCGACGTTGATAGGACGGATCCTAGCTGAGGAGCAAAGTCCTGGGAGAAAAACTGAGGCCACGCTGCACACGCATACTGCGGTTCAAAGTGGCCGATGTTATGGGCCGGCTGTCCAGCAAAGGTCCCCATCGGAACACGAACAGTGCCTCATCAATCCCTCTGACAGATTGTGCTTGTAGAGACTGCCAGCAATGGCTGCGCTACCAGCGGGTGGCGTCCAACGTAGAGGGCGGCTTGCACCTGTTGAATGGACTGCGCCACACCAGCCATGCCGAATAGCATGGAAGTCAAGTCATAACCGTCAAGGTTATAGCTGTGCAGCGACGCAGTCGCCTGACTGGAGACTATGGCTCCGAAGATCGTCGCAGCCAGGTCAGCAGGTACCCCCAGCGTGTTGAACAGCCGAACGACCGACTCTTGGGCTGGACCACCGGGTAGCTTCCTCCCAACGCCCAACATGTGCTGGACAGCATTGCGGCTACCCATCATCGGTAATAGCAACTCACTGCTTGACTCAAGGGTAGGCCGTACCGCAACGTAACAGTTGGGAATAGCCTCACCAGTCTCGGCATTCCATAATGTTTGATGCGTGTCCTGCTGGGGGTGTTCTTCAGCTTCAACTTCATCCGCTAGATCTTCCGGATCATTCACAGAATTGGCCCAGACGAACGGTTCGTGATCCACTCGTATGACCTCGAAGTCTCTTGGGGCTGGAGGAGGCACGATTCGGCGTGCAGCACGACCTTGACGCCTAGCTTGGGCTATGGGGCGAGGAAACTCCAAAGTAGGGGCTTGCTGCCATCTACTCGAGAATAGGGTACTTTCGTAGATCCCTGAGCCGGAAGCACACAGACGCCATGTTGGCGGAAGTAGATCCAAACTTGACATGGGAAAGAGACGTTCGTCAAAGGTATCGGCCACACTTGAACATAAATAGTCGTTTGATACTTGTTTGCAGTGCATATGTGTTTCGCGAGCAATATTTGTACAGCTCGGCTATAGTTTTGGATCCGAAGAGAGGTTAGTTTCCGGCCAATTTGGCTTCTGCTGGTCTGCTTGCTTCCGGTTCAGGATTCTACGAAAGTACCCTATATCTCTGCCGCTGCATGGATGCCAGCCTCACACGCATCCAACTGCGCCCAATTATTGGCATAGCGCCAATAAAATGCACGCCACTCTTGAGCTGTGGGTACAACAGGCGCATCTGGAATGTTCGGGAGTTCAGCGTTGCGTGGGACAATGATGACTGGTCTCACAGCTGGGAACACCAGACGATCAGCCACCGTTACTGGTCCGACGATGGGGGCAGAGCCATGCCCGAGACGGGTGAGTATCCTGACACAGGCCAAATCTGAGGTGGTCAAAATATCTTCGCCCACGACAAAGCAGAGTGTGTGATTGACTGCCTGATTCCGCAAGGTGTCCACATCATCATCGTCGATCACTCCGTCCTATACCTAGAACTCAGCCAAAAGAACCAAAATAAATATAAACTTAGATGGCCATTTGATGTACATAGTACTTGAAATGGGCAAAAGTTCCTGGGAATAACATTTTATTTGTGAATCAGCAAGAATTCTTGTTTATAGCAGTTTTAATGGAAATATGCAAGAATTTTTGTAAATAGCATCTCTTATAAAAATGCGCAGGAATTCCTGCATTTTCGATTCACGCAATCTATTGGCAGGAACATATTTATTTCTTGAACAATCCCTGCAAATAGTCAGAAGCCGAGAGAATCGCAGGAATCCCTTCCTGTCGATAGCTAACACACTCCATAAAGGCAGAAACTCCTTCCGGCGAATAGCCGAATAATCCTTGTGCGCAGGACTTCCTACTAATAGGGCCGTCCCCTCCTCGTACACCTTCACGAGCTCTTGAACTTCTTCGGACCCATTTATCGCCGTCCCCCGCAGCTCATAATATGGGACTGACAGGGTGTTCTTCAGTACGGTGTTTATTTGATGCGCCGCGCAGTCTTCCCGGCCGCCTTCCATCTCTTCCAGTGCCTTCTTGACGTTGGCGCCACGGTCGGAGATCCACTCGATCTTCTCAAATTCACTTTCAGTGAACCCCAGCCCGACCATGGCACGCAGCATGGCGGCCCTGATGTTGGTACTGGTGGCTTTCTGGGTGGTCGGGAATTCAGCTACTACCAAATCATGAGTTTCGGGGCCTTCCCCCTTCCAGTCCTTGTTCGTGAACGAAACCGTGATCGCCACAAAATGTTTTTTGTTTTGATCATCGGTCCACATGTCCGCGGTGCCCTGACAACGGCGGTCATTAATAGCTTCCTTTACACGAGGCACCAGTTCCTGCCTGCACTCGTCCGCCCTCTGCTCCACTCTGTCCATGACGGTTGTTGCGTGGGGAACAAGACTCTCAACATCAATGCGCCCTTTGCACGCGGCATTGATGTCAGCAAGAACCTGCAAGAGGCTTTTCACTGGTTCACTCGTTAAGAGGTGAACCGACCCCTGGGTCAAAGCCACTGTGTCTGCCAATTTGTCCACGAAAAATTGCTTGAAGTTTGGGGGCACTGGCTGAAAATCTGAATTCATCTTGGATGCGCCAGGGCAGTAAAGTTTGGCATGTTTGCCAATGGAAGAGGGGCCCCCTTTGCACACCAAAATGGCCGTGCACCGCTGGCATTGGGCTGTGCCCACTCCAAATTTGCCTGCCTTAGTAACGACAGCGTAAAACGTGTCCCACGCGTCAGATCGTTTCTGGCCCGGAGCTATTACCTTGGGCTGGGTGATGTACTCTCCCGTAGCAAGCTTCATCTTCGTTTCATCTATCAAGTCCTTGGCCTTGGCACTGCCCTAAGACTTGTCGGCGCCGGATCCGCTGGTACTGGGTCCGGCGTCTACGTCTAACACAAGCTGTCGTCGCCCTGTTGGCGCCAGTGGCACAAGCGGCGGTGGTGGAGTACTTGAGGGCGAGGGCGTCGTGGTCCGACTCGACGAGGACGAGCTGGTCGGTGATGGCGTCGGCGTCCGTGAGGCGGCACCTCCACCTCCACGTGTTATCAAACCTCGCCGTCGTCGGCCACGGTCACGCACTTCTTGTTGGAGCGGTGGTGGTGCAGGCGGCGCGGGCGCGGCTGGGTGCGGTTCCACCTTTTCAACGGCCTCGGCCTCCTCGGCCTCCTCTCGAGCACGAGACGACATAGCACAGCGCCGGCGGCGGGCACAACGCGAAAATCACTCAAGCAGATCACTCACTCACTACGCGACAACAACAACACACAACAACCCTGACCCCGACGAGATTCTGGCTGGCGACTGGCGCACGAGTCGCACGGCTTCCGAATTTCCGCACCGGCACACTGCCCACTGCCGCCTGCCCTGCCCGCCCGCCGGCGCAGCCGCGCCGCACCGCAGCCGTCTGTTGCGTCGCAACGATAACAAACGAAAACAACATAGTCCATTTCCACCCAGTGTTTAAATTTGATAGTAGCGGGGGTGATTGAAAAAACAGGTGTCCCATTTCTGTCATGTGTTCAAGTCCCCTTTTAATGTAAATACACCTGTCGCCGTGGCCGCGCAGCGCAGCAGTTGCTGTTAAATGCTTGAATTATTTCTCGAATTATCTGCTGTTTTATTCCAATACATTTACACAGCTCGAAATGCATTTTAAAGCGAGTTATTCTATGCTTTCCTCTAAAGTTGAAAAAAGTGAGGTTAGGATTGACATAGCCTATCAGTTAACGCTGAGGCGTTCAACGGCAGCTTGTAATGTAGATATTTAGACGTCTGCAGGACTCCCGAAGAACAACTGGGAGGAGATAACATTCCTGACGATGTTTCATTTAATGTGGGGGTTATGAAAAGCCCCATGGCTGTTACAAATCACCCCCTGCTGGGGCGATTCGGAACAGCATGCAAGGGTTGGAAAACGTCTTAGATTTCAAAGAATACGGACTCCAGATTGATCCAATGGAGCTGCACAGTCTAGATGAGGGCCAGAAAAGCTCAACTGGCACAAGTTTGACACCGATATGCAGAATGTTCTTAATTTTGTATAGAGAATTTTCCCG
>NW_023144630.1:10259093-10287600 GCF_012932325.1 Thrips palmi | reverse complement strand
TTTTTTAAGTTTTCAGTGAAAGGGGCCCCTTTGGGAGGGCCTTTTGGGCCCCCCTTTTCCGGGGGATTTCCCGGGGGAAAGAGGAGAGGGGTACTTGGAAAAGGTTAGGGCTGGGAGAGATAGAGTGGATAGGGAGCCACCGCTCAGGTCCTCTCGTGAGCGGACCCGACCGAGCGCGCAGCCGATGTTCGGAGCCGAGCGCCGATACCGAAGGTCCCCGAGCCCCGGGTTGGCCCGAGCGGACCCGAAAGGACCTGAGCGGTGACTCCGACGTGTAAAAACTCTCCGAAGAATGGCTTCGTACGTAACACGAAGAAAGTGAGGGCATTGTAAAATTTACGAAGAAATGCTTCGTATAATGAAGCAAATCCTTCGTAATACGAAGCATTTCTTGATGATACGAAGTAGTTATAATTTTCTTTGTTATTAGAAAGCAAATGCTTCGTTGGCTTTTTAGAGGGTAGCATCCCCGAGTGGATCTAAGTGGAGACTTTGGGGAAAAGGAAATAATCTTGCGGTTTCGGCTGTGCCGTTCGGGCGGCGAGACGGATTAGGGTCTTCCTCTTCTTGCTCGCCGCCGGCCCAGCGGACTGCCGAGGGGAATTTCCTGCTTCCCCGCCGAAACCCTCCGCCGGGAATGGGGCATCGTGAGCGCCCCGGTGGCGACCCGAGCGCACCCTGGTGGCGACTTGTCTCACTCTTGAGTCTACCAAAGCAACGCTGCTGGCAACCGCGCGCGGTGCGGTGCACACGCCACTCTTTCCAGCCACTCGCCCTCGCACTCGCCCTACAGCAGCGCGGGCGGCAGGGGAAACTTTACTCAGGAAAGAAGCTTCGTGATTGCGACGTGCCCGACTTAGTTGGGCCAAGTCGACCCGTTTTCGTGCGACAGTGCAGTGGTGACCTCTGATCACTGTGTGTGTGTGGTGTGTGTGTCCGCGCACGGGGAGGAACAGCCCGAGCTAGGGGTGAGTATCGACACATTCTGAATTCACAGGGTGGTTTCGATTTCTTATCATTCAGACGCGTGCCCAGGCTTTGCACGCTCAATTTTTTTACATATTATTTCTTCAGGTTTTCTTCATAAGGCACGTCTGATTTCTTCGTCGTGATTGAGTGCACACTCAAAAGACCTTGCCAAGTATTCTCCGGCATTGTATTGCAAACTTTCTTACAAACTTTTTTCTTTGCATTGCGAAGTATTAACTTACTTTGCAGCTTCCAAAGAAAATGCTTTGCAACGTTACAAACCAATGCTTCGCAACTTGCGAACTATTTCTTTGCAATGCGAAGAAAAAAGTTCGCAAGGGAGTTCGAAACACAAAGCTGGAGAACACTTTGTACTGCAAAGTACTTTTCTTTGCAAGCATTTAAGGGTGTATGGTATGGTACGATGAATTTTGTCTTATTACGTATGTTTTCATTTCTACGTAGAAGTTACGCATACGATCGGAAAACCTTGCGAAGTACTCCTGCACTGTCTTATGCAAACTCCCTTACAAAATATTTTCTTAGAATTGCGAAGTATTACTTTGCAACTTGCAAAAAGTTTGCACGGGAGTTCGTAATTCAATGCTGGAGAATACTTCGTACTGCAAAGTACTTTTCTTTGCAAGCTTTTGAGGTTAGTGGCTATATGATATTTTTTGAAAACTTGTGTCAGGTGTCTTAATTTAGGGCTAAAAGTTCCTTTCTATTACATAAACTCATACCCTAAGACTAGGGCCCCAACTCCAGTTAGTTTCTGAGTTATGGAGGTTTACGTAAACTTTTAGTCGTTTCTCCCAAATTCTCCTCACGACAAAGGATGAGCTACCCAGTCTAAAGATTCTGGCAATTTTGTCTATTTTTTTCAGGAGAAAATAGATAGCGTTGCCCTTTTACTTCAATATCTGCCTTAGTTTTCCTGAAAACCAAACAAGGCCAAAATGGGTCAAAATCTCACAATATTGAAGAAAGTTAAAAATAGGTCTGATAAAATAGCTTTTACAGCCTCTTCTCGTCTGATCTTTTTCCTATGCCAAAAAAAAGGAAAAATGGCCTAAATCTTAAGACTGGGTAACTAATCCTTTGTTGTGAGGAGAATTTGGGAGAAACGACTGAAAGTTTATGTAAACCTCCATAAGTCAGAAACTAATAAGAGTTGGGGTCTCCAACTTTGGGAATAAATTCATCTAATAGTGGTTGAATTTTGGCTACAAAATGATCTTCCTGTGACAAATATTTCTAGGACATGCTAGTTTCACTTTACAGTATCCGATTCAGAGTGTTTGCCTTCAGATGGGGTCACGTCACACTTTTTGCCTACCTTCAGGGTGGATTGCAGTGTGGGTATTGCCTACATTCAGGCCCCAAAGGGGAATCATTAGGGGAAGCATGAGTCGTTAAAAAGCGAAATCGCTGAAAATCGAAGGGTGAGAATTGTGACCAAGTTTTGGCTAGAACACTAAACTGAAAATCTCGGAAAATCTATCGGCGTGACTTGATGCCGTTTAAGGGGCATGAACGGGCGTGAATAAGGTGTCACGTCATATAACGGCGACAGAAAAGTCATGCCAAAAATCGGCGTGTCTCTAACATTCACGCCAATTTTTGGTGTGAATTTCTTGTCATGCCGGTTTTTGGCATGACTTTGAGCAGCTCCAGACAAAAAAAAAACACTTGGCCGGGGACCCCCTCAGATCTGGCTCCCTCCCGGTTTTTTTGGTTCCTCGAGTGAATACGAATTGCCGAAACACAAATTGGGCCGGATCCGACACCGATTGGCCTATTGGTAGAGGTCAAAAACCCCTAAAAATGGCTGTTTTGAGGGTTTGGGGCTTTTTGGGATCCCGGAAACTGCTGGCCAAAATATCTACCAAAGTGTAGTGTCCGAAAGAAAAAAGTGCGCTCTTTCGAATTCCGGGTCGCGCGAGGCTCTACGACGTCTGGTTTGGACGCTACGGGCTCTCAAAGTTGCTCAATTTCACTATTTTAACTGAAGATTTGAGCGTATCAGGGCCGTTCGAAGCAGACCATCGGCGATTTCGCTCCTCTCTGGGTTAAATGGTGCCTACCCAGGTAAACACCTCCACAAAATTTCAGCCATCTCAGGCAATTATTAGAGGAGCTGTGAACAATTGGAGTTTTGGGTTATTTTACCACTAAACTTAGGTGGTTTTGGGTCCAGAAAAAATATTTATTTTTCAACTATCTCTATTTGATCAGCACCTCTTGAAACGTATTTTTAACATGGTGCCTCAAAACGTTTTTTCAAAAAGATAGTTGAAAAATAAATATTTTTTCTGGACCCAAAACCACCTAAGTTTAGTGGTAAAATAACCCAAAACTCCAATTTTCACAGCTTCTCTAATAATTGCCTGAGATGGCTGAAATTTTGTGGAGGTGTTTACCTGGGTAGGCACCATTTAACCCAGAGAGGAGCGAAATCGCCGATGGTCTGCTTCGAACGGCCCTGATACGCTCAAATCTTCAGTTAAAATAGTGAAATTGAGCAACTTTGAGAGCCGTAGCGTCCAAACCAGACGTCGTAGAGCCTCGCGCAACCCGGAATTCGAAAGAGCGCACTTTTTTCTTTCGGGAACGACACTTTTGTGATATTTTGGCCAGCAGGTTCCGGGATCCCAAAAAGCCCTAAACCCTCAAAAACAGCCATTTTTAGGGGTTTTTGACCTCTACCAAAAAGCCGATCGGTGTCGGATCCGGCCTAATTTGTGTTTCGGCAATTTGTATTCACTAGAGGAACCAAAAAATCCGGGAGGGAGCCAGATCTGAGGGGGTCCCCGGCCAAGTGTTTTTTGTTTTTGTCTGGAGCTGCTCTTTTCTCATTAAACGCATCGTCATTCACGCCAAATGACGGCGTGACTCACATATCATGCCGTTTTTGGGCGTGAATTTCGTGTCTCGCCAATTTTTTCCGTGACATTTTGTAAACGCCATAATTTGGCCATGTTTTCGACCATTACGTTTTCAGTGAAATATTTCCCACCGCCTTGTGGTCAGAATCAACATTTCGCTTAATTTTTGCATTAATTGTTGTATTGATCTGTATGATGGGGGAAAACATTCTCACCTCTTCATGCCGAAAATTCCGATTCCAATACCACAGAAAGGTTGGGTGGCTTAATTTCCCACCTTTCATTTTTCAGTGATCCTTCGACGCAATTTGGGTTTAAGTTTTCATGAGTCGTGTTGGAGGGAGGGACACTGTTAGAAGCTTGATAAGAAAAGCACGGATCCATAACTTAACATTTAAGGGGAGGTTCTGGTGAAAATGCTATTTTCTCCTAAATAGGTCCCACTGTGAAAATTAGTTAAAAATTTGATGTCTTGCCAAGTAATTATTAAAATTTTTCATTGGGGAGGCACATTCTATGCCCTGAACCCAGTCGCAGTGCCTTTTTCTCCTATTTAGGCTTTAACTTTAAAAATCTTCTTGCGCATACTATTTTGTCGTAAAAGGTTGGCCTTGACATTTTACACTTCTTCGATTCATTTTTAAAAGATGCCGGCATGCACAACTCAAAATGTAATTTACATTTTCATTCGCAAACTTTCTATCTAAGCATTTCACTGAAATTGATCAAAAATGTACAAAATAGTCAATTTTTAGGGACTTTTCAGCTTAAAAAGCTTACAATTAATAATATAATGGAAATTTTGAGCTATGCATGCCGGTATCTTTTCAAAATGAATTGAAGAAGTGAAAAATGTCAAGGTCAACCTGTTACGACAAAATAGTATGCGCAAGGAGATTTTTTAAGATACAGCCAAAATAGGCTCAAAAAGACTCTTCGACTGGGTTCAGAGCCTGGGGTGTGCTTTCAAAAGTCAAATTTTAGTCTCCTCGAAGAAAGATTTTATGTTCCGAACAAATCATGACAGTGGGATCCATTTGGAAAAAGGCAAGATTTTCACCAGAACCTCCACTCTTAAAACCTGACGAAGTATCTTAAGCATACATATAACAAACTAAAATACTTTGTTATACGAAGAAATAGTTCGTAAATTACAAAGTATTTTCTTTGTAAGCTTACGTATGCTCAAAATACTTTGTTATACAAACTACTTTTCTTTGTAAGGCCCAAAATAGTTTGTAAGGTTTTCTCAGTGTCCCCTTAAGTTTCTTTATGAAAGCAGTGTTAGTTAAGACAATGTCCGCTAAAGGTTAAGGGTACGGACTTTTGCACACTGTAAAAACTCTACGAAAAATCGCTTCGTAATACGAAGAAAATGAAGGCATTGTATTATTTACGAAGAAATGCTTCTTATTATGAAGCAAAATCCGGTCAGTTACGTATAATTCTCTAATTTGGAACCCCTGAGATACGAATTCTCCATTGTGCATAGTTCCCAAATCCGTGTTTTTATTTCAAGCGTTAAACTTTTGTTGCCCGCAACCCAGCTGATATTTTTTTCCAAGATTTGGAAATTTGGCAAAAGAACTTCGCTTCAGGTGTCTAACAAGCCCTCAAAATATCCGGAGATGGTCATGGAGGGGTGCGAATTTTCTTTTTTGAGATTAGTCAATGTGGCTCCTTTGTTCCAGCGAGGATGGACGCGTTCCCCGACGAGTTGCTGCTCATGGTGCTGAGCTACATCGACGACGCCCTGACGCTGCTGGACGCGGTCCCGCTGGTCTGCAAGCGCTGGCACCGCCTGTCCCGGGACCCCGGCGCCTGGAACAACGCCACGGTGTCGATCGTAGGCTGCTCCTACGACGAAGAAGGCTGCTACAGTAAGAAGCATGAGAACCACGACAAGATTCTGAAAGCAGCGCGCATCCTCCTCCACGCGCCTGCACTGCGTCGCGTCTGCTTCGACTGCCCCAGCGATTCCTCAGACCTCCTCTCGTGCCCCTACGACAAAGAGACCATGGCCTCTGCCCTGGTTCGCTCCCGAGCTGAGGTCCACGGGATCGTGTTTCCGCAGCCCGATTTTTGGGGGAGTAGTGCTTCCTTTCCTGATTTTCTCCGACAGGCATTGACGCCAGAAGGACTTTCCACGCTTGTCGACTTCCTGTCGAGGAACAGCAGCCACGTCCGGTACCTGAAGCTGGGCCACACGCTGCAAGCAGGAAAGGAACTGCTGCGCGCCTTGGGGCAGTGCCAGAACCTGGAGGAGCTGCACCTCATGCTGTCTGACGGCCCCCGGTACAAGGGCGAGCTGAGGGGACAACGGCTGCCGAACCTCAAACGCCTCACACTGGGGGCGTCTCGCTACAAAGTCCGAGGCTGCCGGGCGTTCCTGAGAGATCTCCGTGGCTGCGTGGCCCAGTCCGTGCGCCACGTCCACTGCGAGTACTGGTGCTCGTCATCCGAGGGTAAGAGCATTTCCAGCAGGGATCCTTAACTTCAAATTTAACTATCACTGCTTCCATAACGTAACATAAGACAATGTTCGCTAAAGAAGGGTACGGACTTTTCACGGTAAAAAAAATGTCCTGTCAATGCCGTTAATTTGTTACCAGTTTTCACGGGCCAAAAAATTTTTTGGGGTTTCCCCGCGATTCACTGTGATCTTGTTCGCGGTGTTCACTGTGATCTGGTCCCCAGTAAACACTGTGAGTTTGACGCCGGGGCCCCCCCCAAAAAAAAAACCCCCTTGGGTTTTTGGGAAACCCCGGAAAAATTTTGGGGGCCCCGGGCCCGGGGCCCCCCAAAAAAAAAAAAAACAAACCTTTTTAAAAAAAAAGGAAAAAGGGGAAAATTTTTTTCCCCTTTGGGGCTTCCAAAAAAAACCCCCTTTTTTTTTTAAGTCCTTTTTTTTTGTAAAAAATTTTTTCCCCGGGGGGGCCCCAAAAACCAAAAAAAGGGCCCAAAAAAAGGGGCCCCCCAAAAAAAAAAACCCCCCCCCGGAAAAAATTTTTTTGGTTTCCAAACCCCCGGGGGGCCGGAAAAAATCCGGGGCCCCAGGAAACCCCCCTTTGGGGGGGGGGTTTAAAAAAAAAAAAGGGAAAATTCCTTGGGGGGGGCCCCCAAAAAGGGGGGCCCCCAAAAAAAAAACCCCCCCAAAAAAATTTTTTTTAAAAAAAAAGGGAAAAAAATTTTTTTGGCCCTTTTTTTTTCCCAAAAAATTTTTAAAAAAAAAAAGGGGTTTTTTTTGGTTTTTCCCCCCAAAAAAATTTTTTTAAAAATTTTTTCCTTTTAAAAAAAAAAAGGGGGGGGGAAAAAAAACCCCCCAAAAAAAAGGGCCCTTTTTTTCCCCCCCCTTTTTTCCCCAAAAAAAACCCCCCAAAAAAAAATGTACGGGATTCCCTTTTTAAAAGTACGGCGTTTCCTGAAAAAAAAAAGGACGGAATTGCCTGTAAAAAAACGACGGCATTGCCTGTTAAAAAAAGTACGGTGAAGTCTGAGTAATCAGTACAGGATTACCGTGATCTTTTCTCGCAGTGCAGCAAACATTGGTTATAAATTAACGGCATTGGCAGGACATTTTTTGTACAGTGTTGCAAGTGCTTCCGTTATCTCCACACACTAATTGTTTATGTACTTTTAATGTCCATAACTATGGCCGTTTTTGTACGTACGGAAGCTACACTGCAAATCCAAGTGTAGGACAGGTCGACACTTTAAAGCGTAGACCAGTTTGTCCTATGCTTGCAAGTAAGTGTCGACCAGTTGTGTCTGACGCTTTGAAGTGTCGACCACACACTGTCCGACACCTGCAAGTGTCGACCACAGAATGTCCGACGGCTGAAGTGTGGGGTCACAGTAGGAAACTCAGTGTAATTTGCCGTAGGACAAACAGTGTCCTACACATGCAGGCGTCGGACACAGTGTGGTCGACACTTCGAAACGTCGGACACAACTGGTCGACACTTGCAAGCGTAGGACAAACTGGTCGACACTTGCAAGCGTAGGACAAACTGGTCTACGCTTTAAAGTGTCGACCTGTCCTACACTTGGATTTGCAGTGTATGTCTAAATTTGCTCATAAATTAGGGACAATATCTCCATATTGTGCTCAAATATTTAAAAATATGTACCTAATTCATGTATATAGAGTTGTAGATAACTTCCGTATGCACAAAAGCGGCCGTAGTTATGGGAATAAAGTCCATAAGCAGGGAGCATACTAATTAGAGAAACTAGAAAAATAACTTATCCTTTTGAAAAGAAGGCAGAAGTTACGGGTTCGAACTTTGACTCTAGCAAAGATCCGGGCCCTTTTTGGCTCTTGGCCCGCCCTCGTAAATCATACTTCCGCACTGCAGAAAATAACCACAACAAAAGTACACAAATTTCTGGCAAATTTTTTATCAGGAATTTAGTGTACTTTTCGAGTACAACAATTGTTGTTCAAAGTACAACGGAACCGGCATGACGAGTGCTGGGCACACTCTCAGAGCCATACTGACATTTTTGTCTGTACTTTTACTTAAAAATTATTTCTATGTAATTTATGAACAATTTTTTAGGTATCTTACTGATAAAAATATATTGTATGTTAGCCTTACTAACAAATCTGTCACTAGTTATTTAAAAGAAGTATGGAGGCCTTCTGGGACTAATTTGTTAGTGCCTACTAAGAGATTTTGTCAATAGTAAGAAAGAAACGGAGTCAGTAGTAACTAATAAACAAGGTAGGTTTACGCCAGACCGCGTCTTGTCGTAACAGGCTTCGCGATGTCTCGCGGCCTGTTCCCCCAATCCGCGCCTGGCGTACCTACCTTGGCCTGCGGCGCTAGCCTGCCTTCGGCAGGCATTGGCTTGTCCATCGTCGGTTACTTCTTTCTCGTTGCATGCTGGGGGGCTCCGCCCCCCAGACCCCCCTTCATTCTAGATAGAGTTGCTTCATACAGATAACACGATCTTGATCCTTGTAACGTTTTAACTTGTCGGGGCTGGGGGGGCGGCCCCCCAGACCCCCCTTTCCTCAAGACGTTAGTGATCTGCCTGCAAAAAAACTCGATTTTTAGTCGTTTTTTAGGTGTTTTTCGGCTATAAAAACTGAACCAGTTGAGCTAGAACAGTGAAATTTCGCGTGTGCTGAGCCAAGGATATACCTAAAAAGTGTGCGAAATCTCACCGAGATCGGCCGAGCCGTTCAGGAGGAGTAGTGCGGACACACACACACACGCACGCACGCACGCACGCAGACAGGAAAAACTTTTCAACCCCACCCGAGTAACAGGCTTCGCTATCGCTCAGCCAATAAAGTCAGTACATACAAATAAAATTCTATGTACATGATCAATATTTGTCGCAGACATTACATATATTTTTATGGACTTGCAATACTTGTCGCTGACTAACAAGTGGTCCAACAAGCTATCCGTTCCAAAATAAATCTTGTCGCTGAAAAATTAGCATTAAAAGTGTCGTTTAGTAACGACAAAAGTTTTGTCAGTGATTATTCTGGTAAATTTTTATGAAAAAATTTATCAACAATTTTATCAACAAATTTGTTAGTAATGTACTAAAAATATTGTCTATGGAATTGTACATATACCATGGACTTTTTATTCGTGGCATATGAACAAATTTCAAAGTATTATTGTTGCGTAAAAAATGCTACTTAGGAAATGTTGCTGCTGCTATGAACAAAAAGTCAATATGGCTCTGAGAGTGCAGTCCAGGGCTGGTTGTGGTTTGTACAATTCTCGTTGTACTTTCTACAATCCCTGTTGTACTTTTGTTTACTATCCACACTTTATCTTGCAGTGCGGCTTTCCCGATTTGAACAGTGTAATGCATTTATGATGTGAATTTCTTCGACAGACGTGCTAGCCGAGCTGTCCCAGTGCGTGGAGCTCCGAAGCCTGCGTTGCGGTGTCGAGGGAGTGGCTTTTGTCAAGACGCTAGTCCGGCTACGCAGCCTCTCTTTGCTGATAGAGGACGGTGACCAAGAGCAACAACGCGAGTTGTGCACCGTCGAGCGCGAGCTACGTGCGTGCGGTGAACTGCAGAGCCTGCAAGAGCTGCGACTGGATGACAGTCATTTCTTCGTCCACGAGCACCGCCCGGCGTTATCCGAGCTTTTGAAGACTCTCTGCACCAAGACTCCGAATTTGATGCACCTTTCCACCAACGGCATGCTGGAGAAGGTCTTCCCCGAGACTGTGATTGGCTTGTTCAAGTCCCTGCCGCGGCTGGAGTCTGTCCACATCGACCAGATCTGGTTCAAGTGCCTCTCCAAGTTGACGGAGGCGGAGGTTGGCGGTATAAAACGGATTTCGGGAACAGTGACATATCGGAAGGGGGAGGGGGACAGCTGCCGTGCCGCCCTAGAGCAGTTCAAGCGCCAGCGACCTGAGTTGGATTGCCGGCTCACCGATCGCGAGTATACTTACTGTAGAAACTGACTGCCCGATCTGTGAGCAATTGCCATGTGGTGACCTCTTTCATTGGTTCTTACAGCGAGAGATAGAGCAAGAAAGGTTTTGGACTGAACATAGTAAAATAATGCATGATTCCAATTATCTTGACTGAGTTCATTTCTACCGCCATTAATAGCACGCTCCTATGCACTACCAATGCAGCATGCAACTCCAGCTCAGCTCACTCTAAACAATTGACCACTAGTAAACACATTTACAAAATGCCTGCGAAACACATCCAGTGTGAAGTGAGGAACGAGAACATAGACTGGAAACAGTACCACAGAGATCGACCTGTTTCGGGGCTTTCATTGAAAATTGAAAGTTTGGACACATAGACAAATTATGGCGACAAAAAGTCACTCCAAAAATTGGCGTGACAGGAAATTTACGCCGAAATTTACGTGTGTGTCACCGTCATCTGACGTGAATGTGCCAGGCGTGAATTTCGGAGTCACGCCGATTTTTGGCGTGACTTTTCTAAATGAGCGATGGTTGGTGACTTTTTTTCCGATTTATGCTCCTCTTCCTCTTGACTCCAGGCTATTTGGAAGTGTCCATTTTCTTCGCAGGCACTAAAAGTCACGTCTGTGCCTTATGAGAACTTCCCCTCACAAGGAACGGGTGTGCATGGAAAGCCTAGACCAGTGCAAGCATTCACATGGAATAGGAATTTAATTCAAAACAATGCATAAGTCCTGAGAAAAACATTAAAATTTTCCTATAATACGAGGATACTTCTCAAAACCATTTGATATGGTTGTTCTGTTGAGGAGTAAAGTGTGAATCATTTGAGACTAGACTAAAACTTTGGGTTGATTAAGTGGCATGGTGGTCTGACGAAGACTGGCCCTCATGGATGTGAGCAAAAACCTTCCCGAAAACCTTGAACCCTTCGAAATTACCGTGACAAGAGTCGTGAAGGATGGATCATGGTGAAAAAATGGCCAAAGTTGCAAAAAACAAAACAGTATTTCCAAAGTTATTAGATTAAAAAATGTACCTAGAAGGTTTCAGATTTAACAGGTTTAAAACACCCTTAAGCTAAGTGGGTAGTTTATCTTCATCGCCGCCCATAAAAAGAAATAACACAAAGATCAGTCGCCGTTGGCTTACGCTCAACTTCACTGCTGTACCCAGTCAACAAAAAGTTTTGCCGTTGAAAGACTTTATGCCTTCCTGGTTGACACGTACATGAGTTGTCTTGCATGGCCTTCATTGATGACTTGTCGACACCATTTTGGTGAGGATTTCTCAATTCTTGGTTCCTCGGCTCCTTGAAATTGCCTACATTCAGGGGACAACATACAGCGCTGCGCCACGGACCCGCGGGAACTACTGATATGGCGGGAGGTTTTGAACTTGGAACATATCAAAAAAGGTTTGGGAAGTAAATTTTGATCCGTATGATCTTAATTCTAATGAAGATGCTTCCCATGATAAAATATTGTGGCCTAAAGTGGATCCCAGGCACATGATTGACTACTTTTTGGTGTTCCAAGAGCTCGGGTTGGGGTGGTCCGACTAAAGCTTTCTCGACATCTTTTTTTTTAGACCTACTGCTTTTTCTTGAATTATTGATTGACTTCTTTTGTATGTTTTGTGATCACTGATCATGTTAACCTACTGTTTCATTAGAACTTCAATGTAACTTCTTCTTGAACAATTGAGTGAAAAACTTACTTATGCAGCTTTTTTCTTTGACTTTTTGTGCGCAAATGAAGTGAAAAACTAATATTCCCCACCTTAATTTAGAAATTGTTTTTATTAAATCTTAATATATACTAACAAATTGTTCACATGCTCGCCCTTACTATCACAGTTAAGAGAGAATTATGGCTGTAGTGTCGATTTCTTTATAAACTGTGATAAGGGCGAGCAAGTGAGCAATTTGTTAGTGTATATTAAGATTTAATTAATACAAACTTTGAACGAAGGTGAGAAACATCAATTTTTCTCTTCATTTGCGTACAAAAAGTGAAAGAAAAAAGCTGCATAAATAAGTTTTTCACTCAATTGTTCAAGAAGAAGTAACATTGCAGTTCTAATGAAACAGTAGGTTAACATGATCAGTGATCACAAAACATACAAAAGAAGTCAATCAATAATTCAAGAAAAAGCAGTAGGTCTAAAAAAAAAGATGTCGAGAAAGCTTTAGTCGGACCACCCCAACCCGAGCTCTTGGGAACACCAAAAAGTAGTCAATTATGTGCCTGGGATCCACTTTAGGCCACAATATTTTATCATGGGAAGCATCTTCATTAGAATTAAGGTCATACAGATCAAATTCACTTCCCAAACCTTTTTTGATATGTTCCAAGTTCAAAATCTCCCGCCATATCAGTAGTTCCCGCGGGTCCGTGAGGTAGCGCCACGGGTCGCCGATGTTAGCAGCAGGCCAGAGGAAGGTAGAATACGAGGCCTACATTTGTACAGGTTGCAGACACAAAAAAGTTGGGGAAAATGCAGAAAAATTCACTTTTTAAAATATTTAAAATTGTAAATTTCTAATTTGGAACAAGAATTGACTTTAAAAACTTCCGCACTAAAATCTCTTGTATACCTCTTAAGGATGACCCCCCAAAAAATTTCAAGACTTTCCGTCTCCATGAAAGACGCAGGAAGATTTTCCCTACTGCTCTAAAAAACACTAAAGTGGTACGTTTCTAAGAAACCGTTCAACATTTTGGATTGAATTTTGTTTAGGGAACTTAACATAATTGACCTAACAAGTTTCAACTAAGTTTCATCTTTTCTAAGGTTTTTTTAAAGCCTCCTTGCAAGTTTCACCAGGATACCCCCTTCAGATTCTAAGAAGGTGCCAAGATAATTACAGCCAACTTGTTGAAATCACGGCCACATGCAGACCGAGCGCGGGGAAGCTGGGGCATATTCCATTCCACTCACACCTGCATTCACCGACGAGAAATGCACAGGAAAAAAGCTGGAAAATTGACAGTAGTTAAAAACACTTTAATACAGTTCCCGTAAACAGTGTGACAAATAGACCATATATACTAAATTTTAAATACCAACGGGGCAAATTGATTGGGTATCCAATAAATGCTAAAATTGGGTTCAAGGGAACATCAGAATACATCACAACTAACTAAGCTCATCAAATACCTTTAAAAATTCAAAATTGGGACGTAGGTTACACCAAATTGAGTAAACTGGGATGTCGGTAAACTAATCTGGACAGAAATTATCTGTCTCCGAAATGCGTAAGTTAATAAAAGAAGAACACATTGCGTAATGAACCATCTAAAATTTAAACAACTCGATACAAAAGCTATAATACGAAAGAAATTTTCGTAAAACGAGATCTGCCGAACCAGGCGAGGCGGTGGGCTCGCCTCACATCACGAATTCCACCTCACTAAGGGTGCAGTTCGCGTCGCGCCTCTCGCAGAAGCAGTCTCCGTCGTCGCCCCCGCAATGGGACACTCCGATACAGGCCTCACCCTCCAGGATGCTCAGGCCGGTCTGCACGAGTCCCAACACCTTCGTGCCCAAACAGGACACCCACACATTTACACAAGGAAGTTGCTTTGAACTTGGAAAGAACACCTCCAATTGTCCGTCCGCGCCGAGCAGTACGGTGCCCTCCCGCAACTGCTGGCCCTCCACGTAGTCGCACAGCTTTTCCATCGCACCCTTCAACGGGTCGGTTACTTTAGCGTAACCGTAAGCGATTGTGCGCTCGGTGCCCTGTGTGTGGTACTCCATCTCCAGGCCCGCCAGTGCCTCGCAGATCGCCCTCTTGTCCGCGGCGGTGAGTGGTTTCGTCGCAGCCAGCCCGATGTGCATGTGACCGCCTGCGACATACCAGCCCGGCAGACTGACTTCGTCGATGCGCACCTTGATGACGGGGCTCTCGAGCACGCTCGCGTCCACCAGAGCGTCCAGACGTGACTGCTTCCGTTCTGCCTCCTGCGTTGCAGCCACGAGTTCGGACCGCGTCCGCGACACCTCCTGCTTCGCCGCCGTGAACTCTGCCGTGGCTTCTTCCTCCGCTACGGCGATGTCCAGAAGCCTGTGGGCACCATGGCAGGCGTCCTTCGCCGCCGCCCAGCAGTCCGCGCACCAGTCCGCCCTGCACAGTGGAAAGTTGCGATACAATGACACAAGAATGGGATTTCCATTTGATCCATGAAGCAGAAGAACACTGTTTCCGGGGGGGGGGGGGGGTGCTCACAGTGGGCAAGAAGACTGGTAGAGGCGGCCAAAACTTTTGAGCTCCAGAGTCGCTACACAGGACTCGAATCGAGCGTGTGACCCACCAATGGATTCCTCGTTCGGAGAGCAATCCATTGGTGGGGTCACACGTTCGGTTCGAGTCCCGTTTAGCGACTCTCGAGCTCAAAACGCGTCTCGAGTTTTGGCCGCCTCCACCCGAGGGGTCAACAACTCTGGGTTTTGGTGTACACCGAATACATGATTATGCCGAATATTTACGATTATGGAGAATATTGCGATTATTAAGATTATTTTTGATTATGGTGATTATTTTGATTCTAAGTGAATATTGTGAATATTCGTGATTATTGAAATTATTGGTAAAGATTCCGTGAGATTATAGAGATTATCGGTGATTATCGCGATTATAAATGATTATTAGTGAATATGGGATGATTATCAGGGATTATCGGAAGGAAAAAAGCCCTTACATGGAAAAAATGGTTGCATGTATGTACCCAGCATTTGTTGTGCACATGACACGTAGACTTGATTATTCGTGATTACGAGTGATTATTGGCAATATTATGGGATTATCTTTGATTTTTGGCCCGTCCCGTTTATTTTTTGTAAAAAAATGACGGAGGGACGGGCATATAGTATGATGCATGCTGTGCGTCCGTTCGTTCGTTCGTTCGTTCGTTCGTCCGTTCGTTCGTCCGAGGACTTCCCGTGGTCCGATCTTGACCAAATTTGGTATGCAGCCTCCTTGGGTGACCCTAAGAACCGCCCGGTGGCAGCAAATCCGATCCGAGCCCCGGGGGCGCTGCTGCAGGTGCATCATGGTCTACATGGGGTCGAGGAGGATCTCGGCAACGGATGCAGCTAGGAGGGCATGTAGGGGTATTTTTGGAATCGGGGCGACGAGAGAAAACCAATGGTGCCAGTTTCGAGCAAATCGGAGAAGTTCGGACCCGGGTTCAAATCCCAGCGGGGTATTTTTGGAACATTCTTTTTTTTCGAGTTTTTGCATTGTTTCTGATGTTTTTGAGGGTGCTGATGACGAAAACGACATTTATTTTAACCCCAGACTCAGATTTAATTCCCGTCAGGGTCAAACATAGGAGAAATTCGTACGTTTCTTAATGTACGGGACGGGCCAAAGTTGCCGGTGTATATCGCTACTTTTCCTGTTATTAGTGATTAAAGCGATTATTATGAATATGTCCGATTATTGTGATTTTACTGAATACGGTTGAATAGTATGATTATTCTGAATATGGTTGAATATTATGATTATATTACTGATTATCAATGATTACCAACTGAGCGTACACCGAATAGCCCGAGTTGTTGACCCCTCGCCTCCACCTGTCTTTTGACCCACTGTGGGGGGGGGGACTCGTTTTTTTTTTTTTTTTTAATTTTTCTAGAGGAACAAAACCTTGTTTGCAGGGAAAGCTAAAACCAGGGACCGTTATAACTTACCTCAAAAGGGCATCATAACGTTATCGTTAGTGGACCTCCCCTTGCAGGAGATTTTGAATGTTGAAAACTTATTAGTTAAGGTTACTGAGCCCCGCTGCAAGCACTAAAGGCCGTACTTACGAGGCAGTCTTCTGCTGCTGGCCGGCGGGGGACAGCTCGCTGTCCACCGTATTACTGTCCGGAGCGCTATTGCCACTTCCTGGCATGATGATACTGGAGCCCTCTCCAACAACCTGCAGCAGAATCAACAGCATGTGTAATGCGCTGTTCAAAATAATCGAAACAGAAACAATCATACAAGTGAGAAACCAGTCGTCCAAAAACTTGAACATCATGAACCACAGCAAAAACAACTGCTGTTGGATCCAGAAAGCAACAATTTGCTGAAGAAGAACAATTTTCTAGCTATCACCATTAATGCTGTAATTTGTGTGTGAACAACATCTTTCGTCATTTTCTACTGAATTAAAATAAAACATAAGTAATATTGGAATCATACCCTATGTTTGTTTTTTTCTAAGTCAAAGTGAGATACCTGTTAACGGAAGTAAAACCATGAAAAATTAAGTAAGCGACAAAACTACTCAATCAATATTTGTCGCAGGCATAAAAAAAAATTTATTGACTGACTAACAACATTTATTGTTGATCAGGTGCTTGTTTTTGAAGGTGAACTGTTAATATGTTATTGAAGGTATGTCGTTGTGGAACCATACTTCTGTTGCATTAATACAACAACGGACCAACAAGGTATTTGTTCCAAAACAAAGTTACTTGCTAAAAATTAGCAATAATTATGTCATTAGGTAACGACAAAATTTTTATCAGTGAGGATGCTTGAAGCCATTCTGACAACCAGGAAAGAGTGGTGAATCAGAAGGAAATATGTAGCCTGCCCTGCTCAATGTCGAGGCGAGGCCACATGGTGAAAAGGACTCGGCTGCTTGGAGATTTCATAGCCGGGAATCATTTCACTAAAAAGACTTTATGTAAACCAAAGGAACTCTGGTGAATTTTTTCCAACTTAAGTTTCAAAAATCAAGGGTGTTAAATTGACTTGATTCTTTTGACACTAGATTCGTGAAAATATGAGTTGAGATATCGACGCGTCCTTATAGAAAAATCCTAACTGCCAGGGTACACTGACAAAAATTTTGTCGTAACTTAGCGACACATTTATCGCTAATTTTTTTAGCGACAAGATTTGTTGTGGAACGAATAGCTTGTTAAACCAAACTCGTATTGGAACTAAAGGATAATTCCATAACGACTAACTTGTAATAACACATTAGCAGTCTACTTTCAAATACAAATCGTTGACCAACAACAAATGTTGTTGGTCAACGACAAGTCTTGTAAGTCAAAAATATATTTTGTAATGTCTGGGACAAGTATTTATGGAGTACTTTTGTCGCTAAATTTATTTTGCCTCATTCTTTTTTTAATAATAGTAATGTTGCTATGACTAAAGAAGACCAATAGATGATTATTCATAATATGCTTTAATTTAGCAGATAATTGCAAAAGATTTTGTTTCCATACAAATAGTATCGTTAAGGGTGATAACAAGAATTTTGTTCTTCAACGACAAATTGTCGCTTACAAGATTCAACGACATTTCTTTCGCTTTGGTTCATGATAAAATTCTTTGTTTTGGAACGACTAAATTTTCACTCATCTGATTGTTTCTATACAACCATTTTTTAACTGTGTAGATCCAAGACAATCCTAACTGTCAGAGCAGATCCAAGACAATCCTAACTTTTCGTGTCAATTCAGAACTAACCTAACTGCACATCACGTGAAAAGCGGTGTTTTCTCAAAGTCCGTGACGCCAACATACTTCACAAAATTACTCGCCGAAGGGCTTGTTACAAAGTTTCATCCTTATGTAAATACGTGGAAATTGTTTTTCAGATATATCGAGATTCTCTGATTTGCAGTGAAGATACTTCATGAACACTTTTAGGTACCTCTGCAGTTAGGATAGCTCTAAATCTGCACTGAAAGTCTGTCTTGGATCAGCTCTGGCAGTTAGGATTGTCTTGGATCTGCTCTAACAGTTAGGATTATTCTATTAGGACGCGTCGATATCTACTATTGACAATTTTACTAACAGTCATGAGCACTATGGTTGAGTTATTTCTTTTTTCTGCCACTGCACTCTCATTCCAGGAACTTGACATCATGTTGAAATGAACGAGACAAATTGTCACTTCCTTTGAATGTTGTGTCCCATTCGTTTGGATGTGAATCAGACACAAATAAGCATATCCACATTAAAACGAATGTGACACAAGGAACGAGACTTTTGTCACATTCGTTTGAACGTGATGTCACGTTCTTGCGAAGAGAGTGTGCTAGGAATTAAAATTCCGTTTGGAGATAAGTCAATTTTTCCCTTTCCCCGCTTGCCTGGACTCGTTCCTGGACCATTATAGTGTGCCGTTTCGTCATACTCACCCTTCTGAGTCTCCCGTCCCGACTCGCCTGAAGCAGCGCGGCCCGCAGCTCGCCCGATGACGGGCAGTCTGCCAGCAGAGGCAGGTCGGCCGTCCAGGTGACCGCACCTTCCTGAACGGTGACCTGACAGTGTGCGGCCGTCGGGAACAGTCGGCGGATGTCGGCAACGTCCTGCGTCGAGCTGCTGCTGCCGCCTGTCGGGGGAAAGTACGCAGTTAGTTTGAGAAGGGGGAAATCCGGAAAGACGAGTGGACAAGCTACTTCACTCTACGGTGATTTTTAAGTATCTATTTGGCGATGCAAGTGAATGTCGCCAACAAACGGCTGAACAGAAATTCTTGCCTTTGAAGAAACGATGGACCTTTGATGGCGATACACATTTGTATCAATACATATCAACAATATCGTGTTTGAATTTGGAATACTCGAAAGTGCAAGAAACTCATCTCTTCATTTAACCAGCATATAGGCTTGGTAAATTTCAGAAACTGGTAGGATAAAGGCATCGATCTAACCGAGGATTTAATACTTCTTTTAAGGGGCGTAAGCCTATATACGCCCAATATCCAACCGAGATAAGGAGTTCACTAAAAAGTAAGGCTGATTCTTCGATAGGGCAATATTGATGCCTTCTCTTCGAAGGTCGTCCTATGAAAAGAAAATTGTTATCTCAATCTAAGACTCGTACTGATCATTTCACAGGTACCGTATTGACTTTTGGGTGCATCAATAAAGTTATCAACCAATTTATTGGCAACTTCGTATTAGTCAATGACTTACTGATTTTTTCAAACATTATCCTACGTTAATGGTTAAGTAGCAAAGTGTCTAAAGAGGGTGAGAGTGCTCCCTCAGTTTACAGGTAATAGTCGATCTTAAAGTCTACGTCTTACAATGACACCTTACAGGAGCGCGTGGCTGCCACCCGCACGTGTTGTGCGGTTGCAGACACGATCTCCTGTCAGGCGCCACCTAAAACAGACTATCCTCAGATCAAATTAGTATAAAAAGTCACCAAATAGTATTGCCCTTGAGAAGAATCAGACTTTTCACTGAACCAGTACACTGCAAATCCAGTGGTTACTTTACTTGCCACAAATTTGGCAAGCCGTTTTGAATGCCAAAAATTGGAAAGCTTGGCCCGGAAATATTCCCCAGTTTGCCGAAACTTGGATAGCTTTAGAAGATCTCAGGTCAAAGCTTTGCCAAATTTTGGCATTTAAAACGGCTTGCCAAATTTGTGGCAAGTAAACTTACCACAGGAGTGTATCCGATAAGTTAAGAATCAGCTCGCACTTACATCCACACATCACGAACTCCACACTACCCAGAGTGTAGGCGCTTTCGTGGCAAGAACGGCCGGCGTTGCCTTGACGGTGCAAGGCTTCGAAGTTGCCCTGCACGAGCAAGTGTCCGAACAGTTTGGTACCCATGACCCCCTTCATCGATGCCTCATCGAACACGATCGTCAGCCGCCCCTTTCGGCTGAGCAGCATGGTGCCTTCCTTAACGGTCTGGCCCCCCAGGAAGTCAGGCAGCTTCTCCATCACGTGTTTCAGAGCCTCCACTTTCACGACGCAGTGAGCTGAGCTGCATTTCGCGTCCTTGTAACTGAATTTGGGGACCAGTCCGGAGAGCGCCGCGCAGACCGCGCTCCTGTCCTCAGCGGATAGCGTCTGGGTGGCGGCCAGAGCGATGTGGACGGCGAGGGCCACGTCCTTGTGGTCCTTGACACTGTAAAACATTCCGTACTTTTTTACGGAAATGGTACAGAAAAATATAGTACGGAGGTACGGAGAAAAGTACGGAGTACTTGCTCCATATGAACCCATGTAAATGGGTACGGAAAAAAAGTACGGAACGTTCCGTACTTGCTCCATATGAACCCATGTAAATGGGTACGGAAAAAAAGTACGGAACGTTCCGTAGTTGGCAAGTACGGACGGTCCAGGCAAATTATTGGCCAGACATGTTCCGTACTTTTTCCGTACTTTTTTCTCACAGTCGACCGTCTTGGTGAAGAGCGCCCTGAGGACGGGGCCCCGGCTGGCGCGCGCTCCTGCCAGAGCACTCAGTCGCTCCCGCGTCCGGGTCAGCCCCTCCTTCGCAGTCTCGAACTCCCACATCGCCCGCGCGAACTCCTTGTTGGCAGCGGTGAACTCGTCCCGCGCGGCCTTCCAAGCCGCGTCTCGGTCCACAAGCTGGTGACCGGCGCGACACGCTTCCTGCGCCTTCCCCCAGCAGTCCGCGCACCAGTCAGCCGTCCTGCGCGCAGTGGGAAGAGCGTTCGATGGAATTTACATGCCCTAGAAATATTTGACAAGTCTATTTTCTGGTTACGATTCAACTACCATAAGATGAATTTATTTCTAAAGTTGAAGGGTCTCAACTCTTAGGAGTTTCTGAGTGATGAAGGTTTACGTAAACTTTTAGTCGTTTCTCCCAAATTATTCTGACGACAAGGGAAGAGGTACCCAAACCTCAGATTTTGGCAATTGAACCTTCAAAGACATAAAAAACCAGATAGCGTTGGCACATTTGAAAATATCGGCCCAGAATATGCAGTAAAAGCTATTTTACTTGGCCTGATCTCATTATGTCTTCAAATTTAAGAGACTTTGCCACAATTATTGGTCCTTTTTTTTTTCAGGAAATCTAAGGGACATGAAAGGAAACTAAGGCACTGTAACACAATCAAGTTTTTGCCGGTTTGCCAAGAATTTTCTTCAAAAGTCTACGCATAAAATTCTTCGTAGACTAGGCTTGCGAAAAAATTCACCATAAACTTGCAAACAACAGATGCTCCCCTGTTCTTTTGATAAGACAGTGATGATAATGTGGTACAGAAAGACCAAAATAATATGATTGAAAACATGGTATTTGTGCTGTAGCATTCAGTTGCCAACATGGTGAATAACATTTTTATCCGTAAAATTGAGTCCCAAGTTACGATATAATAAACCAAATTAGGTGATGCAAAGAAATTTATATGCAACAGCAGATAGATTTAATAGTGGTTCCTAAGATTCTAACATTTTAATTTTCAGGTTTCATTTCATTTTCTTCGCAGATATTTACAGTGCAAGACCTTGAAAAAAAAAAGTTTATACCATTGCAAAGGAATTTTCTTTGCTATGCAAACAACTTGTATTCTTTGCAACTTTGCGAAGAACATTCTTTGCAAGGTTTTTAGAGTAAGAGGGAATAAATCGACGACGTACCTGTCAGGTAAAGATGCATCTCCTCGTCGCTGAGATGGACTGCCTTCCCGCTTTGACTTCTTGCTGGCGCCACTGGCACGGTTCGTCTGGGCTCTCTTGGGCGGCATTCTGCGGCAAGAGGAAACGTCCTGAACAAGAAGAATGGAAAAGGGTAAGGCAACACAGTTAAACACAGTTGTACAGAAACAAGCATTGCTTGTTGAACTGGGTGAAACTTTAGTCATTCAAAATGAATATCATCATGAAACAAAGCAAAACAAATTTTGCTGAACTTAGAAAGTGACTCGTAGAAGAACCAAATTCTTGTTTCCCCCATAAATGCTGTAGTACCTATGTATGGGACTTAATTAAATTAAATGTTATCTTGGAATCATTATCTATTAGCTTTTTCAAATTCATACTGAAAATATTGTTATTAGAAGTATTCGAACCAAGCAAAATTAAGTTTGCGACAAAAGCACCCACTTTATATTTGTCGCAGACATTACAATTGTTTTATACAACTTAAAATAATTGTAGCTTTTAAACATTATTTGGTGGTGAACTGCTTGTTTTTGAAGGTGGGCTGTTCATAAACTTATTTCAAATTTGTCGTCGTGGAACTATCCTTATTGTTGCAAAACAACAGTGATCCAAAATGCTATCCGTTCCAAAACAAATCTTGTCGCTAAAAATGTTAGCAGTAAATGTGTTTTAAAGTAACGACAAAATTTTTGACAGTGTTAAACAAGTAAGGTGCTAGACGTTCAGAATTATTAATCCATCAAAAAACCATCTGTTTTTATGAAAAGAATTAAATTTTAACTTGTTTATTTAAACTTTCACCAAAGATCGAGCTATGAAAACTGAAGGCCCTTTGGAGCAGGACGAGTCTCAACGCTGGCACGGTCTTGCAGCCGTCGCGGAAACACAGTACTAAGAATGGCCACTCTTAAGAGCTTGCAGAGAAAATTACTAAATACACTGTAAAAATTAATGTCCGGAATAAACGACGGATCCTTCGGCAAAAAAATTGCCAACAGTTCCTTGGTTAATTTACGAAAGTCTTCATATATTTACAAAAACCTTCGTTAGTTTTTTGAACGATCTCAGTCGATTTTACAATCAAATTGGAAATTTACGAAGCACCTTCGTAAATCTACAAAGATCCTTCGTAAATTTACAGGGAACCGTCGTTCATGAACAAAGAACCTTTGTTAATACACAGAGAACCTAACGACGGATCCTTCGGCAAAAAAATTGCCAACAGTTCCTTCGTTTATTCACGAAGGTCCGCCGTAGATTTACGAAGACCCGTCGTAGATTAGCGAAGCCCGTCGTAAATTTCCGAAGCCCTTCGTAAATTTACAACAGACTTTGTACATTTACGATTTTTCTTCGTAAATTTACAAAGAACCTTCATAAATTACCGACAAACTCCCGCTGATTTACAAAAATTCCTGTAGGAAAGAAACATTTACAGTGCACCTTTGGACATTCCCAAAAACCTTCGGAAAATAATCCGTCGTAAATTCACAACATAATTTTTACAGTGTAAAACCATGCAAACCTCTTTCTTCGCATCGCAGAGGAATGGTTTGTAAGTTCCGAAGAAAACTTTTCGGAATGTCGCGAAGCACAATAGTTTGTCAAGTTTCATAAAGATTTTATGGGCAAATTCCAAAAATAGTTTGTAAGGGAGTTCGTAATATACAGTATGCCGGAGAATACTTCGCAATAATTTTTGAGTGGTCATTCCATTCCCAAGTTCACTTTCTGAGGAGACGTTCATTAGATTTGGTGCACTGACAATCTGAATCGGACTTGTCAGACACCGCTTAACTGCAATGACCGAAAACAAAACCACTTATTTCGCTGAGGCTGAAACAAAACCGGTCATTCCATTGGCATCGAAACCAACCCGCTTACCTCCGCGCGCTGTGCAAAACCGCTTATCTTGTGCGACTTGTTTCAATTTCCTCAGTTTTGTGGTTTGTGATTATAACTCCTGTCGGAGAAAATTGTTCCAACGATTTTTTATCGATGGGTTACAGCCTCAATGCCACCGGAAATGTGATTTCAGCCCTAATATGGTATCTAAGATTGACCATAACCTCGAATCTGGTCGCGCGCCAAATAGCTAAGCGGTTTTGTTTTGGGGCTGCCGAGGTAAGCGGCGTTGCTTCAGCTTCGACGAGATAAGCGGTTTTGTTTTCGCGCATTGCAGTAAAGCGGTTCCTCCTCTCGCGTAACAATGCGAAAACTTTGTTTGCAGTACAAGCCACTAGTTCGCAACTTGCGAACCTCGTGATCGTAATTTGCGAAGAACGTGGTTGCCTCAGGAACTCTTCCTTTGTGCGTTGTTCGCAAAATTACGAACTCACAGTTCATAATACACAAACTGTATGGTTAGTAATGCGTACAGATTCTTTGCAAAGTTTTAAGAGTGCACTTCTCAAATCAGTCTGCGATATCGGGATGAGGACCCCTGAGCGTTTTTTTTTCCCCCCAACAAAAAAAAACTCCTTTTGGGGGGCCTTACTTTAAAATTTAAAAATGAGTATTTGAGTTTGATTTTAAAGTGGAGGTCGCTGAGGCCCCATGTTCCCCAAAAACCCCCAAGAGCCAGGGGAGGGAGGACGCGGCCCCGTAAAAAACCCAAAAGCCCGGCTGCGGCTAACCGGAGCCAGGGCCCTCGGCTTCCGATTTTTTACCAAATGGCCAGGACGGGGAAACGCCGACCCGCCCCGGACGACGACCAACGACGGACGCAGTTGCAGATCGGGCGCGTTCGGGTTCCTCCGGGCGCCGAAGAACTGGCCTCGGGCACCTGGCGTGACGGACGAGGACGCGACAAACAGACGGACTCGGGCCGAGTAGAGAGAGCAGCCTTGCTTGAGAGCAGCGCGCCCGAACCGCGACTGCGCCCGAATGCGCTCAGCCACTCCCCACCATACCCCAAGGCGCCCGAACGCGCACGGGGGCATTCCCACAGGGGAGCGCATTTGCCCGCAACTTAGCCTGAATTGGCAACGGACCCCTCTCCCGGGAAAGCCTGACGCAACGCAGGAAGGCGGTATTGACTCCGGTCAACCGAAAGCGCCTGGTTCGAGACAGTGGCACCCGAGACCATCATTTCGGTGCCCAAAAGCGCCCGTCTTGCACCGAAGCCGATGATCGGCTCACTCGGCCGGCAGCACGCAAGCCCACGTTCCAGGCGCGGATCCAGAAACGGGTTGAGGGGGAGCGATGTCGAAAAAAGTTCCGCCCTACAGGGGCAATGTGCGACTTTTTGAACTCTCAGCCCCTTTACTGACTTTTTGCTCATTTTGTCAGTACTTATGCAATTTTTATGAAACCATAATACGTACTTTTCCTTTCTTAAAGGAAATAACTGAAGGCGTTCTGCGAATCATGTTTTTTCGTCTGTTAATAGGGATGTGCGAATAGTTCGGTATCGAATCGAATCACCCCTGATTCGATTCGATTCGGGGACGGATCTCTTTGCTTCGACCCCGAATATTCGAAATTTTCGAATCAACAGTGGTTCGTCTTCGTATCGGTTGCACGGGAACGGTTGGATTTCGCGTGCAGAGCGTTGTTTTTATGCCAAAGAAAGATCAGTTTTTTCTTCTTTTTGTATTCCTGCTCTATATCCCCTTTCCCATTACAGAAAATGTGTTTTGAAACACACAAATTTTTTTAGTTTTTTTAGTTTGAATTCGTTTTGATTCTGAATCTTTAAAAGTTCGATTCGATTTGATTCGACAACTTTTCCAGATTCGATTCGAAACTTTTTTGGAGATTCGATTCGAAATGAAAATCCTTCATTCGCACATCCCTATCTGTAAACACGTATTTGTTTTTTCCGCACGGACATTATATCATAACGTTTTAAAAACGCAATTCCCAATAAAAACAGTAACAGAATTATTGTTTTCGTCTAAAAATAGTGATTTGCCGGAAAACCCCAGTTTTTTTTTTAATTTTGTGCAAACTTTCCATTAAAAATGGCTGGATTTTTAACAGTGTTGTTCCTGATGAGGCCTGAGTATTAGTTCAAATTTGGGGTGTCGCGTGGAATTCGAAACTGCAGTTTATGTTGTGAACTACTGTAAACCTTCCGACGTCACAGACACTAGCCACACAATCGAATCTGAAAAGAACAGAAAAAAGACCACTTTGAAAATTTTGACAAAAGCTCAAAAAGTCAAACTGATTAAGGGGTTGAAAAGGTATTAATGGTCTGTAAGATCACAAAACGAGAATTTCGATTATGATTGAAAGCACAGATTAGTAGTGTTGACATTCGACATTGGTACAATAACATTTCAACCCTGTGAACTGCATCGACATCAGACAGTTGGAACTAAAGAGCCAACCCAACATGACAAACAAGCTTGTGTATTAAGAACTAACCATGCCACGAATCAAACAAAAAAAGAGACTGAGTAATCTAGTTTTCCATTTCACCAAACAATTTATCATGCCTCATTATGTCGGGAACACCAGAATCTGTGTAGGACTACATACAATCACTTTTATTTACAAATTTTAAAAAGCTAAGAAAATCTCATAGTTAATTCCTTTTGGAAGAGTTTTATAGTCTAAAAATTTCAAGGAAAAAACGTCGCTGCACTGCACATGGCATACAAAAAACAGATGCATCTTGACACTAGCACGACTGCCTCAAAGACAAAGTCAGCACGAAAGCCCTCGCAACAGGACGTCAGACAGTGGGTACGTACTAAACATCTTAAAAAGCATGACAAACGTGAAACACTTCACTGTGGAGTTTTATAAAGGGAAAAAAAAAATGCCTTGACCCAAACGAAAACAAAGAGGAAAGACTAATAGAGGAGAAGCACTGTTTTAATCGTCTTTCCAGGTGAAGTCTCCAAGAGGCGGATATGCGGGGCATTCTTTATCACAATCCTCGCACATCACCTTCACTATTCTGACCGGCTTCTCCGAGTCCGTCGGCAATAGTTTGTCCCAGACGGACTTCTTCTGCTTTTGGGACGACTTGGCGTGGGGAAACTTCTTTTCGGGTTGCCTGGAGCGGGGGCCCCGCACCCGCACAAAGCGCCGCAGCGCCACCAGCCCGCACTGGCGCAGCCCCTCGGGCCCGGCCTTGAAGTGCCACGGGCGTCTCCCCCGGACGCGCACAGAATCCGCAGCTCCTGCAGTGTGGCGGCGTGGGCCCTTTGGGCCCGGGACAGGACGGTGGAGGCCGGCCGGAGGCGGGCATCGAGCCACTGCAGGCCGCAGTGACCCGCGGGCAGAGGGGGGAACGCCACGTCGGGGCACCGTGGACCACCAAAGGGAGTTTTTCGCAGCCTGGGCATCCGCTGCACCGACTGGAAAGGTGTTCCACTGAAAAGTTCCCCCCTTCCCGTTTCCCGCAGTTGAAGCGGCAGGTCTGGGGCGTTCTTGACAGACTTCGTCAGATGGACGTATAAGCAGCGCAGCGCTGACATGTCCCTGATCACATCGAGATGTTCCCGGACGGCGTTCCCAACGTACAGCCACTCGACGCGCGGGGCAACGCGCTTCAGCAGCGCTGTACTCCAGTGGGGCCGCTCCCTGCACTGCAGTCCGTCCAGCTTCCTCACCTGGAACACGCAAGCGCCGCACTAGCGTCACCGTTTGTCACACGCTGTTGACAAGCTTGATGCTTCTTGCACAAGTTTCGTACGAGACGTTACAGTTTTTTTTGCAGATAAACTTTTTCTATACAATAAAACCCCAAAAAAAATGCTCGTTGTAATACAAAAATAAAAGAAGGCTTCACAGCCTACGAAGGAAATCGTTTTCTGTTTATAATACAAAGAACAAATCCTTCGCAGGCTGCGAAGAAGTTCTTCGTAGGCTAAAGGATTTCACTGGTAAAACTGAAGCGTAGATGTATGCTTCATTCTAGCATTACAACTACGCTTGAAGACTTTACGCTTGACGTCAAGCGTAGAGAAGAAATTCTCCCAGGCATTTAGATAGGCGGGAGAGATGCGAAATGGAGAACTACGCTTGAAGCCGAGCGTAGTTCAACTATGCTTGAAGAAAGGCGTAAAACTACGCTTGAGTTCTACCAGTGTTTTCCTTGTATTACGAACAAAATCGTTCGTATTACAAACGATTTCCTTTGCAGGCTGCGAAGTCTTCGTTTTCTTTGTATTACGACGAGCAGTTTGTAGGAATTTGCCTGTGTACGTGATTTAGCACACACACAGATACACTACAAACCTAACTGTCTACTAAGTACACACTTACAAATGCGTGCTTGCAAGTACACACTTACAAACGCATGCTTGGCCAAGTACACACTTACAAATGCAAGCTTGCAAGTACACACTTACAAACGCATGCTTGACGCCGTATAACTCCATGCGTCAAGCATGCGTTTGTAAGTGTGTACTTGCAAGCATGCATTTGTAAGTGTGTAAGGGAGTATGGGGCGATTTGTAACAGGGGCGATTCGGAACAAATGCGTTTATTAATTTAAGTGGAGGGAGCAGAGGAAAATCTGAGTATGGCCCCTCTTTCGCTTCAAGTGCAGGGTCCTTGAACAATAGATGCGGATGTGATCGGTGCTCAGGTATAGTTTTGGAGGGCGTCTGAAATATAGGGGACACCGAAAACAGGCAATCTTTTTTTTTGAGTTCTAGGAATTTTCTGTCTGAGGCTCCCCAGCTATGAATCACCACGAAGTACCGTTTTGGGGGCCCTTAAGCGGGGCCCCCTTTTCAATGTAAAAAACTGGCATATGTTGCTTTTTCTTTGTCCAGTGATAGTTAGGGACGGATTTCTTGCGTAAAAAGGATTTGGGGGATTCGTAACAGACCCCTATAAAAACAAG
>NW_023144630.1:10195987-10258593 GCF_012932325.1 Thrips palmi | reverse complement strand
GGAACACTTTTAGAGAAGTCTCAACCGTATTGGGTTTGCCCCTTAACGGTAGGCAACCCAACAATTTTTCAAAAAAATTTCGCCCCCCCCCCCCAAAAGTACTTCCGGGGGCCCCTGACCGGGCCGTGTCGAGCTCCACCAAAAAGCGCGCGACCGCACCGCCAGGTGCGCTACTGTCGCGCGACCGTCCGCCGGGCCCGACGAAATTGGCGGAGCGGCTTAGCATGGGAGTTATACCTCTCTGTTCCGTCCTCTCTGCGAGCGACCAGGGCGCGCTCTGGCGGCGAACTCTGGCACCACACACTAGGTCCCCGCGCGACGTACGAGAGAGCTTCATTTGTAGTACGTTTAGGGAGGTCCCGAAGAGCTCCCAAAACCGACTTCTTCGGGACGTCCGAAAGACGTCGGATTCCAGACATGTACTAGTTTTGTTTACGGGGTGATGTCACGCTTTTGAAACCAAAGTGTACTATAGAAACATCGACGTGCCCGATCGGATCGAGGACAAATCAGCATCACAGCCATGGCACCAGGACGTCAGGCGGTGGTAAATTAAAAACTAAACAAGCGTCCCAAACACGAAACAATTAGCTCTGGAGTTTAATAAAGGGATCGGAATGCCAGAATTCAATTTAAAATACAGAACAGAAAGACTCTCAATTGAGACGAAGCACTGTATTAATCGTCTTTCCAGGTAAAGTCTCCCAGACGCGGAAATTCGGGGCACTCGTCACACTCCTCACACATGACCTTTACTACCCTGACTGGCTCCCCCGATTCCGTCGCCAACAGTTTGTCCCAGATGGACTTCTTCTGCCGTTTACACGACTGTGTCTTGTGCGGGAGCTTCTTGTCAGGGTAGCCTGAAGCGCGTCCACGCACCAGCACAACGCGCCTCAGCGCCACCAGCCCGCACTGGCGCAGCCCCTCGGCCAGGTCCTTGAAGTGCCACGCAGTATCTCCCTCGGACGCGCACAGGATCCGCAGCTCCTGCAGTGTGGCGGCGTGAGCTTTGGCCAGGGACAGGACGGTGGAGGCCGGCCGGAGGCGGACGTCGAGCCACTGCAGGCCGCAGTGACCCGCGGGCAGAGGGGGGAACGCCACGTCGAGCGGCGGAATCCTGGCCAAGTAAAGCTTGCGCAGGCTGGACATTCGCTGCACACACTCGAAATGTGGCGCTGAGGCGTTCACCACACGCAGTTCTTGCAGTTGCAGCGGCAGCTCCGGGACTTTCTTCCAGTAATCCAACAAATGGACGTATAAGCAGCGCAGCGCTGGCATGTCCCTGACCACATCGAGGTGTTCCCGAACGGCCTCTCCAACGTACAGCCACTCGACGCGCGGGGCAACGCGCTGCAGCAGCACTGTGCTCCAGTTGGGCTGCTCCTCGCAGTTCAGTCCGTCCAGCTTCCTCACCTGAAACATGCAAGGGCACTACGCGTTACCGCCTGTCACACGCTGTTGACAAGCTTAATGCTTCTGTCCAAATTTGGTACGAGACGTTACATCACAGATGCACACTAAACTTCTTACGGATACATCCTATCTGTATTACGGACATTTTTGTGCAATTGCAATTACGGATAGATTTTGCTTGTAATACGGATGAAATCATCCGTATTACAAAGAGTTTTACGTCCGTACCATACGGATATTTTCGTCTGTATGTTACGGACGTAAAACTCTTTGTAATACGGATGATTTCATCCGTAAAAAAAAACTGTACATGGTTTTCCACGACGCTAAAAGAAAGCGCAGATTTCCAAACAAATATCGCACGAAAAGTTCGCAAAATAAAATAATCCATCTCGCACGAAATTGTACGGTGCGTATAGCGCACACTCTCATCACGTTACTGACCTTTTGCTCATATTGTCAGTACTTATGCAAGTAATTTGCGCAACCATAATACGTTCTTTTCCTTTTTTAAATAACTTCTTAGGAAATATTAATTAATGGACTAACAATTTAGTTTTGTACATAATTTTACAAAGGAAATTGGTCATGGTCATACTTACTTAGAAAATACGAAATATTATTGTTGCTTTCACGATTTCGTAATTAATGAGGAAAAATGTCAGAAACGTGCTGAGAGTGCAGGGCTTTCGTTGTTTGGGAAGACTTAGGTAAGCCGTGCATAGCTGCAAGGATAATTCTTGCCACAATAAACGAAAACATCCTCACCTTGTCCAGGCCTGGGTTCTGCAGAGCTTCGTCAAGCTCTTGGGTGTGCTCCTTTTGCTGGCTGAGTTCCCACACATTCAGGCATTCTTCGGGGCGGAACACCTAGAAAGGAATATGAAGTTTAACATAACCAGCTTTTAGTTGTTTCTTCTCTTCAAATTCTCCTCATGACATGCAAAAGAGACCCAATCTTTATATCCTGGAGATTGAACCTTTTAACACATATAAAGAAGATAGCGTTTCCATACTTTTTTGGACCGGTATAGGCCAGTGTAAAATCTACTTTGGAAGGCTCGTGTTAACTTTTCTTAAAATGTAAGAGATTTTGCCACATGTTTGTCCTTCTTACTTTTCTCCCTGAAAACTTCGAGATAAAAACAGCGATAACACAATGAAGCACGAGTAAAAAAGGAAAACGCTACCTTTTTTTTTATCTCCATGGGATATAACTGCCAGTGTATGTTGGGTATCTTTCCCATTGTTGTCAGATTTGAGGAGGCACAACAAATAATTTACGTAAACTCAGAAACTTGAAGACGATGGGTTCAGGAAGCGCGAACCCACCTTGACAAGGCTCCTGTCCTGGTGTAGCTGCAGCAACAGTGGGCCAAGTAACGTGCCTTTGGAGCCTGCAGCCGCCATCTGCAGTTCGGCCTTCCAGGTGGAGCTGGGCGAGTCCACTTGCAGCTGACATTCAGCCTGGAGGAAGGTGGTGGCGTCCTGCAGCAGCTGTTCCAGGCCCTCCTCCAGTGTAGGCTCCCGCAGGTCCCGGCCCTCGTCCGCCGCCGCCCACAGCTCCCTCTCAGCCTCCTCAACACGCCGCAGCCTGCCGCGCCACTGCTCCAGCTGGGCCTCCAGCACGCCCTTGGCGTCCAGCAGGGCCTTCACCACCTCGCGCGCCGACTTCGCTGCTTTCTGCAGCCGCTGCACCTTCGGGGCCGCTTCGCCCAAACGCAGTTGACGGAGGGAGCACACGGAGTGGCCCGAGTCCACGCAGTCCTCCGCGGCATCGTCGCCGCAGTCCCGGCACCAGAACCTGCGCGACGCACAATACACATGACATGACCATCAAAAACTCTGACGGGTTGCTGGCTGACCTGAAACTATACTCGCTACGAACAGAGCTTGCGCACACACAAAATCATTACGTGCGCTTTGGAGCTTTTTAAAGCGTAAAACCCTGCATCTTAAAACGCATGCATTAATTCGTGAAAAGCTTCTGCGCAAAACGCCATTTAGGAATTGGGGGCGGGAACACCACACTGTTAAAAATTATGTTGTAATTTAACAGTAAATATGTTGCTAATTTTCTTAATGATCAAAGTTGTTTTTAAATGACTTTCGTTGTTTACTAACGATTTTCGTCGTTCGTCCACAAGATGTTTGTAAACCGGTAGACAGCCTTATTTGCATCATTTTTATTGCCGATTTGGTCACAGACCTCGTAGAGTCCCGGTTACCCCGCAGTAACCACTTCTAGATTGCTGGGGTTTTTTGTACGCAGCAAAATATTGTTTTGAAACAGCATAATCATAAAAAAAATTTTGCAACGAATTCGTCGTTTTAAAACAAGCAAACTTGTTCACAAACAACAGCGTTGTCGAGGTTGGGAATTGTGTTGTTGTTTTAAAAAAACAATTTTTAACAGTGCAAAAATACTGATTTAATGCCAAAATTTTATGAGGCAAAAGGGCTACCGTAAACCGGGGCTACTTTGACCTGACCAACTGGGGGAACTTTCGAGGCTAGAAACTCGTTTATAGTGGTTTTTATTCCATCGGTAACATTCTCAGCCAATCGCTGGCCAAAGACCCCCGTGGACTAAGAAGCCCCGGTTTACGGTAAGTACATTCGTCAATGAAGACGGAAATGTTGCAATGATACAACCATAGACAATCAACTATATCCATAGACCAACTGCTTCATGCCCGGGTCGGATCCATGTGTTACGCCGCTCCCTGATTGGTCGGTACCTTTCACTTCAACATTTCTAGGTTCAAACTCGACAAATGTAAATTTTGGTGGTCTGATTGCATTCAGCGTGTTCAAATCTATGTGTCTGGCTCTTGGTTTTTGAGAAAATCTTGTTGGTATAATACCAAGTTCAAAACAAACAATCAGCTGCGGCACGAGCGGCACGAGCGGTAAACTTCCTCTGAGGCTCTAAAGTTAAAGTTCATTTTAAAAATCGAGCCGGTTGATGACATTTCTCATTTATGTGGGCTTCTTTTTCACCACTGAAAGCAGCTGAACATCACCTTAAAGTGGTATAAACAGGCGACAAGTGTGGCATCGACTGCCACAAGCTGCCACGGCAAGCACGGACGCCGCGCCTGATTGGCGGAGCTCGAGCCTCCTCGACCAACCAGGACGCGGCGTTCGCTGCCGAGGCAGCTTGGTGACCACAGCCGACCAATGACCAGTGAAGTGAAAGGTACCGACCAATCAGGGAGCGGCGTAAGACATGGATCCCAGCCTGGGCATGAAGCAGTTGGTCTATGGATATAGTTGATTGTCTATGATACAACTAAATTCATCTCTAAGGCAAAAAAAATTTCAACGCTACCTACTTGCTCTTGCTTAGCGGGATTTTCACATGCAATGTAACTTGTTTGGACTTGTAGTAACTTGTTGAGTGCCTTAATTTAAGAGTTTTTCAAAGCAGTACTTTTTCTAAATCAATTTAGCAAGCGCTAAATTCCTTATGACTACTAACAGATACATATCCAGAGCATTTCATCCCTCAAACCAGGATCGCCACCTTCTGTAGATTCGATTTTGTGATCACTGAGAATGAATTGGTCACCACCATCACCCTTTGAATGGGCGATGCAACTTCGCTGCCCAAATTTTGGTGACGAAAAATTTCATCACCCGAAATTTGGTAACAGGCGTTTGGTCGCCCAAATTTGGGTAACGCCGTTGGCGACGCCGTGAGGTTCCCGATGACGTCACCACGATGACCGGAGGCCTCAACGCCCCATTGGGTCTTCGTGGTGGCCCCGGAAGTACGTCATCGGGGATCTCACGGCGTCGCCGACGACGTTACCCAAATTTGGGCGACGATTTTATGACTGCCCAAAATTTGGTCACCGCGGGCTCGTCACCCAAATTTGGGCAACGGTGCGTGCGTTACCCAATGAAAGGGCGATGGTGGTGACTCTGTCATTCTCAGTGACGCTTCTTGTTTTTAAGTCGATGACGACTGCACTCTATCCTTTAAGGGGGGGACCGTGAAGAAACTTTCAAGAAGGCTATATAATTGCAGTAAGTCAAAACTTTGCTTAATTATTAGGTCCAGTATGGTGAGTTCCCAAAACAAAATTTAATCCAAAATGTTGAACAGTCTCTGAGAGTGCCACTTTAGTGTTTTTAAGGGTGTTGGGGAAAATCTTCCTGGGTCTTTCATTGGGACGGAGAGTCTTGAAATTTTTTTGGGTTATTCTACAGATGTATATGCAGAGGAGATTTTAGTGACGGAATTTTCAAATTCAACTTCTGTTCTGACATACAAACTTTCAAATTTTAACATTTCAAAAAGGTGAGTTCTTTGCCTATTTCTCAAACATTTTTATACTTGTAACATAAAGCAGGGCTGATATTAAGATTCCGTCACTAAAATTTGTCGACAAGTCATCAAAGAATAGAGTCCATGCAAGACGACTCATGTATGTGTCAACCAGGAGGAACGCAGGAAGTCTCTCTACGACAAAATGTTTTGTCGACTGAGCAAAGCTGTGAAGTTGAGTGTATAAGGCAACGGCAATTGCTCTCAATTATATTTCTTTTCAAATGATAAAGAAACTACCCACTTAGCTTAAAGGTGTTCAACCTGTTGGATCTGAAACCTTTTAAGCACATTTTTCATCTATGAACTCCAAAAATACTGTTTTTAGCATGTTTGGCCATTTTTCCACCAGGGTCCTCCCTTAAGAACCTGCAGTGATCTGTTTGAAAGGCAATGACTCTGCTCTGTGTAGTGAGCAAAGAAAGCTCTATGAATTGCAATGTCATTCATCTGAAGCTTCTTTGAAGTTTACGGCATTTTCACAACGGCACTCATGGTACTCACTTGGGACTGGAAGTGCTGCTACTCAGGTTGTTGGTTTCGGGACCCGAGAGTTCCTCCTTGACCGTCACCACTTCAGACTCCATCGACAGGCTGCAAATTGTTACAGCGCTTCAGTTTTTCTTACTTCCGGTCCAAAAAAAACCTCGAAATACCTCCACAGCACAAGAAGAGAAAACTATACTCTCAGAACTAAATAGACTATTTTCTCTCTTGCTTTTGACGTTTTTTGAGCAAACTTAAAATGTACTATTTATCGTTAACTATGCACAATTTTGGTCGTTGTAAAGATAAAATTGTCAATAGGTCATGTAGAAATTGAAAAGTACATTGCAAAAGACAAAAAGTCAGGTTTAATGGACTAAATACAATGGAAAATGAACAAAATCGTGCATAGCTTAAGAGAAAATAGTACATATTACGTTTGCACAAAAACCTGAGCAAGAGATAAAAAGTCAATACGAGACTGAGAGAGTAGCGAAGAACGCACACAAGCTCCTAACGCGTTCGCAACCATTCGTACCTGTCCAATGAGGATTCTTCTTGCCGCTGAGACGGACTGCTTCCCTGCTTAGACCTCTTGCTGGCGTCTCCGGCAGGGCTCGTCTGTGCTCTCTTCTTGGGAGGCATTCTGCTGCAAAAGGCAACGTATTAAATATGTGGGGTTCTACGGACACAATGACGCTTCCACGCAGTTAGCCAGAAGTCCAACTTTGGAACTTTTAAACTTTTGTTCCGTGCTCGATTACACGACTTCATTAGGAACAAGTACGGACGTTCCGAACCTTTCTTTTTGGACTAGCTGACGAATTCAGTACGGACTGAAAGAGTCTAGTTACGCCCTTAAAAAGGGCATAGATCAAGTACGCCCTTCCTGGACACTAAATTTTGGTGGAGAACTTTCTACGTGTACGTAATTTGCTTGACTTGGTGCATTGCACGCGCGAAAGTGGCATAATATTTTGAAGGAAAATGCATGAATGCAAGCAAATTAGAGCAGAATGTTATGCAAAGCATTACATACAGCACTACGTACAAAATTAAACGTGAACATACCGTGTGCTCACCAAAGCGCCAGAGCAACATGGATCACGGGCGTAAAATTGTTATCTTACCGGAGCATTAAAAATAAATTCCGATGAGAATGGCCCTAGTTTTGGTGCCCCGAAAGGGATACCGTAGAGACCCTCCCGTCAGAGATGCGCAAGCCCAAAGGCACCCTGAGTCAGGCTCAGGCTAGCGGGCGACCGCCTGCTGTGCCGCACCAGATGCTGACCTGCGTAGCCTCGCGCGGGGCGAATTCGGGCTTCCCGCTCCGCATGGGACTACCAGTCGTCTGTGATTGGCTGAGAGGGCCCCCCCTTGCGCATTTCTGACGGGAGGGTCTCTAGGATACCGTCACCGCATCTCCACCCCCACTGTCGTTTCCGGACTCCTCCACCGGAAGTACGGGGTGCGTGCAATTGAGGGTGTAGGAGATGGGGTGGGCGGAGCCCTGTGCTGTGCTGTATGGTCTCAACGCTCGTGAACCACGTTATCCGAATGTTGGTAACTCCCTGTTGTGTCGCAGCGGCTTTCGGCGGCCGCCACACACGCTCTCACACAAAAGAGTGGTACGCAGCGTTGCGTTCAAAATGGCTTACGAAGAAATTTCAAAGGAAAGCATGCAAATATATCGCAGTGAAAACCCTACAAAGAACCGTTTCGTAGTAGTACGAAGAAAATCAAGGTGTTGTAAAAGCTGCGAAGAAATGCTTCGTATAATGAAGCAAAATCCTTCGTAATACGAAGCATTTCAACAACGCCGTCATTTTCTTCGCAGTCATGAAGCAAATGCATCGTGGGTTTTTAAAAGTGATTACGAACGCATAAATTCTTTCGTGATAGAAGGTGTTCTGACCTACGCTTGCGTCAAGTCCACCTTAACACAGCTCAATTTTCATTGCGAGAATTTAGAGTACACGCAGTTACGATGGACCATACCCGCCCCTCTTGCATGCTCACGAACTTACTTTTCAGAACGGTTTAATGCCTGCGCTTGTTTATGCGGTGTCAAGCTTTTCTATTCCACGGGAACGACGTACTGTACCTCTGGGGATGGTTGTGTTGGCAGCAATGTTGCAAATCCACGAGTAAAAAGGACGTACACTGTTGCAGGCGCCACGTCAAGCACACTGGAGACCTGTTGACTTCGCGAAGGAACTGCTCTGACTACGGTACGGAGCGGCCCGCAGCAGCAGCACAGCAGCGGCATGCGACGCGTGACGCAGGCTTGCCGGACTCCGCCGAGTAGAGAGCGCCCGAGTCGCGCGCCTTCGGGTCCGAGCGCGCCGAAGCCGGCAGCGCCCGGCGACACCCCGAGGCGCCCGAACGCGCCCAGGGGGATTTCCCGCAGGGGAGCGCCTTGGCACGCTCCTTTGCCTGAATCTGGCCGGCGAGGGACCCCTCTTCCGGGAAAGCCTGCCCAGGAAGGCGGTTTGCACGCCGGCCAGCCGAATGCGCCCGGTTCCAAGCCGTTGCGCTCGGAGGCACCCGAAGCCGTAATCGGCTCAGACGGAAGCGGTACGCAGAACGCTCAGTGTTGCTAGACGTGGCGATTTTTCGGACAAAGGGGCGACGAAAATGTGCCAAGTGGTGATTGGCGGCAACGGTGGCGATCTTAGAGAGCCTCTACTGGCTATCCGAATGGCGATTTTGGAGACCCTCTCGGTGAGTGCGCACGCCCCACGCTGGAGTAAAGCGGTGGATTTTTGGCCCGAGCGGCAAGGCTGCTGGCACCCGCCAGCCCTCAGTGGCCTGAAGACCAATTAAAGTGTCCAAATTCTGGACGCGTTTTGAGCCTTAGAGTCGAGAAACGGGACTCGAATAAAACGTGTGACCCCGCCAGTGGATTCCTAGCGCTTAGTAGGGTGGGGCACCATGACCACTGGGGCACCATGACCACCCCCCTCGCTCTCGGGAACTACTTTTTGCCGACGGCAACCGGTCGACCGGACTTTCGGGAGAATAGGATTTTAACTATTTTCAGCCAGAGTCCTACCTTCTAGCTTCAAGGGTACGACCATAGCACCTCGCCAAAATTTTTGTTACAGCGTTTTGGCTAAATTGGGCGTTTTTCAAATCTGAGATATTTTTCCTCACTCTCACATTTGAGGAGATGGGTCCGATGTCTTAGGTTTTTCTCAAAATGTCGGCTCTCCGGCAAAATATCCATTATCACATTTAATTCTAAGTAGCTTTTTACATGCTCGGGGAGCCTTAGAGTCGTCAACTGCATTGTGGGGAGCCATGACCACTTTTTAGTGGGGCACCATGACCATACATATTTGAGTGTTTTTTCTCATATTTTGGCCTGATCATGATTTATCTTCGTCGAAAATTTGCTTTTTGCTTCTGAAAATGTATAAAGGTTGAATCATTGCTAGTTTTATCACAAATCGTGAATCACCAGGATGATTTAGAATGGTTCTGAAACTGAGACTTGAAATGATAGTTTCTCTATGAGCTCCAAACCGCAAAAGTTGGCCGCGAAGGCGATCCGTGGCTACTTTGCACCAAGATGGCTCTGGCATTATGAAAACAGCATTTAATTCACTTGTTTGCAGTGTAGTAACCGCGATAATTTTCTTAAAATTTACCAAATTGAAATCTGCATACGAATTTGGATTCGTCTTAGCAAGACAAACATAAAATGTTAACACATGTCATAGCTTTGGATGTGAAATTTGAAAGCCTTAGAGCGTTAACTGTTTCAAACCGTCCATTTTAAGGCATCTTAGAACGTTTGAAACTTCGAAGGTTTTTAGAGTGTTTTTTAGTTAAGTTGACTGGCCTGATGGTAAGGACAGCGATATAGACAATTTCAATGAAAATACTGGTAGAAAGTACACTTTTTGGGCTAAAAAATTACTATGGTCATGGTGCCCCACGGGGTGGTCATGGTACCCCATAGGTGGGGCGCCATGACCACTTTGCGTTTTATTTTCCAAAGTGTTCTGTGAGCCTGCCGTGCATTGCAGACAAGTTCTAATGGGTGGAAGAGGTCCTTGGAGGTCCAAGGAATCCCCTCATGCTGGAAACTTTACTTTTCGAACCACACGGTGGAGTACAGGCACTGTGGCAAAAAGGTACGGAAAATTCTGTTAATTTTTTTGCCAGGATTCTCCGTAGCCCTCTTATCAATACTCTCCGTAGGCTCTTACAGAGTTCTCCGTAGGGCCGTACAGTATTCTCTGTAAGTCCGCACAGTCTTCTCCGTAGGACCTGGAAGACTGTATAGTCCTACGGAGATCACTGTAAGGTCCTACGGAGAATACTGTGCGGTCCTACGGAAAATACTGTAAGAGCCTACGGAGAATATTGATAAGGGGGCTACGGAGAATTCCCACAAGCTGCTTACAGAATTTTCCGTAGGTTTTTGTCACAGTGGGGAGGCACAAAAAAAAAGTGGTCATGGTTCCCCACCCTCCCTTATACACCTGTAGGAGTGTACTTAAAGGCACACATCAACAGAAGTGTGCTTGGAGAACCACACATTCATCTTACCCAATATTGTAAGCACTCACCTACGCATGATTGCCCAAGCACACCCCCGTTGATGTGTGCTTTACGCTGTCATTCAAACACTGTCATTCAAAAAACTCATCACAATTCTTTTGAAGTGATGAACTAAAAATATGCAATCAATATTTTTTTTTTTAGCTACAATTCTAAATAAATGTATCACTTCTAACTCCTTCTAAACCTCTAATGCCTAGAGGGAAAACGCAATAAAAAGTTATGGCAAAATAAATATGTGATGTAAGTAGCAACAAAAAGCACTTTTATCGCAAAAATTTGGGGGTGGTAAGTTCAAAAAATTTCAACAACTGAAGTTTTCACACTCCAAGGTGCGATAAATTGCGGGAATCGCAAGCTCGGTTTTATCGCAATAATTTGTTCAAAAAGTATCGTAAAATGAGATGACAGTGTAAGAACACTACCACAGGTGTACTAAGCACACATTTGATCTTGAAGAGCATTTGACATAACAGAAACTTGCCACACAATCAAATCTGAAAGTGACATAAAAAAACGTGGGTCAACTCGGAGGTACGTTAAAAAACTGTCACACTGTTCAGAAATTTCAAAAGGTTTTAATGATTTGTAAGGCAACACACGAGAGCGATGATTGTGAGTGAAAACAAAGATGTGTGCTTGCAATCAGCATCTAAACAATAACAGTCCAAACTGAACGCCAGGCTTAATTAAAGAGACAATCAGAGATAAAAAACAAGTTCGTGTTTTAACGGAACCAGACGTTAATGCCACGAATCAAACGAAAGCGAGTCTCTGGTTTTCCGCCTTTTCAAACCAATAATTGTGTCTTATTACGTCTGAAACAATCAAATCTATACTCAACGACATAAAACCATTTTAAATAATATGGACCTAAGAAAATCCTTTATCTACATCCACTTTCAGAGATTTTCTTGGTTCTTAGATTACATTATGTATAATATCGTTACGAGTATCACCGTTCCATACCATACAGGCAGTAATGTGCAAGGACACGAGGAGTCAAAGAACGAAGCAAGCATGACAAACGTGAACTACAATTGGCTGTGGGGTTTTATCAACGGACACGAACAATGCCATGATTCGAGATAAAGTACAAAACAGAAAGACTGTAATTGAGACGAAGCATCGTATTAATGGTCTTTCCAGGTGGAGTCTCCCATGGGCGGAAATACGGGGCACTTTTCGCACTCCCCGCACATGACTTTCACTACCCTGACTGGCTTCTCCGAGTCCGTCGCCAACAGCTTGTCCCAGATGGACTGCTTCTGCCGTTTGCACGACTCTGCCGCGTGGGGAAGCTTCTTGTCGGGGTAGCGTGGAGCGGGTCCACGCATCAGCACAACGCGCCGCAGCGCCACCAGCCCGCACTGGCGCAGCCCCTCGGCCAGGTCCTTGAAGTGCCACGGCCGTCTCCCTCGGAGGCGCACAGGATCCGCAGCTCCTGCAGTGTGGCGGCGTGGGCCTTGGCCAGGGACAGGACGGTGGAGGCCGGCTTGAGGTACACACTGAGCCACTGCAGGCCGCAGTGACCCGCGGGCAGAGGGGGGAACGCCACGTCGAGCGCACCGTGGGAGTGCCAGTTCAAGGTGAGTTTACGCAGACTGGGCATCCGCTGCACCGACTGGAGGTGCTCCACTGAAACGTTCACCGCCTTCAGTTCCTGCAGTTGAAGCGGCAGGTCTGGGGCATTCTTGACAAGGTCGTCAGATGGACGCGTAAGCAGCGCAGCGCGGGCATGTCCCTGATCACATCAAGGTGTTCCCAAAACGGCGTTTTTAAAGGCCCGGGGACAGGTAAAAAAATGAAGAAGTTTGGTGAAATTGAATAAAATGAGTTCTGGGTGGAAAATGGTCCTTTGGACCTTCCTCTTTCAGGATCTGTCGGGACTTCGACTATCCGGGACCTGGAAGTGCTTAAAATACATCTTTTCGCACACTCCTGCATTTACGACACTTTAGTAAAATTGTCCGTTTTGCCATAAAGGGGGGGAGGGGGGGGGGGTTCTAGCGAAAATCTTGCCATTTTCAAAAAGAACCCCACTGTCATAATTTTTGGGAATATGAAAACATACTTCAAAAAGACTAAGATTTGATTTTTGAAGGCATATGCTAGGTCTTGAACCCAGTCGAATTGTCTTTTTTTGGGCTGTTTTGGCTTTATTTAGCCATATCTTGAACAACCTCTTGCGCATACTATTTTGACGTAAAAGGCTTATCTTCACATTTTGCACTTCTTCGATTCATTTTAAAAAGATTCCAGCATGCCTAGTTCAAAATTTTCCCTTTATTAGTAATCACATGCTTTTTTCATCTAAGAAGTCACTAAAACTTGTCTATTTTGTACATTGTTGATCAATTAAAGTGAAATGCATGCTTTAGAAGCTTGCCAATGATAATGTAATGGACATTTTCAGTTGTGCATGCTGGGATCTTTTAAAATGAATCGAAGAAGTGAAAAAAATCCAGGTCAACCTTTTACGACAAAATAGTATGCGCAAGGAGATTTTTTTGGCTGAAAATCCATTAAAATCTGTCACCAAACTTTAAACGCCCTTTTCTCCGAAGACATTTTTTTAACATTTGAATGGTCCTGTGCGCATACAGTTTGAAGTGTCGTCAATGATATTTTTTCCACTGACTCAGTAGGTTATTGCGAGGAAACGCAAGTGACAGTTTTTGTATATTCCACCCAGAAGTATGGTTTTGGATATCGGTTTTTACAAAAAAAGGGAAAATCTTTGGTTTTTGAAAAATATCAAAATTGAAAAGTTGGTATTTTGCTATCAGTGCCGGAAACTAAAATCTGTCACTTGCGTTTGTTCTTTGGACTTAGACGAACAAAAAAATATGTCGGTCAGGTCAATAACCCAAAATGGGAAACGCACAGGAATTTTTTAACAAACACTTAAAAAATTATAAAAAAGCCTGTATCTCAGGAACCGCTTGATATTATGGGATGGGATTTTGGGTGAAATAGTTTATCATCAAGAGTAAGATTTTGACAGAAAATAAGAAGTTTTGGACCAGCAGTTTCTGAGATCATTTTTTCACCTGTCCCTGGCCTTAACCCACAGCCACTCGACGCGCGGGGCAACGCGCTTGAGCAGCACTGTACTCCGGTTCGGCCGCTTCCCGCAGTCTAGTCCGTCCAGCTTCCTCACCTGGAACACGCAAGCGCACTTCGCGTTACCGCCTGTCACACGCTGTTGACAAGCTTGATGCTTCTGTCCAAATTTGGTACGAGACGTTACATTTTTTTAGGGCAGATGAACTTTTAGTACAAAACTGTACATGGTTTTCCACGACGCTAAAAGAAAACGCAGATTTCCAAACGAATAGCGCACGAAAAGTTCGCAAAATAAAATAATCCATCTCGCACAAAATTGTACGTTGCGTATAGCGCACACTCTTAGCACGTGACTGACTTTTTGCTCATATTGTCAGTACTTATGCAAGTAATTCGTGCAACCATAATACGTTCTTTTCCTTTTTTAACTAACTTCTTAGGAAATGTTAATTAATGGACTGACAATTTAGCTTTGTACATAATTTTACTAAGGAAATTGGTCATGATCATACTTACTTAGAAAATACTAAGCATTGTTGTTGCTTACTCGATTACGTAATTAATGAGAAATAACAGGAAAAGTAGCGATATACATCGGCAACTTTGGCCCGTCCCGTACATTTAGAAATGTGTGAATTTCGCTAATGTTTTACCCTAACGGGATTTGAACCTCAGTGTGGGGTCCAAATTTATGTTATTTTCGTCATCAGCACCTTCAAAAACATCAGAAACAATGCAAAAACTCGAGTAAAAAGAATGTTGAAAATATACCCCACTGGGATTTGAACCCGGGTCCAAACTTCTCCGATTCACTTGAAACTGGCACCGTTGGTTTTTTCTCGTCGCCCTGATTCCAAAAATACCCCTACATGTCCTGCTAGCTTTATCCGTTGCCGAAATCCCCTTCGACCCCATGTAGACCATGATGCACCTGCAGCAGCGCCCCCGGGGCTCGGATCGGATTTGCTGCCACCGGGCGGTTCTTAGGGTCACCCAAGGAGGCTGCATACCAAATTTGGTCAAGATCGGACCACGGGAAGTCCTCGGACGAACGGACGGACGGACGCACAGCAGGGATCATACTATATGCCCGTCCCTCCGTCATTTTTTTACAAAAAATAAACGGGACGGGCCAAAAAGTCAGAAACGTGATGAGAGTGCAGGGCTTTCATTTTTTGCGAAGCCTTAGGTAAGCCGTGCATAGCTGCAAGGATAACCCTTGCCACAATAAACGAAAACACCCTCACCTTGTCCAGGCCTGGGTTCTGCAGGGCTTCGTCCAGCTCTTGGGTGTGCTCCTTTTGCTTGCTGAGTTTCACCACATGCATACACTCTTCGGGACGGAAGATCTAGAAGCAGTGCGGACACATTTAGAGGGCGAGAAATGAAATCATATCTTGAGATTTCTATTTCAAGTATTAATAAAAATTAACAAAGTCATTCAGCTAACTTCGCAATAGTATTTTTAAGGTTATTGTACAGAGAAAAAAGTGGCTATTTGACATTTTGTAAATACTTGTGTCAGATGTCTCAATTTAGGGCTGAAAGTTCTTAAATGAACTCATACCCTAAGACTAGTGCCCCAACTCCTATTAGTTTCTGAGTTATGGAGCTTTACGTAAACTTTTAGTCGTTTCTACCAAATTCTCCTCACGACAAAGGATTAGCTACCCAGTCTTCAGATTCTGGCAATTTTGTCTATTTGTAATTGGAAAAAGATAGCGTTCCCCTTTTTCTGATATCTGCCTTAGTTTTCGTGAGAAACCAAAAACAAGACCAAACTGGTGAGACGCTGTCTATGTGGGAAAAACAGGGTTTTCGACAAAGGTTGTCCAAATCAAACCAAACTTCGTTTTTGGGTTCTCCTTGACCCAAAGACATGTCAAAAAAATTTTGAAATTTTTTCGACAAAATTTGTCGAAGTAGGAAATTTTTTTTATTTAACTCAAAAGACGCGGCAATTGATTTTGAAAAAAATTTTTTTTTTCAAAGGTCAACTAAGGAGGAACATTTTGAGTTGTGTCCCATGTCCTGGTCTTGCTTAGTTTAATTGATACCCACCATTTTACGTTACGTGTTTTTTCTCATTTTTACCTAAAAAATTAAAAAAATGCCCCTTTGCCAGTCAATTTGATTATAACTAGAGTCAAACTGAAGATATTTTATCTTTGTGAACCTCCTTCCATGCCTAACACACTATCTGGTTCCCCTAATAAACACAGTGTGTCCCAAAATACTATAACGGATCATTTAACATTACACTTTGGAATAACGAGCACCATGTCTATTGCTGGAGCAGTAGAGCAGCCCAACTATTTGTCACTGAAACAAGATTATTTTTTTTATCCACTTGTGAAGATTAAAGATTAAAACGATTCATCCTTCACAAGTGGATAAAAAAATAATAATCTTGTTCAGTGACAAATAGTTGGGCTGCTCTACTGCTCCAGCAATAGACACGGTGCTCGTTATTCCAAAGTGTAACGTTAAATGATCCGTTATATTATTTTGGGACACACTGTGTTCATTTGGGGAACCAGATAGTGTGTTAGGCATGGAAGGAGGTTCACAAAGATAAAATATCTTCAGTTTGACTCTAGTTATAATCAAATTGACTGGCAAAGGGGCATTTTTTTAATTTTTTAGGTAAAAATGAGAAAAACACGTAACGTAAAATGGTGGGTATCAATTAAACTAAGCAAGACCAGGACATGGGACACAACTCAAAATGTTCCTCCTTAGTTGACCTTTGAAAAAAATTTTTTTTTTCAAAAACAATTGCCGCGTCTTTTGAGTAAAATAAAAAAATTTCCTACTTCGACAAATTTTGTCGAAAAATTTCAAAATTTTTTTGACATGTCTTTGGGTCAAGGAGAACCCAAAAACGAAGTTTGGTTTGATTTGGACAACCTTTGTCGAAAACCCTGTTTTTCCCACATAGACAGCGTCTAACGCTTCCTTTTTCCCATGCAAAAATAGATAAAATTGCCAAAATCTGAAGACTGCGTAGCTTATCCTTTGTTGAGAGAAGAATTTGGGAGAAACAACTAAAAGTTGACATAAACGTCCATAACTCAGAATTTAATAGGAGTTGGGGCCCCCAACCTTGGGAGTTATTTCATATAATAGTGGTTGAGTTTTGACCACAAGATGATCTTCCTGTGGCAAATATTTCTAGGCCTTGCTAGTTTCACTTTACAGTATCCTTAAGCTTTAATCGCCCACCAAAATTTCAGGCCAAAGTTGCCATTTAAAAGGTGGGCTCTCTCTAAATTTGACCTATATTATTCGTACGTTACGGTGAATTCGGCGCAAGCATCATATGAAGCAATATTCCTTCGTAATACGAATCTTTTTAGCTTTTTGGACTGTCAGATACGAAGAAAAACCTTCGTAATACGAAGTAAAACCACCTTTCGTATTATGCTTGCGCCATTTCCTTCGTATTATGGGAAATTTCTTCGTAAGACATTAAGTGTGCTTTTATCATGTGAAACAACCCATATAAATTTTGTGGCACTCGAAGCTAGCTGCCGAATTCTCCCTTTAAAACTGTGGGAAGGGTTCCAGAACGCACCTTGGTGAGGCTCCAGTCCTGGTGCATCTGCAGCACCAGTGGGCAAAGCAAACTGCCTCTGGAGCCTGGAGCCGCCACCTGCAGTTGCCCCTTCCAGGTGGAGCAGGGCGAGTCCACCTGCACCTGCAGCTGACACTTGGCCTGGAGGAGAGTGGTGGCATCTTGCAGCAGCTGTTCCAGGCCCTCCTCCAGTGCAGGTTCCTCCAGGTCCCGGCAATCCATGGCCGCCTCCCACAGCTCCTTCTTGGCCTCCTCGACGTGCCGCAGCCTGCCCCGCCACTGCTCTAGCTGGGCCTCCAGCACGCCCTTGGCGTCCAGCAGGGCCTTCACCACCTCGCGCGCTGACTTCGCCACCTTGTCCAGCTGCTGAAGTTTAGGGGCGGCCTGTTCTGTGCGAAGCTGGCGGAGGGAGCACACGGAGTGGCCCGAGTCCTTGCAGTCCTCCGCGGCATCCTCGCTGCAGTCTTGGCACCAGAACCTGCGCAACGCACCATTCATGAAAAGGTCATTCTAAGCCAAACCACCGCACCGGGCACCCAAAAGAGCCGTTTCTTGGGCCGAGAAAATTTACGTGTATAAGAAGAGAATTGACTTGTAACATTGACAATGGGATAAATGTGGAAGTGTTTATGAAAAATGATAGCATTAAATGAAAAATAATGTTATAAATGACATTAAATACACTGCAAATGCAAAGGCGATACACTCTAAATGTCTTACAATGAAATTTGACCTATATTATTCGTATGTTACAGTGAAATCGGCGCAAGCATAATACGAAGCAATATTCATTCGTGATACGAATCTTTTTAGCTTTTTCATTGTAAGATACCAAGAAAAACCTTCGTAATACGAAGAAAAACCACCTTCGTATTATGCTTGCGCCATTTCCTTCGTATTATGGGAAATTTCTTCGTAAGACATTTAGAGTGTACTAGAGTACATTTTTTGGCGATACAATTGAGTATCGCCATTGAACGGCCTTACGGAAAAGTATTGCCTTCAGAACGGCGATACAAAAAAGTATCGCCAAAATTTGGCAATACTTTTGGATATTGCCAAAACCACGGCGTTAAACCAAGGTCTTGTCTCCTTGATTTGTTCGACGTTTATTGCCAAATCGTGGCAATACTGGCGATACTTTTGTGTATCGCCGTTTTGAAGGCAAAACTTTTCCGTAAGGCCGTTTATTGGCGATACTCAATTGTATCGCCAAAAAAGGTTCAGTGTTGCCTTTGGATTTACAGTGATGTCTTTCATCTCAACAGTGCACCAATTCTACTTACTTTGAGTTGAGAGTACTGCTGCTTAGATTGTCAGTCTCGGGTCCAGACGGCTCCACTTTCACTGTCCCAACCTCTGACTCAAACGACATTCTGCAAAGTGTGCCAAACACCAACGTACATGAGTAAGCTGTATCACGAAGAAAAAAGATAAATACAGTAAAAAGACGAAGAGCATCCGCGCGGCGCGAAGCACTCGTGGACCACAACGATGTACAAACGACTGCAGTTTCAGTCCTGGTTAGTGAGGTGCACTAAAATCCCATAGCAGACAAAACACTTTTCATGCACCCATTCCATTGGGTCCAACCCATTCTTATGGGTCCAACCCAGAAATGGGTTTATGAAAAGTATTTTGGCGATACCTTTGTGTATCTCCGTTCCGAAGGCAAAACTTTTCCATTAGGCCGTTTATTGGCGATACTCAATTGTAACGCCAAAAAATGTACTTTAGTATCGCCTTTGCAATATGCAGTGTACACTGTAAAAATTTATGTCCGGAATAAACGACGGATCCTTCGGCAAAAAATTGCCAACGGTTCCTTCGTTAATTTACGAAAGTCTTCGTATTTTTACAAAAACCTTCGTTTATTTTTTGAACGATCTCGGTCGATTTTACAATCACAATGAAAATTTACGAAGCACCTTCGTAAAGCTACAAAGATCCTTCGTAAGTTTACAGGGAACCTTCGTTAATAAACGAAGAACCTTCGTTTATATACAGAGATTCTTCGCAATTATACGTCTGGAATTAACGACGGATCCTTCGGCAAAAAAATTGCCAACAGTTCCTTCGTTTATTTACGAAGGTCCGCCGTAGATTTACGAAGACCCGTCGTAGATTTACGAAGCCCGTCGTAAATTTACGAAGCCCTTCGTAAATTTACAACAGACTTCGTACATTTACGATTTTTCTTCGTAAATTTACCAAGAACCTTCGTAAATTGACGACGAACTTCCGTTGATTTACTAAAGTTCCTGTAGGAAAGGAACATTTACAGTGCACTTTTGGACATTCCCAAAAACGTTCGGAAAATATTCCGTCGTAAATTCACAACATTATTTTTACAGTGTATACGCAACGTACGAAATCAAACATGCGCTACGTTGCGCACAGGAGCTAAAGGGGTTAAAATTTGGAAGGATAGCTCAACCCACAACATTCGAACCGACTATCAAGTTGCGAGAATATGTGGTTCAGATTAAGTCAAGTTCTTTCCATTCACTGAAAACGTAGCCTAATGGTCGGACACATGGCCAAATTAAGGCGTGACAAAAAGTCACGCCAAAAATCAGCGTGACACGAAATTCACGCCGGCAAACGGCGTGACATGTGAGTCACGCCCTAATTTGGCTTGAATGACAACGCGCTTTATGAGAAAAGTCATGCCAAAATGCGGCATGACAAGAAATTCACACAAAAAATTGGCGTGAATTTTTGAGTCACGCCGATTTCACGCCCCTGCAGCGGCACGAAGTCACGCCGGTAGATTTTCAGTGTTTTGCCGAAGGCAAGAAAGCATGAGACGAAACAGAAGCCTTAGCAACCTTACCTGTCGGTAGTGGGTCCTTCTCGTCGCTCAGGCGGACTGCTTTCCTGCTTGATCCTCTTACTGGCGTCACTTCCACGGTTTGACTGCGTCCTCTTCTTAGGAGGCATTCTGCTGCAAGAGGAAACGAAAGACAATGAGACGAAAGAGAGATGTAAAACTGTGATAGGGGTTGAGTCGTAAGTTGCGTCGGTAGTCCTTTTGTAGAAGAAAAGAAAACGTTCCTCGCTTGTAAGGGGCTGTCTAGTAAAAATAGTGTACATTGACTTTTTATCTGTTGCCATAAAGCTTTTTGAGCAAACGTAATACGTACTATATTCTCTTTGGCTATGCACTATTTTGTTCATTGTATAATGTTTATAGTCCATTAAACCAGACTTAATGTCATTTGGAATGTACTTTTCAATTTCTACATGACCTATTGACAATTATATCCCTGAAACGATCAAAATTGTCCATAGTTAAGGAGAAAATAGTACATTTTACGTTTGCTCAAAAACCGCTATAAGCAAGAGAGAAAAAAGTCCATATTGGTCTGAGCGTGTGGAACGGAAGTCAAAAGACGCCGTATTGGCAGGAACCTAACATCGCTCGACATTTCAAATTGGAATCAAGCGGTACAAATTGAGATCTAGAAACACAATCATTGCAAATAAGTTAAGAACGAGATTCATGTTCTATTCTAACCGGCACATTCGTTTCACCTATGTTATGGTGTACTTTAGCTGGCGACTGTTAACTTGCGGTCCAGGATCTTTACGCACTTTAGGGCATTTGAGGACCCCTACGCCACAAATCGACGGCCCCACTAAGTTTGACCATTTAGGACGAAGAAGAGGGTAAGCGGAATATATTTCTGCACGCAAATTTCTTCGATCTTTCATCTTCAAGTTTGTATAACTACAATCCCAAATTATTTAGATTTGTAGCTGCCTCCAATGATCAAACTTGGTGAAATTCGCTTGCTTTGCAGATAAGATTCTTTGAATAGGAGCGTTCAGATAAGATCTTTTGAATAGGACCCCTCGACATGTCTCAGCGTTGCCCGCTCAGACCCCAAACCCTTCCCACAGCGTTGCGTTACGGCAAAGTTCTAATTGAACGCGATACGGGCCCAAGTTAACTGCCTATTCTTTAGAAATGTCCCTCATGCTAGACGTTGAGCGACACGTTACGCTGGCTCTGACTCGTTCGCCTGTTCACTGGTAAAACTAAAGCGTAACTCTATGCTTGAGTCAAGCATAAAGTTACGCTTGAAGACGTTACGCTTGAAATCAAGCATAGGCTAGAAATTCCCCCATGCATTTAGATAGGGGGAATGTTGGCAGATGAGCCTGTTACGCTTGATTTCAAGCGTAACCAGATTGCGCTTGAAAACAGTGGGTAATACTACGCTTTAGTTTTACCAGTGTTCCACCAACATTCCGCGGACATGATCCCCCCCTCCCTTTTTTTTAACGTGCGGGTACTTCAGTGAAGATCTGACCCGGAAGTGAGCGAGCCAACGAGAGGAACAAAAGTCGCAGCCGAGCTAAACGGTGGTGAGTTGGGTACAATGGTAAAACTAAAAGCGTACACTCTCAGAGCCATATTGACTTTTTGCTCATAACAGCAGCAACATTTCCTAAGTAGCATTTTTTACGCAACAATAATACTTTGAAATTTGTTCATACCGTGAAACGGGGTAACTTCGGACACTTTTGAGTGTTTTTTTTTTGAAATTGTGAAAGTTGTGGTGCTGTCATGGACTTGAGGGTTAAAATTTATCATCTACGCACCTTTAGCTTCGATTTGGCGCTTATTTCAAATATTTGCACCACACCGTTTTTACAGTGGAGGGTCCGAAGCAGTGTCCGAAATTACCCCGTGTTTTGGGGTAATTTCGGACACCCTTGGAAAAAACGACTTTTCGTTCTGATTTTGGTCCCAAAATCGATCACTGTCTCTTTCTAAAGTGCTAATATGATTATGTGAGAAATTCGTAAGGGTTTAGATGTAAAAGTAAGGTAGGGGTGGTCATTTATACATAATTTTAAGTCATGTATTGCACTCATACATATGTAGTTCAATTTCAGAAATAGTGGGTGGAACTAGTAGAGCCATTTAGAACGCTTCTATTTGTTAGTTTTTGACCGATTAGCTTTCACAGGCAACTCGGGCCATACTTTATTACGCGAAAGTGAATCTTAAATCTGCCTCTGCAAGATTACATACGATCACATACATGCATATGAAAGGCAAGTAGTCGTGTCGTATGTACGGTTAGGAAGATACAGGGGCTCAGTGGAAAGCGTTGCATAGTAAACCGGCGAGCTATGCAGCCATTCGCCAAGTCCAACTCTCATGTCACATGAAAGAAAATTAATCACAAAACAGTCGTTGACACTAAGGTAGAACACGCACATAAAAAAAACTAAGTATTAAAGATGTAGCTTTGCCCCATTTTCATGAAATTCGAAGTTTACAAAGAAACCGCTGTAACAATTGAGGATTATCGTTGTTATTGGATTATCTTCAACTTTCAGAAGAGCTCTTCAGCTTCCACCACTCAAACCCTGCGAAATTGGAAGTGTTCAGGACATACCCACTCTCCCTGGCGTGACGTTTGTATGTCCGAAATTACCCCGTAAAGTAGCATTTTTTTAGTTTTAAGCCCATATAAACCATACTATTTGACCCAGGTGATTGAAAATTTGACACAGTATGCTCTTAACATGATTGAATCGACAAACAATCCCCTCATGAACCAGCCATGAACAGTTTCGGCTTGCCAGTCAAAGTTTTTACGCATAAAGCGAATTGAGGTAAAAATGGTTAAATACAAAAACCACTATTTCTCCTGGAGTTTGCGCCTGATTTGGCCTCCGGGTGATTGATCCGATGGTTTTAAGTGTGGCCGATGCGATGCGCGCAACGGGACAAGCCTCCAAGTTGGCCGTTAGATGGGAGCATCATCGCCATGCTTCCGGGCAGAGTTGTCCGAAATTACACCGAGTGTCCGAAATTACCCCGTTTCACGGTACATGCACATCCGCCATCAAACACGCGCGATGACGCTTTTCAAAGACCTGCTTGCTGAGCGTCGCTAAACGCGCCGCCTGGGCTGCTTATACCCTCTGTCGGGATCCTCCAGGACTAGTCCAGGATCAGGACGGCGGGGAAGCGACCAGCGTAGCCATAAGTGGCGGACAGATCGAGTGGCGGCGAGTTTCAGTAGCGACCCGAGTGGCGTTTGAGCCCCCTAGTGGCGCTGGAGCGGCGACTTCGCGGAATCTGTGGCGACCAGTGGCGATTTGGCTCGGCGCGCTCGCCGCTCGGCCGGCGGATAGGGGATTACGGGTCAAAACGGGTGGCGACGGTGGCGCCACAGTGGCGACCTAAGCGCTCCGGTGGCGATCGGTGGCAACTTGTCGCCACCGTGGCCACTGGCCACCAGGGTTGCCAGATGTGGCGACTTGGCGCCATTTTGGCGACTTGATGAGGTCTGGGCGACTAATTTGGCGACTTGAAGTTGATGGCGACTTGGTTGGCCACTTGAAAAAAAATTTGGCGATTTTTTGGCGATTTGCTCGTTTTTGGCGAGAAAACGTCGTTTTGGGGCGATTTCCGTCTCGTGGGTTGGCACTCTTGCGGAGCCTTTCCGCGCGGCGCCGCGCGGGGTATTTCCAACAGCCCGGTCGCTTGGCAACGCGAGGGGAGCCGCGCCCGTCGACCCGACCCGAGCCGGCCAGCGCTTCCAGGGATTGGACCCTCCAGCAGCCCGGCGGCGGGGCAAACCACGGGGCAGGCCAGATGGGGGACAAGGAGAAAAAGCGTCCGCCGCCAACCTTGAAGCAGTATTTTCAACCTGTCCCCAAACGGCCTGTAAGTAGCACGGGTCGGCGCTCGGTGTTAAACAGAAATCGCCGCTTGACTAAACTTTTCCCGGCGGAGGAAGACATTGTTTTTGAATAAAGAGCTGAACCAAATGACTTTATTTTATTTAACTGGAGACCTGGATGGCGACACAAGCGCCCTAGTGGCGAATTTTGGCGACTTGCGTCAGTGGTAGTTTGAATTTTCGCGCTTTTGTGGGTTCCTTGATCCTGATTGGCGACTTGGATGGCGACACGAGCGCCTCGGTGGCGACTTTTGGCGACTTGAGGCCGTGGCGACTTTTGGCGACTTGAGCGCGCTCTGGTGGCGACTTGGCGTACTCGGCATCTGGCAACCCTGCTGGCCACAAATCGGCCACTCGCACTCGCAGCGACTCGCTCCACAGACGCAGCACAGACGGGCTCCTTGCGGGCAAGGTACTAACCGCGACTTGTTGGTCTACTTCAGTGAAGGAGCCGCCACGCGCTACCTGAAGTTAGGTAAGAAAACAGCTGTGAAATGGTCGCAAGATATGCTCTGACCAGAAAACGAAGAGCCCTGGGTTCTCGCGGTCGAGGGCTACCTGCAATGCTAGCCAAGGCGGCAGATGCGATGCCATAAACCGCGAGAATTCGGGGCTCTTCGTTTTCTGGTCAGAGTATAGTTGTACGCCAGCCCCTTGGCTTGTAACAGGCTTCGCGATGGTTAGAACAGCGTGCCTGACGATACTCTATGGGTCCTGGACGCTCAGATAGAAACCGTGTGCCAGACACACACTTCCAATCAGTGTGCATGGAGGCATGCATTTTAAAGTGTGTGGGGTCGGAATGGGGTCTAGGAGCCCGACTTTAAAGAGTTCTGGCAATCGGTGACATGGACTCGTTTTTGCGCTTCTGCGGGGCCTCGGTTGCTGTGAGTTGTAGCTGCAGGACAAATATGGGTATTTTGACCATGAACCCATTTTGGACCCTTTCCATCACGGAGTACTCTTCTCATTGCTTCAACACAAAATCCTGGGACGGCTTGCCGCAGGCCAAGGTAGGAGTAAACGCCAGGTGTGGATTGTTGTAACTGGCACACTCTAAGAAATTCTTGTGAAATGATGAGAAAAAATTTTTATGAACACTTTGTAAAACGCAAAACCGACAATTTTTGTAAATTTATGAAAAAAAACTGGATGAACATTTGTAAAACGCAAAAAACAACAATCGTTTTTTAAATTTTAAAGAAAAAAAAAGTGGATGAACTATTTGTAAAACGCAAAACCAACCCATTTTTGTAAATTTATGAACAAAAACTGGATGAACTATTTGTAAAACGCAAAACACAACAATCGTTGTAATTTTATGAAAAAAAATTTTGGGTGAACTATTTGTAAAACGCAAAACCAACGATTGTTGTAAATTTATGAACAAAATCTGGAGGAAATATGCGTGAAACGCAAAAAACAACGATTTTTGTAAAATTTTTGAACAAAATCTGGATGAACTATTTTTAAAACGCAAAACACAACGATTGTTGTAAATTTATGAAAGAAATCTGGATGAACTAATTGTTTAAAAAGCAAAACACAACGATTTTTGTAAATTTATGAACAAAATCTGGATGAAGTATTACACGGGATGTTCGTTCAAGATATATTTTTGGATGAACTTTATTGTAAGGCTCCAAAATACATCACTGGTTGTAAATTCAGGATACAGTTTTTTGGGTAAACTTTATCGTAAAACTCCAACTACAATACTTTACTTCAAAAAATTTGGATTAAATTTATTGTTGTCACATTTTATGACCCTTGTTGTAAATTTATGAAAAGAAATTGGATGAACTAAGTTGCTAACGTTTACTTGTTTGAAGAACAGTAAAGCTTCACTTGAAGAGTCATTAGGTAGCTGGCTCCCCAGCTAGCGTGTGTTTTGGGTAGCTCAGTGGTAGAGCCGTGCACCGAAAGAGTAAAGTTGTGGGTTCAAATCTGTCAGGGAAATCGAAGTAAAACCATTGCAGAAGAAGGTGAAGGGAAGTGTCATATTTTGACAACCAAAAAGTCTTATTGATTTTACACATTTTGTCGTAAAATTAAAAAACGATACTTTTCTTCAAATAATGACTTTTGTCATATTCTACTGAGGCCAGAAAAAAAAGAAACTTCCCCGATTTTACCAGTTTAGTTGTTGGCTGAGCGATAGCGAAGCCCGTTACTCCAGTGCGGTTGAAAAGTTTTGTCTGTCTGTCTGTCTGTGTGTCCGTGTGTGTGTGTGTTTGTGTGTGTACACTACCTCCTGAACGGCTCGGCCGATCTGGCTGAGATTTTGCAGGCTTATTAGGTATGTTCTTGGCTCGACACACGCGAAATTTCACTGTCCTAGCTCAACCGGTTCAGTTTTTATAGCCGAAAAACACCAAAAAAACGGCGAAAAATCGAGTTTTTTTTTGCAGGTAGATCACCTCTGTCTTGAAGAAAGGGGGTCGGGGGGGGCGGACCCCCCCAGCCTCGACAAGTTAAAAAGTTACAAGGGTCAAGATCGTGTTATCTGTAGATTAAGCAACTCTTTCTAGAATTAAGGGGGGTCTGGGGGGCGGAGCCCCGCAGCATGCAACACGTAAGAAGTAACCGACGATGGACAAGCCAATGCCTGCCGAAGGCAGGCTAGCGCCGCAGGGCCCAAAGGGAGGTACGCCAGGCGCGGATTGGAGGAACAGGCCGCGAGACATCGCGAAGCCTGTTACGACAAGACGCGGTCTGGCGTAAACCTACCTTGTTGTTAGGTGGATATGGATAATGCAATAAGTTCCATTGGCTGTTTCTTTGTTGGTCCTTCAACCCTTTTCTCCTTAACAATATTCTCTTACCAGATTAGATTCTTAACGTCTTCTAAGGGGAGGTTCTACTGAAAATCTTACTTTCTTCAAATTGAGTCCCACTTTTTATGTTCATTGTAAATATAAAGTATTTTATAGTAAATAGTAAAATTTGAATTTTGGGAAGGAATACCTAGCCCCAAATCCAGTCGAAGAGGAATTTTCTGCTATTTCCAGTCGTATCTTGAAAAATTCTCCTACGCAAAGTTTTTCAACGTAAACTGATGTTCTGGGCATTTTCCACTTTTTTGGTTCATAATTGATAAACCGTGGCATTAGTAACATACTGGGACCATTGCAAAATCATAAGCTGTGTTTTCAACACAGCATGTCACTAAAATTTCAAGAAAATGGTCAAAATCCTGATATTTTAGTTTCTTTTTTTCTGATAAGCAGTGCCAAAATAAATTTGATGGGTCTCATGTCTTGGTGATGCCACGCTTTATTGCATATGAACCAAAGAAGTGAAAAATGTCCAGAACATCAGTTTACGTTGAAATACTTCGCGTAGGGGAATTTTTTAAGATATTGCTAAAATAGGCTGAAAAATCCTCTTCAACTGGATTTGGAGGAAGGTATTTGGCTCTAAATTTCATGTTTGGCTATTAACAATGTAGTACTACACATATGCAACAAATGTCAACACTGGGGCTCAATTTGAAAAGTGCCATTTTTTCAGTAGAACCTCCCCTTAAGTATTTTAAGTATTTTAAGTACTCTGTTCAACAGATATATCTGTAGATCACTCTCAAATGTCATTTTATAGCCTAAATCACTCAATTTCTAAGATACATACAGCCATTCAAATTACCCTGCAACTCACTCAAACAGTCAAGAGTAATGTCAACAAGAACACAGCAGAAGAACTTTTTAAAAAAAGGCTACACTGTTAAAAAATGGTTGTACAGAAACAATCAGATGAGTGAAAATTTAGTCGTTCCAAAACATAGAATTTCATCATGAACCATAGCGAAACAAATGTCGTTGAGTCTAGTAAGCGACATTTTGTCGTTGAAGAACAAAATTCTTGTTATCACTCTTTACGATACACTTTGTGTGGAAACAACATCTTTTGCAATTATCTGCTCAATTAAAGCATATTATGAATAATCATCTATTTTGTTCTTCTAAGTCATAGGGAAATTACTATTGTTAAAAAAAAAACATGCAAAATAAATTAAGCGACAAAAGTACTCTATGAATATTGTCGCAGACATTTCAAAATTTCTTTGGGACTTCCAATACTTGTCGTTGATGTGTTATTGTTGGTGCGTTATTACAAGTTAGTCGTTGTGAAATTATCCCTTGGTTCCAATACGACTATGGTTTATCAAGCTATTTGTTCCACAACAAATCTTGTCGCTAAGAAAGTTAGCGATAAATGTGTCGCTAAGTTACGACAAAATTTTTATCAGTGTAGTGCAAATAAGCAATCTACAGATATATCTGTTGAACAGAGTACTTAAAATACTTCAGCTTTGATGTTAAGTGAGTAAAAACATACAAGGATGATTTAGTTTGACTCATTGAACCATCCTGCAGTGCCTGGGGGTACACTTTAGTCAAAAAGCGAAGACTGAAAATAGGTTTTGGGCTGCGGTATTTAGAATGAGTTTCATCCGTAAAGGTTTTATTTTTCCCAGAGTTAGGGACTATAAAAATACACCGTTTAAGGCTCAGAGAAGTAAAAAAAAAATATACGTATTAAATTTTCACAAATTAATCCACTTTTTTAAAATTTTAAAACTTTGTCATAACTTCTGAAAATTGTTTGAAAATTCCGTTCTGGCATGGAAAGGACTCAACTTTTCATGCTCTTTTCACAAAAGTTTAGACGGGAAAGTTTTGATGAAAAATTAAAAATGTGGAATTTTTCCTAGGTTTGAAACATAAAAGCCCAAAATCTCGGCTTCTATCAGACATAAAAATCTGAATTTTTTTTTGAGACTCTCTACTACTAGGGCATCTTAAAAAACCATCGGGAGCAGGATCTGAGACATGAAGGTTTTGGGCCTGGTTGCCTTGGGATAGAATTGCTCTACATTTTCTTTGCAAGTAGTGACCAATTATTTCCGTATTTCAGGGATTCCTCATTCCCAAACTCAAAATGGGTCACGACTGTCCAGTGTGCGGCAAGAAGAATAAGTGGGCGTCCAGTCTGACTGTGCACCTGCGGACCCACACGGGGGAGAAGCCTTTTGAGTGCACGGTTTGCAACAAGAAGTTCAGCCAACGTAGCCAGCTCAAACCGCACCTCCGAATCCACACAGGAGAGAAGCCCTTCGAGTGTAAGGTTTGCAACAAGAAGTTCACCGAAAGTGCCAGCCTCAGAGTGCATCTCCGGACCCACACTGGGGACAAGCCCTTTGAGTGCACGGTCTGCAACAAGAGGTTCAGCGAAGGTGGCGACCTCAGAAAGCATCTCCGGACCCACACAGGATACAAGCCCTTTGAGTGCACGGTTTGCAACAAAAAGTTCATCGAAAGTGGCAAGCTCAGAGTGCATCTCCGGACCCACACAGGAGACAAGCCCTTTGAGTGCACGGTCTGCAATAAGAGGTTCCTCCATGGTGGCAATCTCAGAGTGCATCTCCGGACCCACACAGGGGACAAGCCCTTTGAGTGTACGGTCTGCAATACGAGGTTCCTCCATGGCGGCAATCTCAGAGTGCATCTCCGGACCCACACAGGAGACAAGCCTTTTGAGTGCACGGTTTGCAACGAGAAGTTCAGCCAAGGTGGTAGCCTCAGAAAGCATCTCCGGGCCCACACAGAAGACAAGCGCTTTGAGTGCGCGGTTTGCAGCAAGAGGTTCCGGCAAATTTCTCATCTGAAAACGCACCTGCGAACCCACACTGAAGGACACGATTTGAACATCCAGTTGGCTAATGGAAGTTAAGTCAAGATGGCAGCAGTCTCAACTGCGCACTCTCGTTGAGGAAAACCGGCAGGCTGTATTTTTCCGGAAGACGATTACTTAGCGGCAGGCCTAAGTGTACCGGTTGAGACTGTTCGCGAGGCGCATAACTAAGACATTTAGTCCGAATTTGTTAAATGTTAGGAAAACTATCCGTGTCTCAATCTTTTGTCATTTACAAGCTTATAGGTTTTTTCTCATTGTTAGATGTTAAGTGGGAAGTCATTTAAAACAATAGGACTGGGCTCTGGAAGTCTTAGGCTCTCATTTGAAAATGATTTTATTTCCTATTCGAATACATGACAATATGTGAATTTGACTTTCCGTCTCTGAAATATGACTCGTTTGTTTTAAGCACGCTTTCGTTGATCTTTGGAAGATGGCATGGATTGATTGATTCTGGTCAACGATTCATAAGTTTTCTCTCAATTTGACTCTGTTGCACGTTTAATGATGTTACTTGTATGCACTACTGTTTTTGCCTCTATATTGAATAAAAAAAGTATTATTGACGTGTCCATTTTTTAGTTAAAGCTACTGTTATATCTTCAAAGCAAGCCCATTTCTACACCGTCCCAAAAACAAACTCAAGAAGCCGAAAAAGGGGTTTTGCTGATCCATCATGAATTATTTGACCAAAATTAAGTTCAAAGTATCGTTTGAAGAGTTTAGGTCCAATTACGACAAGCCCAAGGAGCAAGCCTCCGAGTTATTTCGTTTGGTTTTCTTGGGCTCTCGGAGTAAAGAGGACCGTAGCGCAAAACAAACTATTTTAGATTATTTTTTGTATTTCCCGGAAATTTTGCTTTTTGGCCCGCCCTTCTATTCAAAAAATAGGGGGAGGGCCTATGCATTTGCCTTTGTGTCTGTGTGTTGTTGTTGTTGTTGTTGGCGTCTGTGTACAAGGAAGGAGTTGAGCTAGAGTAACCAGATTTGAAGGGTACTTCAGGAGTACCGTCCAAACAAATAATCCGGTGGTGCAAATCCCGTCCGGGTCGCACAAGGGCTGCTGCAGGTGCATCATGGTTTACATGAGCGGGAGGGGGATTTCCGCCATTATTGGTGCTAGCAGGGCACATAGGGGTATTTTTGGAATCGGGGCGACGAGACAAGATGAATGGACCTGGTCCCGACCCCATCGGCCGCTTTTAAAAGTTGGCCAGATCAGGATCTTCAAAAAAGGGGGTCGACCGACTAAAAAAAATTATTGCAGATTTCGATTGGTCTCAGCATGAGACTATAACTGTAGTGGACTGGAAACCATAGGGCCAAAAACGCTGCACGCGGATCTTTTCAACGATACTCCTCCGCACCTACTGCTGCTATCGCGTCGATTTTGGTCTCTATCTGCTCGGAAAGGTTCACAGATGGGCTAGATGACCTCACATTCGCCGGAAATGACCCCAGCTTCGTCTCTATCCCCCGTCATTTCGATACTCCGCGTTGCCGAGGACCGCCGGGCGTTTTAGTTCGCTGCGCCGCCGCGGGAGCGCGCTGGTGGCGGCCCCCCGCCGCCTCCCCGCCTGCCCCTCCACCTCACACCGCTGCCGCGCTTGCGATGTAAACAACGAGCTAAACTGCTACTTTCAAGCGTGATAGGGCCGCAAATTTTGATTGCCAGCATTCAAGGTAAGATTGATCAGAAACCTAGTAATCTTTTCAGTTCTGTAACACCCGTCCTTTAACTGTTACTCATAAACTGCACGTCCCGCGGCGAATTGAAGGGACCACTGTTTGAGGGTTATGGCTTTCGCCTAGTTCGGAAATAATGGTTTACTGATTTGTTTTGCAGAATGGATTCTGAGCAGGAGGGCGACATCAGTCTTGATATTTCGCTAAGTAACCTTAACGATTCTATCGACGAAGATGCTGTTGCGTCGACACCTAAGAAACAAAAGGTGACAGGTGATCTCGCAAACCTGCTCCTGGTCCATTCAAGAAGCCTGCTTCTGTTCCAAAACCGAAGGGCCCAGTCCTCGCTAAGTGTTCAAAATGTGGAGCGGAATATCGCACTTTGCGGTATTACAATCGCCACCTTCAAGGTCACCAATTAAAAGGTTAGTATTTTGAGGACATGCAAAATTTACCTCAAATAAACAAACTGTATGTTAATGCACCAATTCATTGTTTCAGAACTTGCTAGCAGAGTTCCTGATGTCCACTCCATAGAGACTAAATGCCAAGAGATTGCTGCCAAATCTATTGATGTATTATTGGACAAACCAGTTGTTTACGGGAAGATTGGAGCAGAATTTCAAGAACTTGTCTCTGCCGTCAAAATGCATCTTGACTTGCAAGAGTGGAAAGAGTTTGTAGCTTTTCTGGTTAAACGGTTCTGTGTGTTACTCTCAGCTGAAAAGTTTTGTATGCCATCAGCCTTGCTGCTCACTGAACTTTCTGTTGTTGACAATATTTTATCAACAGTTTCTGATAGAGAGTATCTGTTATTGAAATTAAGTGCCATTGCAAACTGTGATGAGAATGTATGTGATATGTTTTTATGTGAGTTTGTTTTTACATTTGCTGACCAGTTAGTCATTTTTATTTTTCGTTGCCTAAGAAATGCTGATGGAAACCCTCGAAGAGAATCCGCTGTGGACTTTGACAGTGAAACTCGTCAATGTGTCTTTTTTGTTGGTGGCTCAATATTTCATGGCTACAGAATGTTTGGTGCCAGGTATTCAGCAAGCCTTAAATGGAAGAAAATTGTGGAAGTGATTGATAACAAAATTTTAGAAGATGACTTCTATGAAGCACTAGAAAATGACAAGGAATCTGAACAACACAAAGAAGATAGATTGTGGACTGAGCAAAAGAATAGGGGGGGACTCAACTTTGTGAAAGCACCAGTCCAATCTTTCCTTTTGTCAGTACTGAAAATTATGGTTGAGGAGAAGCAACCTGATGGTAGTGTTCCCATTCCAGAAATTCTGAATAAAGTTGTTGTATCTGACCCAAAATTTGAATGGGATAATGCAATTGGTAACTCTCTTAATGAAGATTTATCTTTAACATTAATGATTGGCGTTACCAAGAAACTATTAGGTACTTATGCAAAAGGTGAAATTAAAAGAATTCTAAATACTACAAACCCAAATGGTGCTGTTGTGTCAATTACTTTGCGCCATAAAGTTGCCCCAAAAAAGTAGTGTTCTTATCATTGAGAGAGGATAATTGTCTAGTCTAAATAGACCAAATAATACTTCTAAGAATTTATTGATTGTTTCTTAGTACTTACATTTTTAAGTTTTTGACTATTTATTCTCTCGAGCTTTATACACAATTGGTTTTGTTTGAACATTGTTCCTGTTCTTTGACTTATGTTTATGGTATAATTAAAGACTGATAAATAAACATACAAATGCTAACAATTTATTCAGAGCCCACAATGCGATACAAGTTACAGGCTTTACTGGAAAACACATCATGAAGGCAAAGCACTCTGTTTGCTTGACAACTTTCTTCTTTTAGGCAATGGTTCATTGGAGATAGTCATACACTGAGTGTTAACTTCTGTATTTCCTCTGTAGTTTTTCTTCACTCCCAGAGTACCTTGTACATGGATGGATCGTTGGCTGTGTAGAGCTTGGCTCATGTTGGGGTTGGTACTGCCACCGCCTCTAGAACGCAACTTGCTATAGTATTGTTCAAGAGGGTCCTGACAAAAAACCCTCGCATTGATGAACTTAACTCCTTCATCCAGCAAAAATTTGACTGCACCTTTGAAACCATGAACTGCGATTTTTATACCCTCCAGAGTTTGATAGCTTAGTTGTCGCATACTTGCAGGATCTTGTTCTTCTTCATTTTCCATGTCTTCCCACTGATCATGTTCTACAACATCATTGAGGTCATCAGCTTGAGCACTTTCATCCATCGTTTTGTTTGCATTCGCAGCAGCTTCAGCATCTTCTTTCCACTCTTGCAGGTAAAGAAGAAACTCGTCTAACTTGTCAAATCTTGGGTCCTCTTTAGAACAGTATGGGGCCAAATTAGGATTTCTTTTTCTCTTTCCTTGTTTTGAGTGAGCTCCATTCAACATGTCAAAAAATCCATTCACCTTTCTTATGAAAATAATCGTTTCTTCCATGTTTTCCCATTTCAAGTTTTCTAAAAGCTGAGCTACAGTTGCACTTAACACTTCTGCTGCATACTTGACCTTCATTTTTGAATATCCATTCAAAAACACATTTTGTGCATTAAGTTTGTATGCAAGCCTCAATGTTTTGTCCTTTTGATGGTGGTAAAGCCTGACTATTGAAGCCCACAAAATCTTCTGACCATTTTTGGCAAGTCTCCTTCTGAGCATCATTTTTCCAGTTCTTTTGTTTAAGTAACGTTTGTTGCTGGATGTGGCAAAACAGTTTCTTATAGTTTTGATAAGATGAGGGGGATCAGCTATAAAATACAAAATTCTAACATTGTTTTTCCCCTTGTTAATGACAGATCTTGGTGCACACTTATTTATTGTGTCATAAATAATATCAGAGTCCATAGAATAAGGCTTGTTCATTTTTATGAAAGCTCGGTTCACTGAGCTACCATCACTGGTGTATGCAATGATAGCCACACCTGCCCTTTCACACTTTCCAATAACGTCCCAAGACCAGCGATACAGCTGCTCTTTTGTTAGAGTATCAACTCCGTAAGTGGCAATTACTTCTTTCACATTTGAACTCACGCCTTTGATAAGAAATGTCAAAAGTTTGGAAGCAATGGGTGGGCGAGCTGGTGCAGCCTCTGGGTCTTTCAGGAAAGCTTCTAAGGCACTAAATTCTGTCTGAACATCACCCATTGATGCATATCCAATTAATCTGCCGGTTGCGCTTTCATAGACAAGGTTCTTACTTATATATATTTCATCCGCCATGATGACATGGTAACGCTGATAAAGCTCCATACCTTCCAGTTTCTTGGCAACGGACTCTAACACTTCATAATGGATTCCATCCTTTACTGGTTTGAAGTGGGTGTAGTCAAAGAGAGTTCGGCGACAGGGTAGAGTAATCATCCCACTTTCATAGATTGCACCATACGCAGCTGGAGATTTATGATAAATGCTCAGCGCAAATCTTATCATAGTGGGATGCCATCTCCTCGCTCTTGGTGATCTAGCTGACAGAGCGCCAAGTTGCTGCTCAATAAACAAAGCCTGCTGCGGTGTTAATTGTCCCTCTTCAACAAGTTTGTCAACATCCAATTTTTCTCAGATAGATTGGAGGTCACTTGAGACAGTATTGTCAATATGAACACCTTCCTTTTCTATTAATTTTCTGATTTTCATTCTCTCAATTGTACGCTTGGCATTGTGGATTTCCTTGCGTTGCTCCTCCAGTTTTTGCAGCTTTTGAGGTTCACTCAGGAAAATATTTGGCGTGTTTGGATGGATCACTTCTTTTTTCACCATAGTCAATTTGCGACCAAGTATTCCAACCATTTTAGAACATTCACCATATCTTCTTTTTCGGCGGCTCACTAAAGTCTCACACTTCTTGGACCTGAATGTTTCTGAATAACGACACTCCTTGTAAGGATTCAAGTCAATCACACCACTATTAGAACACAAAGGCCACACTTCTTTATATTCACCACTGTCCACACCTGCACAGATTTCAAATTCTCTAACTAAATTTATGACCTGCACAGCCCAGTCAACAAATGATGGAACAGTGTCACTACTCAAAGCCGTACTTTTTGGCACTTTCTTGATGAAGCTGTCTACTGAATATGGCTTACAATGTACCTCAAGAGTAAATGTCCCATCATAACTAAAGGTTAGCTGCTTTTGAGTAACCTTGTGTGAGGATCTTGACAAAAATAAAATTAACAGTTCCTTTTGACCCGGAATGCTGATGCAATTTTCATAGAGGAACAGATCCAATTTAGTTTTAAGTTCCTGGATTATAGCTGGATCTAGTACTTCACTCTAAAAAGACCAAATAAAAATAAAATTAAAATTTTTACGCTAAAAAACAAGTAAGAATAATAAACACGACAAGACTTACTGTGATTGGTGTTGGGACATGGTCTGAAACTGGGATCCTGTCTTCAGAAACTGACATGTTTGAGCTTTCATCAGTGTCTGAGAATTGCATCCTAGTGTCCGAATTAGCAACTGATGTAGTAGAATCCAGTGATGGAGACGGACTTGGACATGGACTTGGTAAGGGGGTGCTCAGTAAACTGTCCTCAGTTCCTCAAGAAAGTAATTCATCCTGAAAGAAAAAAAAAGAGAGAATAATACTTTTTCTTGCAATAATTTTCCAAACTAACTCTATGAGTTATATGTTTACTTACAGACTCAAACAAAAAAGATTCAGAAGTAGAACTACCTCCAGGAGAAAGAACGGAAGGTATTGAACTTGGACCAGGGGAACTTAAAGGAACGGCAAAATTGGGATCAGGCGAATCAGCAGGTAGAACAGGAACCGAACCGGACTTCTGCAATAAATGATTACATCACATCGTTACCCAAAACGTTAATGAGTGTAATTAGAACTGCATAGGTTAAGACAACGTTTCGGATCCTTACAGACATAGACTCTTCCAATTTCCGCCGCTTGGCAGCTTTAATTTCTTCGTTCCGGTCATGGTCCTTGCTTCTTTTGAACCTCTTTGACCGTGCCTTGATGATAGGCATGATTAATAAAACCCAGTAAACCCAGTACAATAGTGAAAATGATTGTTGTTTACATCGCAAGCGCGGCAGCGGTGTGAGGTGGAGGGGCAGGCGGGGAGGCGGCGGGGGGCCGCCACCAGCGCGCTCCCGCGGCGGCGCAGCGAACTAAAACGCCCGGCGGTCCTCGGCAACGCGGAGTATCGAAATGACGGGGGATAGAGACGAAGCTGGGGTCATTTCCGGCGAATGTGAGGTCATCTAGCCCATCTGTGAACCTTTCCGAGCAGATAGAGACCAAAATCGACGCGATAGCAGCAGTAGGTGCGGAGGAGTATCGTTGAAAAGATCCGCGTGCAGCGTTTTTGGCCCTATGGTTTCCAGTCCACTACAGTTATAGTCTCATGGTCTCAGCAAGACCTTTTCAATGAGGGGTCGGAAAGGGGGTCCAGGAGCCCGACTTCGTCTATTAGTCACATCAGGATCTTGAAAAAAGGGGGTCGACCGACTGAAAATTTTTACTTAAGTTTTGGATAGGTCTTGGCAAGACCTCTTCAACGAGGGGTCGGAAGGGGGGTCCAGGAGCCCGCCTTCATGAGTTATGGGAAAAAGGAGCCCGCCTTCATGAGTTATGGGAAAAAGTGCGATGGACTCGTTTTGCGCTCCTGCTGTGCCTCTTTTGCAAGGAGTTGCAGTAGCATGGCAAATATGTGTATTTTCGGAATGAGGGCGAAGAGACAAATGAAACGGGCATATTCTAAGGACAGTTGGAGTAAAAAGTGTAAGGACTATTGCATATTGTGAATAGAAGGGCGGGCCTAAGTCACGATGGTACATCGATAACTTTGCTTTACCCGCTCACGGTGTGCGTGATGCGAGCGGGCCGAAGGCCCGGGCCTTCGACTGGCCAAGTTGGGTCTGATGCGAGGGCCGAAGGCCCGAGAAAAGGCCGCCGGCAGGCCAAGCTGGGCCGGCCCCCTGTCGAACCGGGTTGCCGGCGCAGCGAAGCGGAGCTGGCAACTCGGTTCGACGGAAGGGCGGGCCCTAGCTTGTTATAACTGTCGAATTTAAATTTTGGCGGGTGGCACATCGACCACATTGGTACCACTGCCATTGGTTGGTAGCCACCGCTGAGCCACCCTCCTATCAAATATCCAGTCAAATAAGTACGGATATGAGGCACGATTTAAAGCCCTGCAAAATAACATGGTGTCACTGCGCGCACGATTTGAGTCAAATTTTTAACTTCTTTTCGAATCACACTAAAAATTTCGTCTTGATACGCACACATACAGCACTTATCTGTGTACGAAGTACACACATACTCGTCTGTACTCAGAACGGACAGGTTATCTGAACGGCCAAATGCATCTGAAACCATAAAATTGCCCACGAAATGGATCTCTGGCTTCATATTTTGCTTTGAGACGGCTCAAGGTACTTGGTCTCAGTAGTACTATCGTCGTTTGATTGCAGTTGAAAGAAGTTGTAACAGAAATGTCAACACGAAATGTTATGAGGAATTTTGTCCTCAACATCACATTGTTTTGTGCGAATGAATTTTTCGTACAAATTACGTGCGAAGAACAGCACACAATTTTCTATTTTAGTGCAAAGTAGAGTACAAATGTGTACGACGAATTCAGTTGCACAAAAACTGTGTTGTCTCGACAACATTTGTACGAAAACATTTACGGCGCAGATATCATCCCTGACCTTGATTCGACATAATTATGTTAAACCTGATGAACTTTTAAAATTCCACGTTCAGTTGTCATCTGCCTGCACAGGTTAAAGTGAAGCGTAGTATGACGCCTTTCGTGAAGCGCACAGTCTGTATACCACAAACATAACTGTCTACTTAGTACACACTTACAAACGCGTGCTTGGCAAGTGCACACTCACCAACGCATGCATGGCGACGTATTACTCCATGCAAAGCAAAGGTATTTGTAAGTGTCTCCTTGCCAAGCAGCCAAGTATGTACTTGACCAAGAATGCATTAATAAGTGTGTACTTGAAAGCATGCATTTTTAACTATGTACTAAGTAGACAGTTAGGTTGCTAGTGTCCGCCCTTCTTGAGGCGTGCAAGATCTCATCCTCTTCTTTCCTCCAATCTAAATGCACGGGGGGATAATCTTAAGCGTAGTTGGGCGCTTGAATGACGCGTGCAACTACGCTGTAGTCTTACCAGAGTGAAACCCTAGAATCAAATATTCACTGCCGAAAACGTCTGACATCTCATCACAACTGCAGTAGGCGGTCGTTTCCGATTATTTCTGTCTTCTGATATTTTTCTTCACACTGCAGGTCCAAGACGCCTCCGAACATCCTATCTGCCGGTCCGTGATCCAGTATTGAAGCGGAACCGGAAACCGGAAGTGGAGGCTGCGAGTCACCAGGTGAGCCCAAGCCAAGCCAGTCCGACATCGGCGCGACCGGACCATCATTCGTAACTTCCGTTTTTCATCCTCCAGCCTTCAATCTCCAACGTTGGCGACGCTGTCCCGGAGCACCGTTCGCAGCCCGACGTAGACCAAGTATCCAGCCGGTTCCGCCAAGGCGTGGTCTACTGCAATCCACCGTCGTGTCTCGCAGTGTGAGGGATCCGGTCGTTCAACCTGTCCGTCGGTGATCTTCACGTAAACAGGACTGACAGGTAAGTGACACCGCATCTACAGTTTGCATCTGTTCTCACGGTAAATGCTCTTCACAAGCTCGAAACGTTATAAGGTGTTTCGAGCAATTGTAGGGTTCAAATTTTCCATTGTTAGAGGAAAGTCCCAAACAAGTACGTAACTAAATCTGGTCAAAAATTTGTCTGAGCCTCCCGTACCTACCAAATACGGAACATCTGTATTTTTGGCCCGTCCCGTTAGGTTAGGTTATTTTCCGTAACCGTTTTCATGCGTTCACATGGACCAGGTACGGACCTCGCTTATTTTGTCAAAGTAATGAAGAAGAAGATCACCGCTAGTTCCTGCATTGTTATCTCAAATGTTGTAATGAACTCATTTCGAATGCCACAAATGCGATACTTGAAAGCAATTATACATTTTAGCCTTTTGATCACTTGCTTATTCTGTGACACTTATCACATCAGAAAAATCTGTGAATTGTTACGAAGTAAAATGAAACCGGCATGCACTGCAAAGCCAGTGGTAAGTTTGCTTGCCACAGATTCGGCAAGCCGTTTTGAATGCCAAAATTTGGCAAGCTTTGGTCGGAAATCTTCATAAGCTGGCCAAATTTTGGCAAGCTGGGTGATATTTCCCGGCCAAGCTTGCCAAATTTTGGCATTCAAAACGGCTTGCCAAATCTGTGGCAAGCAAACTTACCACCGGCTTTGCAGTGTGACGAGTGCACGTCAAAAACGTCCCCTTGGAAGTCAGGGTATTTTCTCTAACCCGAGGGAGTTAGGACGAAACCAAGGGATTCCTCTGAAATCGATTCCAATGCACTCTCTTAAAATTGAGTAAACGAGGGGTCTCGGAATTGGATTTCGAGGATTTCTTTTGGAATTTCATGCTGGGGACGTGAACTTAAAAGTGAGGTTTAAGAGTTTCGGCCGCGCTTGTTTTCACCCTTAGTTTTCACTCTTTCGGTACCCTTTTTTGCTTTTCTTGCTTTGACTACTGAACAGTATCAAATTGTTATCCCGGAAACGATTCTAATCTCTCATTGCTTAACTTCTGACAGATCAAAGGCGCGAGGCGTAGCGACATTTCAAGCACCTTCCTTGGAGAATCACAAAACTCCAAGGGAGTCCCATGGATTCACGCAAAGTTCGCTAAATTTCAAGAGGACTCCTTGGAATTAGTGCCAATTCCAAGAGACTCCCTTTGTTTTGCTCGTTCATTTTGGATTCCAAAGGGACGTTTTAACGGTGTGATGTCCAGGCTTCGTTATACTTTCTACAAGTCTCGACATACTTGCGACAAACCCTGTTGTTCTTTTTACCACAGTTTTCGGTACTTTCGTAGCACTCTCAGCCTCGTATTGACTTTTTATCTCTTGTTACAAGATTCTTTGTGCAAACGTAATATTTAGCTATGCACTATTTTGTTCATTGTATAATGTATTTAGTCCATTAAACCTGACTTTTTGTCATGTGCAATGTACTTTTCCATTTCAAAGTGATCTATTGACAATTTTATCCTTGAAATGATCAATATTGTGCATAGTTAAAAAGAAATCAGTACGTTTTACGTTTGCTCAAAAGACGTTACAAGCAAGAGAGAAAAATATCATATAAGGCTGAGAGTGTTACTACTCACCGTTCTTCTTCTAGTTTTGTTAACGTTAGACAAACTGTGCCCATCACTCTACCAAAAATGTCCTGTCAATGCCGTGAATTTATTACCAGTTTTCACTGTGTGGGTCAATTCACAGCGTTTACTGTGATCTGCTCACGGAATTCACTGTGATCTTGTTCACGGTGTTCACTGTAATCTGGTCCACAGTAAACACTGTGAGTTTGACGCCGCTGAGCACCGAAGTGCTGCAAATCAGGCTCCAATTCACGGCGTTTACTGTGGCCAGATCACAGTGAACACTGTAACCAAGATCACAGTGAACGCCGTGAACTAGTTCACAGCAAACGCCGTGAATTGCATAACAGCAAACATTGGTAATAAATTAACGGCGTTGACAGGACATTTTTGGCCCGTCCCGTTTATTTTTCGTAAAAAAAAAAAATGACGTAGGGACGGGCATATAGTATGATCCCTGCTGTGCGTGCGTCCGTCCGTCCGTCCGAGGACTTCCCGTGGTCCGATCTTGACCAAATTTGGTATGCAGCCTCCTTGGGTGACCCTAAGAACCGCCCGGTGGCAGCAAATCCGATCCGAGCTCCGGGGGCGCTGCTGCAGGTGCATCATGGTCTACATTGGGTCGAGGAGGATTTCGGCTACGGATACTGCTAGGTCATGTAGGGGTCTTTTTGGAATCGGGGCGACGAAACAAAACCAACCGTGCCAGTTTCAAGCGAATCGGAGAAGTTTGGACCCGGGTTCAAATCCCAGTAGGGTATATATTGGGCATTCTTTTTATTCAAATTTTTACATGGTTCTCGTGCCGGCAGGAACGGATCGCAAACACGAGAACCATGTTCCCGTACCGGCGGGAAAGCCATTTCACCAAGGTAAATTCACAAAAAAACGTCCTCGTACTTTTGTGAATTTACCTTGGTGAAGTGGCGTTCCCGCCGGTACGAGAACATGGTTCTCGTGTTTGCGATCAGCACGAGAACATGGTTCTCGTGCCAAATATGGCATCGCTTTTTTGATCAGAGTTACCCCATCTTTTCTAGAGGTTTTGAACGAAAAAAGCTCGCGACGAGAACCATGTTCTCGTATCGGCATTTGGGCTTTTATCGTGCGAGAACCATGTTCTCGCACCGGTGTAAAGAGGCTGAGTCCATTTTTTTTGTTGAGTTCTAATTTTATCATCATTCCTTTACCACCAATTGTGGCCTTTCAGCCGGTACGAGAACATGGTTCTCGTACGGCAAAGGCTCAGATGCCGACACGAGAACATAATTCTCGTATAGGAGATTTTTGGCGCATGGTGTTTGGGTGGTCATACCAAGTCCGAATATCCATGTGCAATGTGGTTGCGACGTACGGTTCGGTAGTTAGCACCTTCGGCATCTAGGCTTTTCCACCAACATTGTCTTCGGCGCGAAGGTGTTAAACATAGGCGAAATTTGCACATTCCCTGATGAACGGGACGGGCCAAAGTTGCCAATGTATATCGCTACTTTTCCTGTTATTTGTAGAGTGCATCGATTTCTGGTGAATGCATCTCCCACACGAGGCCTTGCATTCATTTTCTTGTAAAGGCTTTATTTTCTTTCTAAGTGATGACCAACTATTTCTGTGTCTCAGGGACTCCTCATTCCCAAACTCAAAATGGGTCACGTCTGTCGAGTGTGCGGCAAGAAGAATGAGTCCGCGTCCAAGCTGGTTGTGCACCTGCGGACCCACACGGGGGAGAAGCCTTTTGAGTGCACGGTTTGCAACAAGAAGTTCAGCCAACGTAGCCAGCTCAAACCGCACCTCCGAATCCACACAGGAGAGAAGCCCTTCGAGTGCACGGTTTGCAACAAGAAGTTCAACCAAGGTGGCGACCTCAGAAAGCATCTCCGGACCCACTTAGGAGACAAGCCCTTTGAGTGCACGGTCTGCAACAAGAAGTTCACCAGAAGTGACAGCCTCAGAGTGCATCTCCGAACTCACACAGGAGACAAGCCCTTTGAGTGCACGGCCTGCAACAGGAAGTTCATCCATGGTGGCGACCTCAGAGTGCATCTCCGGACCCACACTGGGGACAAGCCCTTTAAGTGCACGGTCTGCAACAAGAAGTTCTCCAGAAGTGGCAGCCTCAGAAAGCATCTCCGGACCCACACAGGAGAAAGGCCCTTTGAGTGCACGGTTTGCAACAAGAAGTTCATCGAAAGTGGCAAGCTCAGAGTACACCTCCGGACCCACACAGGAGACAAGCCTTTTGAGTGCGCGGTCTGCAATAAGAGGTTCCTCCATGGTGGCAATCTCAGAGTGCATCTCCGGATCCACACAGGAGACAAGCCCTTTGAGTGCACGGTTTGCAGCAAGAGGTTCTGCCAAAACTCTCATCTGAAAAAGCATCTGCGAACCCACACTGAAGGAAACGGTTTGAACATGTAGTTGGCTAATGGAAGTTAAGTCAAGATGACAGCAGTCTCAGTCTTAACTGCGCACTCTCTTTTAGGAGAAATGGCAGGCTGTATTTTTCCGGAAGACGATTACTGGGCGGCAGGCCGAAGTGTACCGGTTGAGACTGTTCATGAGGCGCATAACTAAGATATTTAGTCCGAATTTGTTTAATGTAGGGAAACTATCCGTGTCTCGATCTAATGTCATTTACGAGCTTATAGTTTTTTCTCATTGTTAGAAGTAAAGTGGGAAGTCATTTAAAACAATAGGACTGGGCACAGGAAGTCTTAGGCTCTCATTTGAAAATGATTTTATTTCCGATTCGAATACATGACAATATGTGAATTTGACTTTCCGTCTCTGAAATATGACTCGTTTGTTTTAAGCACGCTTTCGTTGATCTTTGGAAGATGGCATGGATTGATTGATTCTGGTAAACGATTCATAAGTTTTCTCTCAATTTGACTCTGTTGCACGTTTAATGATGTTACTTGTATGCACTACTGTTTTTGCCTCTATATTGAATAAAAAAAAGTATTATTGACGTGTCCATTTTTTAGTTAAAGCTACTGTTATATCTTCAAAGCAAGCCCATTTCTACACCGTCCCAAAAACGAACTCAAAAAGCCGAAAAAGGGGTTTTGCTGATCCATCATGAATTATTTGACCAAAATTAAGTTCAAAGTATCGTTTGAAGAGTTTAGGTCCAATAAGGACAAGCCCAAGGAGCAAGCCTCCGAGTTATTTCGTTTGGTTTTCTTGGGCTCTCGGAGTAAAGAGGACCGTAGCGCAAAACAAACCATTTTAGATTATTTTTTGTATTTCCCGGAAATTTGCTTTTTATAACTGTCAAATTTAAATTTTGGCGGGTGGCACATCAAGCACATTGGTACCACTGCCATTGGTTGGTAGCCACCGCTGAGCCACCCTCCTATCAAAAATCCAGTCAAATAAGTACGGATATGAGGCACGATTTAAAGCCCTGCAAAATAACATGGTGTCACTGCGCGCACGATTTGAGTCAAATTTTTAACTTCTTTTCGAATCACACTAAAATTTTCGTCTTGATACGCACACATACAGCACTTATCTGTGTACGAAGTACACACATACTCGTCTGTACTCAGAACGGACAGGTCATCTGAACGGCCAAATGCATCTGAAAGCATAAAATTGCCCACGAAATGGATCTCTGGCTTCATATTTTGCTTTGAGACGGCTCAAGGTACTTGATCTCAGTAGTACTATCGTCGTTTGATTGCAGTTGGAAGAAGTTGTAACAGAAATGTCAACACGAAATGTTATGAGGAATTTTGTCCTCAACATCACATTGTTTTGTGCGAATGAATTTTTCGTACAAATTTCGTGCAAAGAACAGCACACAATTTTCTATTTTAGTGCAAAGTAGCGCACCGAGAAAACCTTACAAACTATTTTGGGCCTTACAAAGAAAAGTAGTTTGTATAACAAAGTATTTTGAGCATACGTAAGCTTACAAAGAAAATACTTCGAAATTTACGAGCTATTTCTTCGTATAACAAAGTATTTTAGTTTGTTATACGTATGCTCGAAATACTTCGTAAGGTTTTAAGAGTGAGTACAATTGTGTACCACTAATTCAGTTGCACAAAAACTGTGTTGTCTCGTACGACATTTGTTCGAAAACATTTACGGCGCAGATATCATCCCTGACCTTGATTCGACATAATTATGTTAAACCTGATGAACTTTTAAAATTCCACGTTCAGTTGTCATCTGCCTGCACAGGTTAAAGTAAAGCGTAGTATGACGTCTTTCGTGAAGCGCACAGTCTGTATACCACAAACATAGTTGTCTTCTTAGTACACACTTACAAACGCATACTTGGCCAACCACGCACTTACAAACGCGTGCATGGCAAGTGCACACTCACCAACGCATGCATGGCGACGTATTACTCCATTCAAAGCAAAGGGATTTGCAAGTGTCTCCTTGCCAAGCAGCCAAGTGTGTACTTGACCAAGTATGCATTAGTAAGTGTGTAAGGTAAAAAATCAATTATGGGTCACATTTTTGAAAATTCGAAAGTAAGGCCTTTAATTCTGACCTGGTGACAAAAGTGCATGTGCGGCCTTCAACTATGGTCCTTGGACTAAGTTTTGAAGCATAGTAGCCCCGTCTATCATCCTTATTTACTAAGCTGTGACTGTTTTAAAAATAGTCTATTTTGGCCCACAATTGATTTTTGGAACCAGTTGTGGGTCAGCATTGTAGGAAGCTCAAATTTGGATATGATTTGCTTAAATACGAGAGAAATTCACTTCTGAATTTATTTTTCGGAATCGTGAAAACTGCAGGATCTGTAGCACAATGAATCAATTGTGGGTCACATCAATTGTGGGCCATTTCGTCTTTTTGCTTGTAAATTGACCACTTTTGCAAGACATTTTCTTATTTTCATTAATTAAAGGTCCCTGGTTCTCAATAAACCAAGCAGACACGTTTTTCACTCAAAGAGGAAAAATACATAAACAGGCTAATTTCACTCTGAGACAGATGTGAGTGAAACGTCCTGGATTAGAGATGAAACTTTTGTAGTGCATATTGTAGGGCCGCCGGTGTGGTAGACAATCCAACACCACACCCTGTCATGAGGTATTGCTACAATTTATTATCTATTTCAGTCAGAATATTTAATTTGTAGGGATTAATTTGACTCGTTTTAACAGGGCCGGACTGGCGACTGGCCACGGGTGCCTAGCCAGCAGTTGGAGAGCGGTCCCCTTCCGGGCGCTATGTAAGCCCCGCAATGCCCCCCCCCCCCCCCCCCCAACATAAAAGCCTTATAGCATGGCAGACTGGAAGAGCTAGCGTTGTCATCCGGGGCTGTAGCCCAAGCTTAACATAACCTTCGTATTGTAGTACTAAATGTGACAGCAGAAAAATGGAATTTACTGTGATCCATCAGTCATCCAGAAGCGCAGAAAACAAAAAATAGCAGGAAAACTACCTGAAATTCGTCTAAATTAATGGGTCTGACATGGTAGCGAACGCTACTTTGCCAGCACCCGCGCACCATGGCATCGAATGATTTCGGCCGTACTATGGTAAATTTATGTTCCCTGACCTATTATGAATCTAAATCAGCAAGGGCGTCCAATTTTATCTCGTAATAGCTTCACGGTGGCAATTTGAAAAACACACGATTTTTCGCCTCGTTGGATGGGCGCCATTTTCACGACTTTTTGAGGGGCCTTCCTTCGAAGCCTGATAGGAGCCGTTACAGTCGTCGCTCGGACATACACGCTATTTGGGAAGACAAAGAAAGGTTAGAGGAAGGTCTACCGCGAAATTCAAATCGATTCAATCTCTGTCGGGTCTGCGGTGACCCGTCGAAAAAAATGACCCACAATTGATTCGTGACCCACAATTGATTTTTTACCTTACTTGCAAGCATGCATTTTTAACTATGTACCAAGTAGACAGTTGAGTTCTAGTGTCCGCCCTTCTTGAAGCGTACAAGAGCTCAAGAGCTCATCCGCTTCTTTCCTCCTATCTAAATGCAAATCTTGAAGCGTAGTTGTGCGCTTGAATGACGCGTTAACTACGCTGTAGTCTTACCAGAGCGAAACCCTATAATCAAATATTCACTGCCGAAAACGTCTGACATCTCATCACAACTGCAGTAGGCGGTCGTTTCCTGTTACATCTGACTTTAGATTTTGTTCATCACCTTTCAGGTTCAAGACGCCTCTGAATTGTCGCATCTGCCAGTCGGTTATCCAGTATTGAAGCGGAACTTAAAACCGGAAGTGGAGGCTGCGAGTCACCAGGTGAGCCCAAGCCAAGCCAGTCCGACATCGGCGCGACCGGACCATCATTCGTAACTTCCGTTTTTCATCCTCCAGCCTTCAATCTTCAACGTTGGCGACGCAGCCCCGGAGCACCGTTACTGTTCGCAGTGCGACGTGGTCCGAGTATCCAGCCGGTTCCGCCAAGGCGTGGTCTACTGCAACCCACCGTCGTGTCTCGCAGTGAGAGGGATCCGGTCGTTCAACTAGCCTATCGCCGATCTTCACGAAAAAAGAACCGAGGGGTAAGTGACATCGCATCTGCAGTTGGCTTGTTTTCACGGTCTGCTGTTAGAATTGTATAGAATGCTCTGCACAAGCTCAAAACGTAACGAGGTGTTTCGAACATATGTAGATGATTTCCATTGTTTGACGAAAGGCCCAAACCTGTACGTAACAGAATCTGGTCCCAAATTCGTCTGAGCCTTCTGTACCTTCCAATTACGGAACACCTGTCCTTTTTTCCATAACCGTTTTCATGCGTATGCAGCAAGTATACTCTCAGACTCGTATTGACTTTTTTCTCTCCATGATTGACTTTTTATTCTTTGCTTCCGTAGTTTTTGAAGCAGCAATAATATGTAGTATTTCCTTTGTAACCATGTACAATATTGTCCGCTACAAAGTCTAATTTGTCATCAACTTAAGACTTTTTTTTTAAGTCAATAGGGTACTACGGAGGAAATGCAGACCGGAAGTCACCAACAGAACGAGAAACAAACTAGCGTCGCGACGCCGCGCTGAGCGGTGTTCGGGGCTGGGATGGGCAGAGTGGGGTCAGCTCGGGTCAGCTTGCGCGCGCCGCCTGCAACCCCACTCCGACAATTTCGACCTTCCGACCCCAACCACCGCTCAGTAGCTCAGCACGGCCGCGCGACGCTCTTTTGTTTGTCCCGTCTCGTCCTGTTCGTTCGCTGACTTCCGGTTGATGTTTTCTCCGAAGTACCCCACTGCGTACTGACTGACTCTTTGCCAATGGCAAACTCGAGGGGGAAATCACTCCTAAAACCTGCGACCCGACTATTACGCCTATAACGCTCTACAAGGTAGGTTTACGCCAGACCGCGTCTTGGCGTAACAGGCTTCGCGATGTCTCGCTGCCTGTTCCTCCAATCCGCGCCTGGCGTACCTACCTTGGCCTGCGGCGCTAGCCTGCCTTCGGCAGGCAATTGCTTGTCCATCGTCGGTTACTTCTAACCTTCATTCTAGATTCCTTGTAACTATTTAACTTGTCGGGGCTGAGGGGCTCTGCCCCCCCAGACCCCCTTCTTCAAGACAGAAGTGATCTGCCTGCAGAAAACTCGATTTTTCGCCGTTTTTAAGGTGTTTTTTGGCTATAAAAACTGAACCAGTTGAGCTAGGATAGTGAAATTTCGCGTGTGCCGAGCCAAGGACATGCCCAAAATGTGTGCAAAATCTCACCGAGATCGGCCGAGCCGTTCAGGAGGAGTAGTGCGGACAGACACACACACACACACACACACACAGACAGACAGGAAAAACTTTTCAACCCCAATGGAGTAACAGGCTTCGCTATCGCTCAGCCAATTACACCTCAAAATATAGCGATTTAGCTGAAAACAGACCAAAAAAACCCGTAAAATAGATCAAATTTTGAGAATTTCAGCTATTACGCTACTATTACGCACACTATTACGCGTGCTATTACGGACAGAGTGACCCGACTATTACGCGAGTGCTTTCCCCCTCGGGCAAACTGAATTGAAATCAACATAACGAACAATATGTTGCATAAATATTGAGGAAATAGTACTTACTTTTTATTGACCTGGAAAATACTCTTCAAGAGAAGATAAAAAGTCTATGAAAGTCTGAGGGTGACGGACTTTGCGTATTTTGACTAATTTATGAAAGAAGACCGCACGTAGTTCCTGCACTGTTATCTCAAGTTTTGTATTGCACTCATTTCAAATGCCACAAATGCTAAAAGTAGCCTTTTAGTCACTGCCTATTTTGTGACACTTCTCACAACAGAAAAATTAGTGAATTGTTACAAAGTGAAATGAAATCGGCATGAAAAGTGCAGTCCAGGGCTCTCATGCTCTACAAGTGCCGTCCACTTAAGACATAACCTGTTGTTCTTTTTACCACAGTTTTCGTAACTTTCGGTGAAGTACTCACACTTTTTCTTGCAGTGTTGTGTAAACATTAGACAAACCTTGCCCATCGATTTCTAATGCATGCATGTCCCACACCAGGACTTGCATTCATTTTCCTCTGAATACGGTCAAAACGGTTCCTCGTTTTCCCAGGAATTCCCTGGAAATAGCTTTTACGTTCACAATCGACTTCATGGAAAAACCAGTTTTCGTTTTTACCGTGAAGGCTATTCTTTCTTTGTTAGTGGTGACCAATTATTTCTGTATTTCAGGGACTCCTCATTCCCAAACTCATAATGGGTCACGACTGTCCAGTGTGCGGCAAGAAGAATGAGTCCGCGTCCAAGCTGACTGTGCACCTGCGGACCCACACGGGAGAGAAGCCATTTGAGTGCACGGTTTGCAACAAGAAGTTCAGCCATCGTTGCAACCTCAAAACGCACGTCAGGATCCACACAGGAGAGAAGCCATTGGAGTGCACGGTTTGCAACAAGAAATTCAGCGAAGGTGGCAGCCTCAGAAAGCATCTCCGGACCCACACAGGAGACAAGCCCTTTGAGTGCACGGTTTGGAACAAGAAATTCAGCCAAGGTAGTAGCTTCAGAAAGCATTTCCGGACCCACACAGGGGACAAGCCTTTTGAGTGCACGGTCTGCAACAAGAAGTTCACTGAAAGTGGCAGCCTCAGAAATCATCTCCGGACCCACACAGGGGACAAGCCTTTTGAGTGCACGGTTTGCAACAAGAAGTTCATCGATAGTGTCAAGCTCAGAGTACACCTCCGGACCCACACAGGGGACAAGCCCTTTGAGTGCACGGCCTGCAACAAGAAGTTCACCACAAGTGGCAGCCTCAGAATGCATCTTCGGACCCACACAGGAGAAAGGCCCTTACAGTGCACGGTTTGCAACAAGAAGTTCACGGCAAGTGGCAGCCTCAGAATGCATCTCCGGACGCACACAGGGGACAAGCCCTTTAAGTGCACGGTTTGCAACAAGAAGTTCCTCCATGGTGGCAATCTCAGAGTGCATCTCCGGACGCACACAGGAGACAAGCCTTTTGAGTGCACGGTTTGCAACGAGAAGTTCAGCCAAGGTGGCAGCCTCAGAAAGCATCTCCGGGCCCACACAGAAGACAAGCGCTTTGAGTGCGCGGTTTGCAGCAAGAGGTTCCGGCAAATTTCTCATCTGAAAACGCACCTGCGAACTCACACTCAAGGACACGATTTGAACATCCAGTCGGCAAACGGGAGTTAAGTCAAGATGGCAGCAGTCTCTACTCCGCACTCTCGTTGAGGAAAAACGGCAAGCTGTATTTTTCCGGAAGACGATTACTAAGCGACAGGCCTAGGTGTAACGGTTGAGACTGTTCGCGAGGCGCATAACTAAGATACTTTTTCCGGATTTGTTTAATGTTAGGAAAACTATCCGTGTCTCAATCTCTTGTCATTTACAAGCTTATAGTTTTTTTCTCATTGTTAGATGTTAAATGGGAAGTCATTTAGAACAATAGGACTGGGCTTTGGAAGTCTTAGGCCCTCATTTGATTACGATTTTATTTCCGATTCGAATACATGACAATATGTGAATTTGACTTTCCGTCTCTGAAATATGACTCGTTTATTTTAAGGACGCTTCCGTTGATCTTTGGAAGATGGCATGGATTGATTGATTTTGGTCAACGTTTCATAAGCCTTCTCTCAATTTGACTCTGTTGCACGTTTAATGATGTTACTTGTATGCACTACTGTTTTTGCCTCCATATTGAATAAAAAAGTATTATTGACGTGTCCATTTTTTAGTTAAACCAAATGTTATATCTTAGAGCAAGCCCATTTCTACACCGTCCCAAAAACAAACTCAAGAAGCCGAAAAAGGGGTTTTGCCGATCCATCATGAATTATTTGACCAAAATTAAGTTCAAAGTATCGTTTGAAGAGTTCAGGTCCAATTAGGACAAGCCCAAGGAGCAAGCCTCCGAGTTATTTCGTTTGGTTTTCTTGGGCTCTCGGAGTAAAGAGGACCGTAGCGCAAAACAAACCATTTTAGATTATTTTTTGTATTTCCCGGAAATTTGCTTTTTATTACTGCCAAATTTAAATTTTGGCGGGTGGCACATCGACCACATTGGTACCACTGCGATTGGTTGGTAGCCACCGCTGAGCCACCCTCCTATCAAATATCCAGTCAAATAAGTGCGGATATGAGGCACGATTTAAAGCCCTGCAAAATAACATGGTGTCACTGCGCGCACGATTTGAGTCAAATTTTTAACTTCTTTTCGAATCACACTAAAAATTTCGTCTTGATACGCACACATACAGCACTTATCTGTGTACGAAGTACACACATACTCGTCTGTACTCAGAACGGACAGGTCATCTGAACGGCCAAATGCATCTGAAAGCATAAAATTGCCCACGAAATGGATCTCTGGCTTCATATTTTGCTTTGAGACGGCTCAAGGTACTTGATCTCAGTAGTACTATCGTCGTTTGATTGCAGTTGGAAGAAGTTGTAACAGAAATGTCAACACGAAATGTTATGAGGAATTTTGTCGTCAACATCACATTGTTTTGTGCGAATGAATTTTTCGTACAAATTTCGTGCGAAGAACAGCAAACAATTTTCTATTTCAGTGCAAAGTAGCATACAATTGTGTACCACTAATTCAGTTGCACAAAAACTGTGTTGTCTAGTACAACATTTGAACGAAAACATTTACGGCGCAGATATCATCCCTGACCTTGATTCGACATAATTATGTTAAACCTGATGAACTTTTAAAATTCCACGTTCAGTTGTCATCTGCCTGCACAGGTTAAAGAAAAGCGTAGTGTGACGCCTTTCGTGAAGCGCACAGTCTGTATACCAAAAACATAACTGCCTAATTAGTACACACTTACAAACGCATACTCGGCCAACCACGCACTTACAAACGCGTGCTTGGCAAGTGCACACTCACCAACGCATGCATGGCGACGTATTACTCCATGCAAAGCATAGGCATTTGTAAGTGTCTCCTTGCCAAGCAGCCAAGTGTGTACTTGACCAAGTATGCATTAGTAAGTGTGTACTTGCAAGCATGCATTATTAACTATGTACTAAGTAGCCAGTTAGGTTGCTAGTATCCGCCCTCCTCGAAGCGTACAAGAACTCATCCGCTTCTTTCCTCAATTCTAAATGCACGGGGGATAATCTTGAAGCGTAGTTGTGCGCTTGAATGGCGCGTTTACTACGCTGTAGTCTTGCCACAGGGAAACCCTAGAATCAAATATTTACTGCCGAAAACGTCTGACATCTCATCACAACTGCAGTAGGCGGTCGTTTCCGGTTACCTCTGTCTTTTGATTTTGTTCTTCACCTTTCAGGTTTAAGACGCCTCTGAATTATCGCATCTGGCAGTCGGTAATCCAGTATTGAAGCGGAACTTCAAACCGGAAGTGGAGACATGAGGTGAGCCCAAGCCAAGCCAGTCCGACATCTGCGCGACCGGACCATCATTCGTAACTTCCGGTTTTTATCCTCCAGCCTTCGATCTTTATGTTGACGACCCTGTCCCGGAGCACCGTTCGCAGTCCGACGTGGACCGAGTAGCTAGCCGGTTCCGCCAAGGCGTGGTCTGCTGCAATCCACCGTCGTTTCTCGCAGGGATCCGGTCGTTCAACCAGTGTGTCGGCGATCTTCATCAAAACAGAACTGACAGGTAAGTGACACCGCATCAACAGTTTGGTTCTGTCTTCACGGTCTGCTGTTAGAATCGATTAGAATGTTTGGCACGCACTCTTAACGTTACAAGGTGTTTCGAGGTTATGTAGGGTACCACTAATTTTTATTGTAAGACCAAAGTCCCGAAACAGTACGTTACAAAATCTGGTCTAAAGTTTGTCTCACCCTTCCGTACCTGCCAAATACGGAACATCTCTCCTTTTTTCCGGAACCGCACCCTCAGATTCTTATGATGAAAGGGTCATCGTAACAAACGTACTACAACAATATCTTGCGTAATACGATGAAATCGTACATACTTTACACTGTCAAAGCCATATTGACTTTTTGTTCATAGCAGCAGCAACATTTCGTAAGTAACATATGAATTTCGCAACAATAATACTAATAAATTTGTTCACATGCCACGAATAAAAAGTCCATTGTATATGTACAATTCCATAGACAATCTTTTTAGTACATTACTAACAAGTTTGTTCATAAAATTGTTGATAAATTTGTTGAAGAAAATTTACCAGAATAATCACCGGCAAAACTTTTGTCGTTACTAAACGACACTTTCAATGCTAATTTTTTCAGCGACAAGATTTATTTTGGAACGGATAGCTTGTTGGACCACTTGTTAGTCAGCGACAAGTATTGCAAGTCCATAAAAATATATGTAATGTCTGCGACAAATATTGATCATGTACATAGAATTTTATTTGTATGTACTGACTTTATTTATTAGTTACTACTGACTCCGTTTCTTTCTTACTTCTGACAAAATCTCTTAGTAGGTACTAACAAATTAGTCCCAGAAGGCCTCCATCCTTCTTTTAAATAACTAGTGACAGATTTGTTAGTAAGGCTAACATAAAAAATGTCAATACTTTTACACATAGATTTTTATCAGTAAGATACCTAAAAAATTGTTCATAAATTACATAGAAATAATTTTTAAGTGAAAGTACAGACAAAAATGTTAGAACGGCTCTGAGAGTGTACGCTGAAAACTAAGCATATTACGGACGTGCACATATATGCGTTCCTCAGGATGTAAAACCATCGTAATACGTATGAAAACGATCATAAGATGTTGAGTGTGCGTTCTCATGCGTTCACATGCAACAGGTATACTCTCAGACTTGTATTCACTTTTTCTCACCAGTTGCTATCAAATATTCACAGTTCCACCAAAGTCAATAGCGTATTGACTCTTTGTCAATAGCAAACTGACTTAAAGTCAACATAACGTCCAAAATCTTACATAGATATTGAGGAAATAGTACTTTTTGTGTAAAATACTCTTCGACAAAAGATAAAAAGTCAATACCAGTCTGAGAGTGACAGACTTTGCATATTTTGACACAGTAATGAACAAGAAGACCGCACGTAGTTCTTGCATTGTTATCCCAAGTTTTGTAACGAACTCATTTCAAATGCCACCAATGCGATTATGTAAAGCAATCATTTAAGCTTTTTTGGTCACTGCCAGTTGTGTGACACTTCTCACATCAAAAAAATTAGTGAATTGTTACAAAGTAAAATAAAACCGTCAACGAGTGCAGTCCATGCCTCTTGATCTCGACAAGTGCCGTCAACTTGTTATTCTTTTTCCCACAGTTCTCGTAACTTTCAGTGTACTACTCACACTCTTTCTTGCAGTGTTGTAATCGTTAGACGATCCTTGCCCATCGATTTATAGTGCATGCATGCCCCACACCTGAATTTGTATTCATTTTCCTCTCAAGGCTATATTTTCTTTGTTAGTGGTGACCAATTATTTCTGTATTTCAGGGTTTCCTCATTCCCAAACTCAAAATGGGTCACGACTGTCCAGTGTGCGGCAAGAAGAATGAGTCCGCGTCCGGGCTGACTGTGCACCTGCGGACCCACACGGGAGAGAAGCCTTTTGAGTGCAAGGTTTGCAACAAGAAGTTCAGCCAACGTAGCAAGCTCAAATCGCACCTCCGAATCCACACGGGGGAGAAGCCTTTTGAGTGCATGGTTTGCAACAAGAAGTTCATCGAAAGTGGCAACCTCAGAAAGCATCTCCGGACCCACACAGGAGACAAGCCCTTTGAGTGCACGGTCTGCAACAAGAAGTTCACCCAAGGTGGTCATCTCAGAGCGCATCTCCGAACCCACACAGGAGACAAGCCCTTTGAGTGCACGGTCTGCAACAAGAAGTTCACCCAAGGTGGTCATATCAGAGCGCATCTCCGAACCCACACAGGAGACAAGCCCTTTGAGGGCACGGTTTGTAACAAGAAGTTCATCCAAAGTGGCGACCTCAGAATGCATCCCCGGACCCACACAGGGGACAAGCCTTTCGAGTGCACGGTTTGCAACAAGAAGTTCAGCCAACGTAGCAAGCTCAAATCGCACCTCCGAATCCACACGGGGGAGAAGCCTTTTGAGTGCATGGTTTGCAACAAGAAGTTCATCGAAAGTGGCAACCTCAGAAAGCATCTCCGAACCCACACAGGAGACAAGCCCTTTGAGTGCACGGTCTGCAACAAGAAGTTCACCCAAGGTGGTCATCTCAGAGCGCATCTCCGAACCCACACAGGAGACAAGCCCTTTGAGGGCACGGTTTGTAACAAGAAGTTCATCCAAAGTGGCGACCTCAGAATGCATCTCCGGACCCACACAGGGGACAAGCCCTTTGAGTGCACGGTCTGCAACAAGAAGTTCAGCCAAGTTGGCGGCCACAGAAAGCATCTCCGGACCCACACAGGAGACAAGCCTTTTGAGTGCACGGTTTGCAACAAGAAGTTCACTGCAAGTGGCAGCCTCAGAATGCATCTCCGGACCCACACAGGAGACAAGCCCTTTGAGTGCACTGTCTGCAATAAGAGGTTCCTCCATGGTGGCAATCTCAGAGTGCATCTCCGGACCCACACAGGAGAGAAGCCCTTTGATTGCACGGTTTGCAACAAGAAGTTCAGCGAAGGTGGCAGCCTCAGAAAGCATCTCCGGACCCACACAGGAGACAAGCCCTTTGCGTGCATGGTTTGCAGCAAGAGGTTCAGCCGAAGGTTTTATGTGAAAAGGCATCTGCGAACCCACACCGAAGGAAACGAGTTGAACATCCAGTTGGGAAATGGGAGTTAAGTTAGGATGACAGCAGTCTCAACTGCGCACTCTCTTTGAGAAAAAACGTGAAGCTGTATTGTTCCGGAGGAGGATTACTAAGCGGCAGGCTTTAGTGTACTGGTTGAGACTGCTCATAAGGCGCATAACTTATATATTAAGTCCCAATTTGTTCAAAGTAGGACTCCAACTTCTTCGTGTTAATTTTTTGTCTTTTTACAAAATTATAGGTTTTTCTTTTCATTTGTAGGAGTTAAGTGGGAAGTCATTTAGAACAATATGATTCGGCTCTGTAGGTCTTAGATCCTCATTTAAAATTGATTATATTTCCGATTCGTATACATGAATATATATGATTTTGACATTCCATCTCTTAAATAAGATTCGTTTGTTTTAAGCACGCGTTCACTGATCATTGGAAGAGGGCGTTCATTAAACCTTGTCACCGTTACACAAGCTTTGTATCAATTGGACTCATTTGCACGGTTTATGATGTGCATACAGTGGATACTTTCCTGCACTGTTTGTACCTTTCTTCTGAATAAATAAGTATGATTGACGTGTCCATTTTTCAGTTAAAGCTTATGGCCAAGCCCATTTCTACACCGTTCCAAACCAAATACTGTTCAATTTAAAAAAAAAACTCCAGAAGCCGAAAAAAAATTCGCCGATTCATTTTGAATTATTTGACCAGAATTAAGTCTTCAGTATCGTTTCTATAGAGTATATGTCTGATGACGACAAGCCAAAGGAGCAAGCCCGAGAGTTATTTCGTTTAGTTTTCATGGGCTCTTGAGTTGGGAGGGCCGTAGCGCAAAATTAACCTTTTTAGATAAATTTTCGAATCTCCCGGCGATTTGATTTGTATTCATTATCAAGTTTAAATTTTGACGGGTGGCACACCGATCACATTGGTATCACTGGCATTTGCTGGTAGTCACCCCACCGTTAGCGCGACTCCTTGAAAAACAAGGAAAGATGGAAAACTTCAAGGAAGTCCCTTGGAAGTGTGCTCCCATTCCAAGGAGGCTCCCTTGTATTCCAAGGCCAGTCCCTTGCTTTCTTGGACTCCAGATGGGTCACGTCGTCGACCACGTCATGAGGTCCCCGATGACGTTTCCCTGGGGTTCACCATGATGACCCCCATGTTTCACTGCGCCGTTGAGGCTGCCGGCTCTCACACTGGCCAACGCCGAAGTCCGTTTTCTTCTACGTCCTGTACTTTCGGAGATACGAGGACGTACCACGAGGCCGCCGTCCAGGCGGAGGAGGAAGTGGTGATTTTTTCGAGGCCAAAGGAGCTCTGGCCACGAGCCTGCTTGATGTCGGGACTTTTGACTTCGGAATCGGGTTATGGGGGTGCCATCGGCCGGCCAGACCCTCGGCCTGGCTGGTCCTAGCCGCGCTGCCCCAGCCGAGGTGGTGGGGATGACTCCGTGCCAACTATCGAGTGGTCAAGGCGTGCCAGCTAACGGTAGTCGCAAGAGAGAAACAAGTCCGTATAGGTCTGGGAGTGTACGAGTGTTGATTATGGATGTTCGTAGGTAAATGTCAGATCAAGTTGAAATTTTGTCAGTATGTTGTTCAAAGCATAAGGATCTCCCGGAGTTAAGGGGAGGTTCTACTGAAAATATTGCATTTTTCAAATTGAACCCCAGTGTAAAAAATTGTTGCAGATGTATAGTACTACATAGTTAATAGTCAAACATGAAATTTAGAGCCCAATTCCTCCCTCCAAATCCAGTCGAAGAGGTTTTCTCAGCCTATTTTAGCAATATCTTAGAAAATTCTCCTACGCAAAGTATTTCAACGTAAACTGATGATCTTGACATTTTTCACTTCTTTGGCTCATATGCAATAAAGCGTGGCATCACCAAGACATGGGACCCAACAAATTAATTTTGACGTTGCTTTTCAGAAAAAAAGACACTAAAATATCAGGGTTTTTACCATTTTCTTGTAATTTTATTGACATGCTTTCTTAAAAACACAGCTTATGATTTTGTTATGGTCCCAGTATCTTACTAATGCCACGGTTTATCAATTATGAACCAAAGAAGTGAAAAATGCCCAGAACATCAGTTTACGTTGAAATACTTTGCGTAGGAGAATTTTTCAAGTTACGACTGGATATAGCAGAGAATTCCTCTTCGACTGGATTTGGGGCTAGGTATTGCTCTCTCAACTTCAAATTTAACTGTTTACTGTGAAATACTTTAAATTTACAATGAATATTGATAATGGGACTCAATTTGAAGAAAGTAAGATTTTCAGTAGAACCTCCCCATAAAAAAAGGTGTGCGTTGCGCGGATCAAAAGCGTTCAAACTTGAACGTTTTCTTGTTCAAACGAAAAAGTACCGTACCTTGGTCAAAAATTCAAGTTTTGTCATAGATTTTCGTTGACCCTGCCTATTTTGACGCCAGGAACTCGCTCCGCTAAACAGTTTGCCGAAAATTTGAACGCAAATTGCATTTTCAAAATTGAGCCTGACCGGGGGATTACGGCGCCGTAATCCCTACCTGCGAGGGTCAGCCGGCCGGCCGCCGGGCCCAGCCCCCTGACTGTTTTCTATTTGGAAAACGCGCCTCTCGGTCAGCGGCCAAATGGAAGAAGCTGACTGTACAGAACGAGTCAAAAACAAAATCTACAGCAAATCTGCAGAAATGCATAGATGATTCAAAGATAGCAAGGATGAACAAAATAAGCCCCTCAAAACTCGAATTTTCTCCACGCCCGTCCAGTGGACCCTGCATACGTGGAAATTGCATAATATCACGCTTAAAGATACTCTGCTAACTGAAGTGAGTACAAAGTGCACTCTTATTAAAGCATGCTTCCAAGCACACTCTTATTTACTGCATACTTGCCAGGCACACGCTAAAGTAGAGTGTGCCTGTCATGTACACGCTAAAATACACTCGATTAGTCCTACACTGGTTAAACTAAAGCGTAACTCTATGCTTGAGTCAAGCATTAAGTTACGTTTGAAGACGTTACGCTTGAAATGAAGCATACATTGCACTCTCATTCCAGGAACGTGACATCACGTTGAAAGGAACGTGACAAAGTGTCACGTTCGTTTAAGCATTGTGTCACGTTCGTTTGAATGTGAACAAGCTGATTTTTGGCCAATTCACACCCAGACGAATGTGACACAATGCTCAAACGAACGTGACATTTGGTCACGTTCGTTTCAGTGTGATGTCACGTTTCTGGAATGAGAGTGTGGAAATTCCCCCATGCATTTAGATGGGGAGAATCTTGGCGGATGAGCCTGTTACGCTTGAAAACAGAGGGTAAAACTACGCTTTAGTTTTACCAGTGTATCTAAAAGCATGGCCCAGTTTAGGTGTACTTGCCAGGCACACTCTTTTTAAATGTGTACATGCACTGCACACTCTATTATGGCGTATGCCTGGCAAGTATGCTGTAAATAAGAGTGTGCTTGGAAGTATGCTCTAATAGGATTGTACTATGTACACACTTCAGTTGGCAGCGTGCATAAATTGGCTGAGCGATAGCGAAGCCTGTTACTCAGGTGGGGTTGAAAAATTTTTCCTGTCTGCGTGCGTGCGTGTGTGTGTGTGTGTCCGCGCTACTCCTCCTGAACGGCTCGGCCGATCTCGGTGAGATTTTGCACACTTTTTGGGTATGTCCTTGGCTCAGCACACGCGAAATTTCACAATCCTAGCTCAACTGGTTCGGTTTTTATAGCCGAAAAACACCTAAAAAACGGCGAAAAATCGAGTTTTCTGCAGGCAGATCACTTCTGACTTGAGGAAAGGGGGGTCTGGGGGGCGGAGCCCCCCAGCCTCGACAAGTTAAAAAGTCAGGCCAATGCAGCCCTCGGCACGAAATCAAATGCTGTTTTGACCTTCAATCACGCAAATTGGTATGCGGATGCCTGGAAAAGAAACCTAGCCTGCCGAAGGCAGGCAAGCGCCGCAGGCCAAGGTAGGTGTAACGCCAGGCGTGGATTGTCATAACTGGCGCAGCATCGCGAAGCCTGTTACGACAAGACACGGTCTGGCGTACACCTACCTTGTTTAATCAAATACACGCAAAATTTTGTGCACGACGGTACACAAGTTTAAAGTCATGCATCGCACCACGTACAAAATTGTACATAAACATTTAGTGTGGTTTAACATTTCCACTGGAATATTCCACAAGCGCGCGGATCAAGCCGCCGGTAATCCCTTTGCCGGCCGGCCAGACCCGCGGTCCCGGCCCGGGTCTACCTGCCCGGCAGGGTGTGGACGCTTCCACTGTGGCAAAAAGCTACGGAAAATTCTGTAACCAGCTTGTGGTAACTCCGTAGCCCCCTTGTCAGGATTCTCCGAAGGCTCTTTCGGTACTTTCCGTTGGACCGCATAGTCTTCTCCGTAGGACCTTACAGTGATCTCCGTCGGACCTTGCAGTCTTCCAGGTCCTACGGAGAAGACTGTGCGGTCCTACGGAGAATACTGTAAGAGCCTACGGAGAATACTGTAAGAGCCTACGGAGAATATTGATAAGAGGGCTACGGAGAATCCTGGCAAAAAAATTACCAGAATTTTCCGTACCTTTTTGCCACAGTGTCGCTTGGGGGCCGGCGGGCGCCCTAATCCGTCCCCGTTTTGGGGCAGCCCAGGCCAGCCCAGGCGGGCCGGTGCCCCCACCAAGTCTCACTGCACCGTGCTGCCCGGCCTCAGGTTACACTGCAAGAAAAAGTGTGGATAGTACAGCAAAACTGTACAATAAACGTACAACATGTATTGTTTAAAGTACAACGAGAATTGTGCAAATCACGACGACTGCACAGCACTCGTCATGCCGGTTCCATTGTGCTTTGCACAACAATGATTGTACTTTAAGGGGGCTCATACATGTTCAAAGCACTTTTTTTTTTAAAAAAAAATAAATTGATGTAGACGGATTAAGATTTCACAATTTCTGTGTTAAAATATTTTAAGATAATTGAGTAAGCTTCATTTTGGCTTAAGGGAAAGTGACTTTGGACATTTTTTGGAGATTTAGTCGAAACATTTAAAATTTTGCTTCTCGTAAGATTTTGTTTGCATACTTGCTCAGATCTGTGGGAAAAAAAATCAGGGAGACTCATCCCCAGTAGTGTCATAGAATTGACTACAATGGGCTTTATATCTGCAATAGTTTTCAAGAAAAAAAATAAAAACAATTTTTTTAACAAATTTATTAACAAAAAATTGTATTTATTTTTTTCTTGAAAACTATTGCAGATATAAAGCCCATTGTAGTCAATTCTATGACACTACTGCGGATGAGTCTCCCTGATTTTTTCCCCACAGATCTGGGCAAGTATGCGAACAAAATCTTACGAGAAGCAAAATTTTAAACGTTTCGACTAAATCTCCAAAAAATGTCCAAAGTCACTTTCCCTTAAGCCAAAATGAAGCTTACTCAATTATCTAAAAGGATTTTAACACAGAAATTGTAAAATCTTAATCCCTCTTCATCAAAAATTTTTTTTAACTTGTATGAGCCCCCTTAAAAGTCCAATAAATTGAAATTTGTTGAAATACTTGTGTCAGATGTCCCAACTAATGGATAAAAGTCCCTTTCTACTGCATGTTCTCATACAATAAGAGAGGGGCCCCACTCCTATAAGTTACTGAGTTATGGAGGTTTACGTAAACTTTTAGTCGTTTCTCCCAAATTCTGCTCACGACAGAAGATTGGCTACCCAGCCTTCAGACTCTGGCAATTATATCTATTCCTAAATAGGCCAAAGAAGGCGTCACCAAGTCGTCACCCTCTGTTTTATTATCTGCCTTAGCTTTTCTGAAAGAGACAAGAACAAGATCAAAATTTGGCAAATTCTTTCATATTTGAAGGAAAAGAAAAATAGGCCTAGTTAAACGGCTTAATCAAAAAGAAAAATAGGCCTAGTTAAACGGCTTAAACAACCTCTTCTGGACTGATACCTTCAAACCTGCCAACGCCATCTTTTCCCTATGCAAAAACAAGTATAATTGCCAGATTCTGAAGACTGGGTAGGTAATCCTTTGTTGTGAGGATAATTTGGGAGAAACGACAAAATGTTGTAAACCATCTCAGAAACCATTGGGAGTTGGGGCCCCAAACTTTGGGAATAAATTTATCAAATAGTGGATGAATTTTGACCACAAATTGAACTACCTGTGTCAATTATTTCAAGAACATGCTAATTTCACTTTTCACTATCCTTAACAACAACTTCCAATGGTTCCACTTGATTTGACTCTAAATTCCCCTTGGTTTAGGAAGTTTAAGTTGAGATGACTCTGTTTTCCATTTTAACGGAAAGTCATGGGTCATAGAAATCCTCTACGCAGTGACCCAACACTTCTGTTGTCTATCTCAAAATTTAACTTATGCTTCTTCAACATTTTATCATGATGCAAAACATCCATTAGTTTAGTTTAAACTGAGCCAAGAAGCTGAAAACCCAATTTTCATCTTTTTTCAGGAGTATCAAAATCTGTTGGCAGGGTAAACTAAATCCAATCGGATAAACAATTTAGTTGCTTCTTTCTTTACAAAGAAAAGCCAAAATCAAAATAACTGAAAATTTTCAAAAGTGTAACATCACTGTAGACGGTTTCTGTGATTTG
>NW_023144630.1:10152545-10195487 GCF_012932325.1 Thrips palmi | reverse complement strand
AGGACTAACTCTACTTTTTGGTGTTCCCAAGAGCTCGGGTTGGGGTGGTCCGACTAAAGCTTTCTCGACATCTTTTTTTTTAGACCTACTGCTTTTTCTTAATTATTGATTACTTCTTTTGTATGTTTTGTGATCACTGATCATGTTAACCTACTGTTTCATTAGAACTGCAATGTTACTCTCTTGAACAATTGAGTGAAAAACTTATTTATGCAGCTTTTTTCTTTCACTTTTTGTACGCAAATGAAGAGAAAAATTGATGTTTCTCACCTTCGTTCAAAGTTTGTATTAATTAAATCTTAATAACACTAACAAATTGCTCACTTGCTCGCCCTTATCACAGTTTATAAAGAAATCGACACTACAGCCATAATTCTCTCTTAACTGTGATAGTAAGGGCGAGCATGTGAACAATTTGTTAGTATATATTAAGATTTAATAAAAACAATTTCTAAATTAAGGTGGGGAATATTAGTTTTTCACTTCATTTGCGCACAAAAAGTCAAAGAAAAAAGCTGCATAAGTAAGTTTTTCACTCAATTGTTCAAGAAGAAGTTACATTGAAGTTCTAATGAAACATTAGGTTAACATGATCAGTGATCACAAAACAAAGAAATAGTCAATCAATAATTAAAGAAAAAAAATTAGGTCTAAAATAAAAGATGTCGAGAAAGCTTTAGTCGGACCACCCCAACCCGAGCTCTTGGGAACACCAAAAAGTAGTCAATCATGTGCCTGGGATCCACTTTAGGCCACAATATTTTATCATGGGAAGCATCTTCATTAGAATTAAGATCATACGGATCAAAATTTACTTCCCAAACCTTTTTTGATATGTTCCAAGTTCAAAACCTCCCGCCATATCAGTAGTTCCCGCGGGTCCGTGGCGCAGCGCTGTATGTTGTCCCCTGAATGTAGGCAATTTCAAGGAGCCGAGGAACCAAGAATCGGTATTTTCCGTTGGAAGTTACAGTGTTCTCCGTAGGACTACACTCTTAAATATCCCATAATACGAAGGAAATGGCGCAAGCATAATACGAGGGCGGTTTTTCTTCGTATTACGAAGGTTTTTCTTTGTATCTTACAATGAAAAATCTAAAAAGATTCGTATTACGAAGGAATATTGCTTCGTATTATGCTTGCGCCGAATCCATTGTAACATACGAATAACATAGGCCAAATTTCATTGTAAGACATTAAGAGTGTATGTGCAGTCTTCCAGAAAGCTGTAAGGTCCCACTCGGAATACTGTACGGTCCTCCTGAGAGTATCGATTAGAGGGTTACGGGGGATCTTGGCGAAATGCCGAACAGAATTTTCCATACCGCCGGTTTTTTGCTGTTCCTATTGGCGAAGGAATCTTCAAACGGGGTTAGGTTCAGGTCTCATCAAGTGCTCGGCCTAGTCTTTTTCGGTCTGGTGCTTCTCGTATTTCATACAGTATGATTTCCAGAGGTCCCTTAAAATATTACCCCTACATTACACACTTTTTCGTGCGCAAGCTTTGCATAAAATTGAGCATGCTTCTCGATATGCACGAATTTTATGCGCATCAACGCAAACTTTTGTGCCTAGTTACGCTAAATTCGTGCATTTCGAAACGCATGCTCAATTTTGTGCGGAGCTTATGTACGTACACAGCAATTTGGTGGGCACTTATCTCCTTGAATTTTTAAAGCGTATCTATGCCTGCACGGATACGAAAGTAAACTGTGCAATCATCTTCCTGCAGCAAATGGACACAATGGTGCACAGCATTTCGTGTCTGAACGTGCGCTCAAAGCGCACAAACACTGAGAATGAATGGGTCACCACCATCACCCTTTATATGGGTGATGCAACTTCGTTGCCCAATTTTGGGTGACGAAAAATTCATCACCCGAAATTTGGTAACAGGCGTTTGGTCGCCCAAATTTGGGTAACGTCATCGGCGACGCCGTGAGGTCCCCGATGACGTCCTTGTGGCCCCGGAAGGACGTCATCGGGGACCTCACGGCGTCGCCGATGACGTTACCCAAATTTGGGTGACGATTTTATGACTGCTCAAAATTTGGTCACCGCGGGCTCGTGACCCAAATTTGGGCAACGGTGCGTGCGTTACCAATGAAAGGGCGATGGTGGTGACTCTTTCATTCTCAGTGAAGGTGCTTTGTATTGACAGTAGGCGATTTGGAACGAAATATCGTTGCTGTGGTTGGTGAACGTTCAAGTCACAGTGCGTTCAAGGCCGTGTCGCGCAAGGGCGCACGCCATCTTTTCTCAAGACGCCACAGGACCCTTGGTTTATTCTTCTTCCTCGGGGCTAGAGGGTTTTCTGTCGCGGCATCCGGTGCGCTTCGCCCCGTTACGCGACACTAGCTTCACGACAGCATACCAAAATACTATGTTTTCTCCGAGCAGACACCAACGTAGCCAGGCGCGTGGCTACGGCAATGCTGAGCGCGCACTTTGAACCGGCCTGGTCGATGCGATGGCACCAGGGCGTCAGGTTATCCCCTCCGGCCTCATCTTCAATAATAATTGTTTCTGACTGGAGTTTCATCAGCGTTCTTCTTCCACCAAATGCCAAATGCGGCACCCGCCACAGTCTTCTTGATGGGTTGCATACCATGAATCATGAGTACTCGGGGGCCTTCTAATGTCCCCATGGTATGTATGGCGATTCTTCCTTGCACGGCCCGCGTCGCATCGGTACTCGTATGTTTGGGCGGCATTTCGCTCATTGGCCAGGTCTTCGTGCTAAGTGGAAGTGGAATAGTGGCTAAGTGGAATACCTAAGTGGAAGGTTAGAAAATTAAATTACGTTCGTAGTACAATTTTGTTAAATGTTTGGGCATATCAAGCAAATTACTAATGTTTCTTTCAAAGTTGATGTTGTTCATCGTCTCCTTGAATTCCCTGCCGTAATGTGCGGTGTCCTCAGGATAATTCGTGTACACGTAATCCTGTACCATTTCGCGCAACAAAATATCTCCTAGTACATGCACTGGGGGTGGGGTTGCTTTATGCCATGGACGTACACGTCATGTACTACAGCGATGAATGTAAGACTTTTTCATGCATCGAATTGGGCGTTTGCTTTCCACCATGCCGTATATTCTGTATGGTGGTGCGACAGGGCGCTGCAGGGCGGGGCTGGCCACCAAGTCACTGCTGCTGCTGAGCTGCCAACGAAGCCTCGAGGTACTGGTTGATGTCCTCGTTGACGTGCTGTGGAGTCAGCCTGTAGAGTAGGCCTCCACAACCACTCTGTTGGTGCTCCTGGGCCTTTGCTGGCGGCACTTCGGGGAGATTCATAGTCCTCTTGATGTCTTCGTTGACCTGCTGTGGAGTCAGCCTGTACAGTAGGCCTCCACAACCACTCTGTTGGTGCTCCTGGGCCTTTGCTGGCGGCACTTCGGGGAGATTCATAGTCCTCTTGATGTCTTCGTTGACCTGCTGTGGAGTCAGCCTGTAGAGTAGGCCTCCACACCCACTCCGTCGGTGCTCCTGGGCCTTTGCTGGTGGCACTTCGGAGAGATTCATGGTCCTCTTGATCATGAAGTCGCACGCACTGCATTTCCAGCGATGAATGCACAGGGCGTCCAGCTGGCGGTCGATGAAGGGGTCGTCGTAGGTGACAGCGACTTGCCGTTGGTATTGCTCATTGATGTTGTGCATTTTCTCCATGAAGACTGGCCCGTGGTGCTCTTCTTCCGGGTCATTGATGTCCTGGTACTGATGAACCATCTCATTTAGAGAAATATATAATATTTTCATAGGTTGAAAGAGAGTTTTGTTTTCTTTTCAAATACATGGGTGTTAAAGACAATCCCGACTAGAACAGGGAATGACAAGAAACTAATTTAGTCTCAAACTGATTGATTAATATAACTGATAATCTATCTAAATTTTTTACAATGTACTGAGTTGCAAATGAGGTTAATAATTTGGTTGACATGTGGGGCAGACCCCTCTCTCCACATTGACCGCGAAGCCATTGTGGCCATATCGCTCTCCTTCCACCACATAACAATAGCCCCCTGTGATGGGGGCGGCGTCAACCCCACGCATACCAGCTTCCTCTTCTGCTGTTGGAGCCCGCTGGAGTGGCACCAAGGCATTAGGCTTCCAACCTAAGTCACTGAAGCCGATGACATTGCCTCCAAGGGAATAATTGGCTGAGCGATAGCGAAGCCTTTTACTTCAGTGGGGTTGAAAAGTTGAAAAGAAATTTATAGCATAAAATACCGTGGTGTGAATGTAATTAAATTTTACGTAATTTGGAAATAGCCAGGGAAGATTATCCCCAGCATAAACCAAAAAATAGGGCTGAACCTTATCCAACAGCTTTTGAATAGTTTCTTTTACCACTTCCCCGCTTACATCGTACTCCCACCACCATTCGGTGATATGAATGGTGGCAACACTGCAACGAGACAAAACATCCACATCTTGCAAATTTAACGAAACACTTAGCTCGTCTTCTGAAAGGCTTACCTCCTTCCAAACAAAGTTAAAGGCCGGGCAACTTGCTGCCTTAATCGGCTCTACGCTTGAGGCCATGAAAATGAAGTCGTGATGCAGAGCCTTTGCCAGTACCATGTGCTTCAGGCCTCGCACCCCGCTCTCCATGTCGTCCTGGTGCCATGCAGGCTTCAAGGTGACTCCCGGGGCAGCCTTTCTGACAGGACATAGGCCAGCAGAGTGCCGGTCAACTTGTAGCAGGCCCCTGGTTGGACCGACTCATATGCAATGTTGTGGCGCAGTGTCGTCACTTCGAGCCTTCATAAATTAGAGTTAGTTTTATCCTGTTACAATTTCGAAGCAGCTGCTTCTAGTGGCTGAAGCGTGTCAATACCGAAAGGAACGCAACCTCATCGCAAACTTTGCCCCAGCATCCTGCCTCCCACTGGGTACACTGGACGAAATTTTCTCTTAAATGGCCCTCATTATAAAAAACTTTTTTGGATTTCAATGCAAATGGAGAGAAATGGGCCGAATTTACACCTACTCTGAAATAGAACCTATGATACAAGAACAAAGGGGACACTTCTGTGCAAGGGGGATATTATAAATGTCTACCAGGTGGCCTTCGAAGACACCAGGAGCGCATTGATAACAGTACGGTGTGCAGCCGCACGGAATGCACCTCCATCGAAGCATATTCGTTCATTTTACAAGGTAGGGTTACGCCAGACCGCGTCGGGACCCACCACGGCGCTAGTGCAGAGCGGCTCAGCCAGGGAGCCGTTGATATATAAGTATTAATGAAATTAAAGAAGCTCAAGCTAAATCAGATACGAAATAAAATCAAAACGAAACAAAAGCAAAAGAATAATGTTTTATACATAATTCATTTCATAGCATAAAATACCGTGCTATGATTATAATTAAATCTTACGTAATTAGGATATTGCCAGGGAAGATTATCCCCAGCATAAATTAAAAAATGGGGCTGCACCTTATCCGGCATCTTATGAATAATTTCTCTTACCACTTCCCCGCTTACATCTAATTCCCACCAACATTCGCTGATGTGAATGGTGGCAACACTGCAAGGATAGTCCAAAAAAACATCTACATTGTGCAAACTTAGCGAAACACTTTGCTCGTCTTTTGAAAGAAAAATACCATCACGGTCATACACAACTCGTCTGGCCTGCCGCGCCACATTGCGCCCGGCGTGGCCTTGAAGTCCAAAATTTAACGCGTTATTAGGCAATGCTGCCACGGTCAAGTCTTGCAGGGAGGGAACCATCTTTTACGGACGATCTATAACAAACAAAAAGGATTATTTAAATTAGCTCACAGAGATCAGCAGACACTATCAAATCAAACGCATTAACCATTTTGTATTAGTTTTTAACCCCCTCCCCAAGAGCGCAACCCTAGACTCCGCACACGCACACACACACACACACACACAGGGAGCCGTTGTGCACAGATAGTTCCTGCTGATCTGACAGAACTGACTTTTGCACCAACAACTTAAAACTTCTGCGGTTGTTACATGCATCATTTCCAAATATTGCTGATTACGTGAACTGAAAAGGCAAAACATCTATAAAATTGTTGTTGAATTGGGAAGACATCGTCGAAGACTCCAAAGAAGTATTGTTTTATTACAATCGAACTGTCAGAAAACAGCACCGAGGGCTACAACATGCTTGTAATAAAACAAGTCGTGCTGCTATCAAACTTAACAGCATAAGTGCTGTTAATTTACAGCACTTTTTTTAACAGTGTGCGCTGATAATTGCTTACCGCCATGACCTCCACGATGATGTTGTAGAGTTGGAAGTTTGTCGGGAGTTTGGACGTCTTCAAGATCTGAGAAACAGAACATTGGTGTGTATTAATGTCTAGGAACAATATTGTATCTAGGAACAATATGGTATCTCTCATCATATAGTTGTACAGGATCCTGGACGGGTTATCTTCTGGCAGCTCAGTACGATGTCGGTAGGCCAAGACTCGCCGTTCCAGGGATGCCGGTGTCAGTGGGAAGCGGACGTGAGCCGCTATTCCAGAAAGGTTGTGAATGTACACGGTGACGTGCCGCACAAAATCCTCAAACGGGATACCGGTATCCCGCTCCACTGCATTTACGACCACCAACATATTTTCTTTGAAACCTTCTTGACTCATTTTGGTTTGATAGTTCACTGTCACTCAACAATCAAACAAATGCCGTTTTGTGACTGACTCAGTTGGCGTGGAATCACCCTAGTGCAGAGCGGCTCAGCCAGGGAGCCGTTGATATATAAGTATTATTGAAATTAAAGAAGCTCAAGCTAAATCAGATACGAAATAAAATCAAAACGAAACAAAAGCAAAAGAATAATGTTTTACAAATAATTTAATTTATAGCATAAAATACCGTGCTATGATTATAATTAAATCTTACGTAATTAGGATATTGCCAGGGAAGATTATCCCCAGCATAAATTAAAAAATGGGGCTGCACCTTATCCAGCAGCTTATGAATAATTTCTCTTACCACTTCCCCGCTTACATCTAATTCCCACCACCATTCGCTGATGTGAATGGTGGCAACACTGCAAGGATAGTCCAAAAAAACATCTACATTGTGCAAACTTAGCGAAACACTTTGCTCGTCTTTTGAAAGAAAAATACCATCACGGTCATACACAACTCGTCTGGCCTGCCGCGCCACATTGCGCCCGGCGTGGCCTTGAAGTCCAAAATTTAACGCGTTATTAGGCAATGCTGCCACGCTCAAGTCTTGCAGGGAGGGAACCATCTTTTACGGACGATCTATAACAAACAAAAAAGGATTATTTAAATTAGCTCACAGAGGTGAGGGCTAATTTATTTAAGGTTTAAGACAACTGACTGCAGCGGACGATACAGAACTGATTACATTTTACATACAAATAGAGGGAAGTAAGGAACTGCAGAAACGGACTGGAGATGAACAACTGCTGTTTCATCTACAGTTCAACTACAGCTCCTTCCATGCGGGGTCAGCCACTTCCCACGAGGAGGGCCTTCAGGTGGGAAAGTGTCTTGCACCCATCCAGCCGGTCCCATCGTCTTCTGGTTGGAAATGCTGGAATGTAAAAAACTTCCCAGTCTCCTATGCTCTGCTTCCTTGTCTTCACTGCGCCCCCTTCCACTCTGCCCGGTACGCCAGTAGGCCCATGTTTTTGTAGGCAAATGCCTCATTCACTCTCTGCAAAATAAGTATGATAAAGGACAGGTGATCATGAACACAATTGGAGTGATATTTTTAAAAAAATACATACCACGAGCAATCGCTTGCAGTAGTCCATGGAGTTATTGTTGCGATGGCACAGCATGCAGGCTGCTGCCTCATACCCTGGCTGAACCTTGTGGCGAAGGAAGTTGGCATACAGGTCCCTGAAGTCCTGATAGTTATGGACAGTCGGCTCCAGTACAACAGCGCGGGGGGGAAAGGGCATGTGTGGGGGCTCTTCATCGTAAACATTGGCCATTATGGTGAATCTGGAACAGCAGCTGGACTTCGCAGCAGTCCAGTTCATCGAAGTCCATACAGCGGTCGCATGTGCAGATATTGCTTGGTTTTAATTCTCTATTCAAAAAAATTAACGTATGTTTGCATTGCAGCAGTCACTGTCTTGGCGGTGCGTGGCAGCCCGCAGACGTGTTCTGCCAAGAACCGCCAAGTCCCAGTCGTATACAGAGGGAATTTTAAATCAAAAAGGTATAAAAGGCTGAGACAGCAGGCCAAGGCTTCGGTAAACGAGAATTCCCCTTGAGTCCCCGAAAACCGCTCCCCCTCCAACGCCACTGTGTATGTGGCACTATTTACAAGTAAGACTGCAGTCAGTCACAGGCTCCTTACATGTTATACTAGTGCAATGTGGGCCTAGTTCTTTTCTGACATGAAATGTATTGCCCAAAATAGGGCCATATGCAACCTTGGGACAAGTTGGCCTCCGACCCATGAGACCCAGGATAAACCAGAATCAAGCCACTTTAAACTAGAACTGCAGTCAGTCACACGCTCCGTGCATGTAATATTAATGCAATGTGGACCCAGTTTAAGAATGAGGGTTTATTGCAAGTAGGAAGCAACAATACAAAGCACTTGGAGTTGCTGTGCATTCAACCACAACAAGTACTTACTCTTAACTGCGCCTTCGGGAAGTTTGTTAGTTTACAGTTTTCATGCGCCGGCAATTGGCGCCTCTCCGGATACGCCGTGATGAATTGTAGGTCGTACTGGGACCTGCTCGCCACCGACGCCTTACTGCCAGTCCAAACTTTTCGTTGGTTTGGCATGGAATCGCCCTGATACTGATGAACCAACTCGTGAAGAAGCACGTCGATGAGGAAGTCCCTTGATGGATGGCCGTGCGTGAGCGGCTTGCTGATGCTGATGCTCCCTGCAGGCTTCCCACGTTTCGCAGGTGGAAGGCACCAACCTTGAGCGTCATGCTATCGCCCCAAGTGACGCGCACTCCAGGTCCATCTGGCAGGCCGTCGTTAAAAATTTCCCGGTTGAGGAAACAGTAGAGAGACTTAAAGCGGAAACTGGGACCAGCAGGAACCTCCTCCAGACTTCTCAGGGCGAGCGGGCTTGGCGGCGGAAACATGGCGAGGATCAGTACTTCATCTAACAGACAAAAAGTCAGCACTCGCCTGAGTTTGGCTTTGTACTAGCCCGCCTCGTGGTTTCCTTGTTATGGGAGCTAAGACTTCATCCACGTTCAGAATCCCACCTTCACGATCCTTCACCTTCTGAGCAGTGTCCTGACTTCTTGGGGACCAAAACACAAGGTATTGGTCCTCATCGATCTTCTACCAAAGACTGAAAAAAATCTGCTTACCTCCTTTCAAACAAAGTTAAAGGCCAGGCAACTTACTGCCTTAATCGGCTCTACGCTTGAGGCCATGAAAATGAAGTCGTGGTGCAGAGCCTTTGCCAGTACCATGTGCTTCAGGCCTCGCACTCCGCTCTCCATGTCGTCCATGCAGGCTTCAAGGTGACTCCCGGGGCAGCCTTTCTGACAGGGCAGGTCAGCAGAGTGCCGGTCAACTTGAAGCAGGCCCCCGGTTGGACCGACTCATCTGCACTGTTGTAGTGCAGTTTCACTACCAGCCTACAAATAAAAAAAGAGTTAGTAGCTGAAGCGTGTCATTACGGAATAGGAACGCAACCTCGTCGCAAACTTTGCTAAACTTCTTGCACAGTTAGTTCCTGCTGATATGACAGAACAGACTTTTGCACCAACAACTTCAATCTTCTGCGGTTGTTACAAGCATCATTTTCACACATGGCATGGTACGTAAACTATAAAGGCAAAACATGTAAAAAATTGTTGTTCAAGAATAGAGAAGAAGCATAACGGCTTAGGCAGAGAAGGATATCAAGGAATAGAAACTTGCTCTAAATTTTTGTTCGACGCCAGTCGTTTCAAAATGACATTCCTTGCAGCGAAATGTTCCCCAAATCAATTCCGGGTAAACAGGACCCACTTGGATAGCTTGGCTGGTGGTTGTGATAAGGGACCACAGGTCAGCGCTGAGTACATTCCGAAGGTCTTTGTGGAAGCCAACATTCACAATGGATACTGAGTACACATCTTGCTGTTTAGTAAGAAGGTCTTTGCACACATTCCTTAACGCCAGACAGAGAACCGGGTACATTCTGAAAAAGAAAGGGTAAGAATAACTAAGAGCCATTCGGCAAGAGATGCGGGAGTCTTGTCAAACGTTTCGTTGTGATTTTACAATAACTTTTTTACATTTTAATGCAAATGGAGAGAAGTGGCCAAATTTACATCTATTCTGAAATAGAACATATGATACAAGAACAAAGGGGACACTTATGCGCAAGGGGGCATTATAAATGCGTACCAGGTGGCCTTTGAAGGCACCAGGAGCGCATTGATGACAGTACGGTGTGCAACCGCTCGGAATACACCTCCAGCGAGGCATATTCGTGTGGCACTTGGTGCACTTGCTCTCATTAGATTGTGCTTCCTTATCTGGGCCGAACCTGCCTATCGTTTCGTAGAGGTGAGACATGGCACCCGTCCCAAATTCTCTACGGACAGAAGCATTCAGGCCTGCAGCCGTGGTGCCAGTGCTAGTCACCAACACCAATAGGTTACGCTTTTTATGTGTTTTTAAAGTAAATTTATTTAAAATACCACCGCCTTTGTGATGCTCGTACCTTGTTTAAGAAGTTCACACCCCTTGATAGGTGGGGAAATGCTTTGAGCCATATTGATCCACAATTTCTCATCCTGCCTCATGCGTTGTATGACGTCCTCATCGATCACATCTTCTACCAAAGACTGCAAAAAGATAATTGGTTAAACTTGTTTCCTCTTTCCGAACCAAAAATAAAGGCCGGGTCACTTTTCATCGGCTCTACGCTTGAGGCCATGAAAATGAAGTCGTGGTGCAGAGCCTTTGCCAGTACCATGTGCTTCAGGCCTAGCATTCCGCTCTTCGCGTCGTCATGGTGCCATGCAGGCTTCAAAGTGACTCCCGCGACGGCCTTTCTGACAGGGCAGGCCAGCAGAGTGCCCGTCAACTTGTAGCAGGCCCCTGGTTGGACCGACTCATATGCAATGTTGTGGCGCAGTGTCACTTCGAGCCTCCAAAAATTAGAGTTAGTTTTTTCCTGTTACAATTTTGAAGCAGCTGCTACTAGTGGCTGAAGCGTGTCAATACCGAATAGGAACGCTACCTCGTCGGAAACTTTGCCCCAGCATCCTGCCTCCCACTGGGTACACTGGACGAAATTTTCTCTAAAATGACCTTCATTGGAACCTTATTACTCAACAGCCCAGCAAAATAATCCGTTTCACTGTGGGCTAATCTTCAATACCTTACTGAGTTAACATGACCAACATGAGTTTTAAAAAATAGTCACATGCACACTTCCCTCATCAGTACATGTAGCAATTAAACGGGATGGACAGATCTTCCCTGTCTTGCAAATTCTGGAAGGATCTCTATAACGATGGCCCTTACCTCGAGTTCGTTTCATTCCAGAACTTTGGCAATTTAAATAAAACCGCACACCATCTTCCACATCTGCGCCTGCTCTCACTTTGGAATACTGTGTCAATGTCTCATTGCACATCTTATCTTTCCAGGAGTCGTTTGCTTATTTTCTTGCATAGAGCAAACTGAAATCATACTTCTTAGGTAGACTTAAGCCAAGGGCATTCCTCCACAACAGCCCTGCGTCTCTCTCCAGAATCGTAAAGTACTTCTTCATTAGGATGTATGTCATTTACTGCATATAGGATGAGACGAATGGTGCCCTCTGCCGCAACCTTCCTCATACATGCATTTGGCTTCAAATACGAATGCACACATTCACAATTTCACCACAAGGGTAAATGTCATGTTATTCAACAAGCTGCGCAGCCCTCCTTCAATTGATCGAATTCAAAACTGACATTTGAGAGCATTGATTAAGCATACTGGTGCGCTAAAAATACAGTAACAGCCAGTAACATTAGATCGCAATAAAATTAATGAGGCATTAGGTAACCTCTGGACTGACTGCACGGTATACTTTACATAAATTAATGCGAGTCAATGAAACTTGTTTTAGCCCAAAGGGCAGTCACAGTTAGTAATAAAGTTCAGATTAGTGCTGCTTGCTACTCGTCATCCAGGTCGGGTTCGGGTACGCCAGAGTCGGGTGCCCGATTCTCCCCGATCCTGACGCATCCCCAGCAGAACGTGAACTTGCTGATCACAGTGCCGCGACTCTTCACCTGCCGATGAACGGAAACTCCGCCTGGACTGCTCCATGTACATGTTCGACCACCAGAGACGGAGTCCTTCAGCCCGCTGAACGGCGTCCAGTCTTCCCAGTCGACTAACACACGACGGGCTTCTGCAGCCCCAGGAATGAAGACGTCCGGTCCCTCGGCGTGCTCGTCCATCTCGGTCGTCCCGAACCACCATGAACCCAGGCACCGAGAGCGTCTGCCGGAAGTACAGGTTCAGGGTGGCTGTAACCGTTCTAGGGCGGCCTTCGGCAGAGGAGGTCTTCTCGCAGCAGGAACCGGTCGTTGGCTTGTGGCTGGTGCCCCGAGGTCGTTCCTGGTCGTCATGGTTGGTGGTCACGGTGCGTGGTGAGCGAGCGAGTGCGTGCGTGCGCGCGGCCAGTCGAAGTGGTCCGCCGTGCTGCGCGAGCCAGTAGTCTCCCCGGCTCGGCTCGGCCGCTCGGCCCGCGCGAAGGGCTCGGTTTGGCTCCACTCGGCAACGCGTCGCCCGCCGGCTGATGGGCGCGTTCTCTGAGGCGAGGGAGTGTTCGCGCCGCGTAATTCCCGCCGCAGAGCTGGTGGCTAGTAAGCAACGCGCAGAGACGGCGGAGGCCGAGGGGGCAAAAACTCGGGATTTTCGTGTACACATGATTCGGAAAACGCAATGATTTCATGGCTGATTCGCCTTATTTCGCGACGCACTAGGGTGAAGTTGAGCGTGATTGTGCGTGATTGTGGTCGGAAAGAAATGATTTCGGACTGATTTTGCCTGGTTCGTGTGATTCTGCCTGATTTCGGTCGAATTTAGTGATTTTGGTTGTATTTCGGATTGCTTGATTTCGCGTGATTCTCAAAAAGATTCGCATGTGATTTCGGGGGCCGTGTACACATGATTGCGCGAGTTTTTGCCCCCTCGGCGGAGGCGATGCATGGACGGCCACGGGACTCTGGATTACTAGCATACGCACGCTGCGCTGCGCCAAGACTCCGCCACGCGAAAGGCGCGCCGCGGAGTCAGGGCGGTCTCGGACGCGGCGGAACTCCGCCGTCGATTCTACTCGGAATAGCACATCTTATCTTTCCAGGAGTCGTTTGCTTTACTTCTTGCATAGTTAGTTCCTGCTGATCTGACAGAACAGACTTTTGCACCAACAACTTAAATCTTCTGCGGTTGTTACAAGCATCATTTCCACTTATCGCTGGGTACGTTAACTGTAAAGGCAAAACATATATAAAATTGTTGTTCAAGTACAGTATAGAAAAGGAGCAAAACGGCTTAGGCAGAAAAGGATATCAAGGAATAGAAACTTGCCCAAAATTGTTGTTCAAAGCCAGTCGTTTCAAAATGACTTTCCTTGCAGCGAAATGTTGCCGAAATCAATTCCGGGTAAACAGGACCCACTTGATAGCTTGGCCGGTGGACCCGTAATCATACGCATATGCTGTAAGTGTGTACTTGGGCGAGTATTGTAAGTGTACACTTGAAGGTAGTAAGTGTGTAGTTAGTAGACAGCTGGGTTTGAAGTGTACAAAGGTCAAGTCGGATCAAGTGAAGATAAATTTTTTTCATGTTGTACTTTACCTCGAATGGCCTCTAATTTGTTGGCTTCTGGGGCGACTCCTGGGTTTGCATCCCCAGTTTTGCCCTTGTTGGCGTTTGACTGCTTGCCCGTAACACTCCTGTGGACCAGCTCTGCTTGTTCCCACATATGAACTCCGGCATCTTCACATATTTCTTGTCCCCCTCTATGCCAGAGACATAATACAAGAGCGGCTTGTCTAAAAAGTTCTTGAAGTCTCCAACGTAGAGTTCCTTCGGGATGGGAACAGGGGGATTGGTTGCTGTTTGTCCAAATGTTCAGTCAACACAACCATTCTTGTAAATTTCACATCGCATTTGGGGCACTCAATAGTTTCATGGCTTGCTACATAGCTTTCAGGATGCTCTCCTTTCACATGGCGGTTTAGATTACTTTGTTTTGAGTATGTTTTAGAACAGTGAGGGCAGGCCACTTTGCTTTTTTTAGCATCTTCTTCGTCACCCAAAGCCATATCATCTTCAGCTTCAGTTTCGTTCAAAATTTCCTCAGGGTGGCTCTGACGAATATGTCTGAGGAGACTTTTCCTGCAAAACAGGAAGGGGACACGCTTAAGGACACACGAAGGGCTGACACAAGCACTCGCATCACACGAAGAGAAAAAAAAAAACCCTCGAAAAGCTTACCTCGTGGAGTACGATTTGTCACAAATGTCGCTGTAGAGTCCTTTGTGGCGTTACTTTCACATTGTGAGGTGTAAGTGGGGAAGCACCAGGGACCAAACGAGAAGCACTGTCTGTAACAAAATTAAAACCAACATTTAGAATACTTTTTAAGCTTATTCCCTCATCAATTCAATCTCTTTTTTAAAAAAAATTTATTGACATACCTGGTGTTCTGATGTTCCCAATGCCTCGAGGAGGAAGCAGCTTCACAGGAGTGCAAAGCGCCACCTGGGACTTATCCACATTGGCAGGCAGCCTAGCCCTAGCCTCCAACGCTCCAATCAAAGCCACTGACATGTCCAGGACTGTTCGGTCCCATGTTTCCGAACAATTATTCATCAAGAAGCTCAAATTGCTTGATATCGTGTCCCAGACATAGGGGCGCTCCACAGCTTGTGCAACATGGGCCGCCTCTGGGGCTGTTTCACACAATGTCTCTATGTGGTCATCAATTTGCCGGTCTGGTTTTTCCCTGCACATTCAACAGCATGCTAAGTGCTTCTGTCTGAGTCGAGGGGGCAGTGTCTCGCCGTGAAAGGCGGACCACACGGCTCGGTTTGCGACACTCATTCTGACACAGTCAGTTTTTGATACCTGCAGCATCGATACTACACGCTCCGCGCAACGCGACTCACGTCGCGGACACTCGCGGCCTAACGCATCCGCGACTATCATTCTGATATCATTTTGATACCGAGCCCCGTCGCTACTCCACGCTCCGCGCGCCGCGCATCCCACGCTCTAGGGCATAGCCCAGAGTCGCGCCCTAGCCTTGTCTGATCAAAATGAGCCTTGCAGATTGAGTCTGACAATATGATAAGGTCAGTATGACAAGTGTCTTACGCCCCGTGTATGCAGTGCCCTGCTGTGCCGTGCCTTGCGTGTGTTTTCGCCCTATTGGTTTGAAGGCTGGAGAAGAAAATTGGAGGCTGTCAACTTTGTATCTAAGTTTATTTACAAAACAACCATCTTGCTCGAGGCGGAGCGTAGACACCATTTGTACATATTCATTAAATATCTCTTTGGAGTCATCCCGACGCTTTTCATCTCCTAACATTACAAGTGCTTCTAGAAGGGATCGTTTGACTATCGTTCAAACAATTGGCACTTTCCCAAACAAAAGAAACAGAAATTCACAAAACAGAAATTTACAGATCTTGTACCTCCCAATGAAGGAATTTCAGTTTCTTAGCTTGCTCGAGGCGGAGCGTAGACACCATTTGAACATATTCATCAAATATCTCTTTGGAGTCATCCCGCCGCCTTTCATCTCCTAACATTACAAGTGCTTCTAGAAGGGATCTTTTGACTATCTTTAATACAATTGGCACTTTACCATTGAGTCGCAGTCGGTAAGGTTGCAGATGTCGTGAGACCCTTCCCTTGTCCAGGATTCTTATTCCTGCCTTGAAGAGAGAGTTAACTCTCCTTGCGGCAGACACCGTCCCCTCACGTCGAACCCCCCGTCGATGCTCTAACTCGAGGTGCTTGAACATGCCGGCTTGAGAAGATTGTACTTCGAAACAGTAGGCGCATCGCCGGTATATTTTTTTCGGCAACCGTTTGGGACGAGGGTTTGGGACCTAATGGACAAGAAAGCCAGCAATGAAAGATACCAATAAGAAAGATACCCCTGTCGAGTTGCAGGGTGCTAGGTAAAGTCAACACTCAAGGCTGGGCCAAAGTTTCCATTTTAAAGAGAAAAAAGAAAGGAAGGAGAATCTTCACGCACATGGCGGACGGTCTTCCATTCTTCTTCATCTTTCGTCTAGCTCAAGTCGTAGTTTCCAGCCTGCACTGATAATTGCTTACCGCCATGACCTCCACGATGAGTTCGCGAAGTTGATAGTTGATCAGGAGTTTGTCTTCAAGATCTGAGATACAGAACATCGGTGTGCATTAATGTCTAGGAACAATATTGTTTCGCAGATCTACTGTTGTTTAATAGGGTCATTTACGTATGCCAGGGATAGCCAAACGAACATGAAGGGGTGTTCTGGGACTAAAAGCGTCCGAAGGGGTTGGAAGAGGTATTTGTAATCCTGATGGGCCATTTCACAGACATGAAAAACTTTTCAACCCCACTGGAGTATCAGGCTTCGCTATCGCTTAGCCAACAATACAGATCTAAGAATGCTGTTATTTTCTTTAGCTTATGGCACATTTGTTTCTTAGTGGTCAGTATTAAAAACAATGACCATCACATCCTGTCATAGCAGTCTTAAAGAACTTATTTTTACCATTGACACCAGACACTTACGCCAGAACAACTTAGAATACACTGAGCGCTTCATTGGGACAGAAATAAAGTCCCATGTTTGATCACATCTCCATTAATAAACTAACAATTTAGAGAAGTATATAATATTTTCATAGGTTGAAAGAGAGTTTTGTTTTGTTTTCAAATACATGGGTGTTGAAGACAATCCCGACTAGAACAGGGAATGACAAGAAACTAATTTAGTCTCCAACTGATAAATATAACTGATAATCTATCTAAAATTTTTTACCATGTACTGAGCTGCAAATGAGGTTAATAATTTGGTTGACATGTGGGGCAGACCCCTCTCTCCACATTGACCGCGAAGCCATTGTGGCCATATCGCTCTCCTTCCACCACATAACAATAGCCCCCTGTGATGGGGGCGGCGTCAACCCCACGCATACCAGCTTCCTCTTCTGCTGTTGGAGCCCGCTGGAGTGGCACCAAGGCATTAGGCTTCCAACCTAAGTCACTGAAGCCGATGACATTGCCTCCAAGGGAATAATTGGCTGAGCGATACCGCAGCCTTTTACATCACTGGGGTTGAAAAGTTTTGTCTGTCTGTCTGTCCGCACTTCTCCTGAACAGCTCGGCCGATCTCGGTGAGATTTTGCTAACTTCTTGGGTATGTCCTTGGCTCGGCACACGCGAAATTTCACCATCCTAGCTCAACTGGTTCAGTTTTTATGGCCGAAAAACACCTAAAAAACGGCGAAAAATAGAGCCTTCTGCAGATAGATCACTTCTGTCTTAGAGAAAGGGGGTCTGCGGGGCGGAGCCCCCAGCCTCGACTAGTTAAAAAGTGACAAGGGTCAAGATCGTGTTATCTGTAGATAAAAAACTCTATTAAGAATGTATGGGGTGGGGTGGGGGGAAGCCCCCCAGCATCGAAGAAGTTGGCAAAGTGAATGCACTGGGGTGGGGGTGCTTTATGCCATGGACGTACACGTCCAGCATTTTCCCGTCCACCCCAACAGCGCCACAGGGTTGCTGTTCCCGCCGAGACCGCCGGATGATACACACACGCTTCGCTTGACCACTTACCAAATATGTACTTTTAAATCAACTTATGCGTTCATTGAACATTCGTACACTCATTGAAAATTGTAGAAGCTCAAACTAAACTTTTCAGCGCTAGACGACAACATGTTAACTTAATCAAATACGAGAAAATCAAAACAAAATCAAAAGAATAACGTTTTATAACTACTTTAATTTATAGCATAAAATACCGTGGTGTGAATGTAATTAAATTTTACGTAATTTGGAAATAGCCAGGGAAGATTATCCCCAGCATAAATCAAAAATTAGGGCTGAACCTTATCCAACAGCTTTTGAATAGTTTCTTTTACCACTTCCCCGCTTACATCGTACTCCCACCACCATTCGGTGATATCACCACCATTCGGTGATATGAATGGTGGCAACACTGCAACGAGACAAAACATCCACATCTTGCAAATTTAACGAAACACTTAGCTCGTCTTCTGAAAGGCTTACCTCCTTCCAAACAAAGTTAAAGGCCGCTCTACAAATCGAAGAGTGTACATGGTATGCTCTAACTGGAGCATGCCTGCAAGCACGCTCTAGCTAGCGCATGCCTGCCAGGCATGCACTAACTAGTGCATACATGCCATGTACACGCTAACTGAAGTATGCATCTAGTGCATAAGGGATAGGGAGTTGTCTGCATCAGGAAGCGTGTACATGGCATGTATGCGCTAGTAAGTGCATGCTTGGCAGGCATGCGCTAGTTAGAGCGTGCTTGCAGGCATGCTCCAGTTAGAGCATACCATGTACACTCTTCGATTTGTAGAGCGGGCAACTTGCTGCCTTAATCGGCTCTACGCTTGAGGCCATGAAAATGAAGTCGTGATGCAGAGCCTTTGCCAGTACCATGTGCTTCAGGCCTCGCACCCCGCTCTCCATGTCGTCCTGGTGCCATGCAGGCTTCAAGGTGACTCCCGGGGCAGCCTTTCTGACAGGGCATAGGCCAGCAGAGTGCCGGTCAACTTGTAGCAGGCCCCTGGTTGGACCGACTCATATGCAATGTTGTGGCGCAGTGTCATCACTTCGAGCCTTCATAAAGTAGAGTTAGTTTTATCCTGTTACAATTTCGAAGCAGCTGCTTCTAGTGGCTGAAGCGTGTCAATACCGAAAGGAACGCAACCTCATCGCAAACTTTGCCCCAGCATCCTGCCTCCCACTGGGTACACTGGACGAAATTTTCTCTAAAATGGCCTTTATTGGAACCTTATTACTCAACAGCCCAGCAAAATAATCCGTTTCACTGTGGGCTAATCTTTAATACCTTACTGAGTTAACATGACCAACATGAGTTTTAAAAAATAGTCACATGCACACTTCCCTCATCAGTACATGTAGCAATTCCACGGGATGGACAGATCTTCCCTGTCTTGCAAATTCTGGAAGGATCTCTATAACGATGGCCCTTACCTCGAGTTCGTTTCATTCAAGAACTTTGGCAATTTAAATAAAACCGCACACCATCTTCCACATCTGCGCCTGCTCTCACTTTGGAATACTGTGTCAATGTCTCATTGCACATCTTATCTTTCCAGGAGTCGTTTGCTTATTTTCTTGCATAGAGCAAACTGAAATCATACTTCTTAGGTAGACTTAAGCCAAGGGCATTCCTCCACAACAGCCCTGCGTCTCTCTCCAGAATCGTAAAGTACTTCTTCATTAGGATGTATGTCATTTACTGCATATAGGATGAGACGAATGGTGCCCTCTGCCGCAACCTTCCTCATACATGCATTTGGCTTCAAATACGAATGCACACATTCACAATTTCACCACAAGGGTAAATGTCATGTTATTCAACAAGCTGCGCAGCCCTCCTTCAATTGATCGAATTCAAAACTGACATTTGAGAGCATTGATTAAGCATACTGGTGCGCTAAAAATACAGTAACAGCCCAGTAACATTAGATCGCAATAAAATTAATGAGGCATTAGGTAACCTCTGGACTGACTGCACGGTATACTTTACATAAATTAATGCGAGTCAATGAAACTTATTTTAGCCCAAAGGGCACGTCACAGTTAGTAATAAAGTTCAGATTAGTGCTGCTTGCTACTCGTCATCCAGGTCGGGTTCGGGTACGCCAGAGTCGGGTGGCCCAGGATTCTCCCCGATCCTGACGCATCCCCAGCAGAACGTGAACTTGCTGATCACAGTGCCGCGACTCTTCACCTGCCGATGAACGGGAAACTCCGCCTGGAACTGCTCCATGTACATGTTCGACCACCAGAGACGGAGTCCTTCAGCCCGCTGGAGCGGCGTCCAGTCTTCCCAGTCGACTAACACACGGACGGGCTTCTGCAGCTCCAGGGTGAAGACGTCCGGTCCCTCGGCGTGGCTCGTCCATCTCGGTCGTCCCGCACCGCCATGAACCCAGGCACCCGAGAGCGTCTGCCGGAAGTACAGGTTCAGGGTGGCTGTAAACCGTTCTAGGGCGGCCTTCGGCAGAGGAGGTCTTCTCGCAGCAGGAACCGGTCGTTGGCTTGTGGCTGGTGCCCCGAGGTCGTTCCTGGTCGTCATGGTTGGTGGTCACGGTGCGTGGTGAGCGAGCGAGTGCGTGCGTGCGCGCGGCCAGTCGAAGTGGTCCGCGTGCTGCGCGAGCCAGTAGTCTCCCCGGCTCGGCTCGGCCGCTCGGCCCGCGCGAAGGGCTCGGTTTGGCTCCATTTGGCAACGCGTCGCCCGCCGGCTGATGGGCGCGTTCTCTGAGGCGAGGGAGTGTTCGCGCCGCGTAATTCCCGCCGCAGAGCTGGTGGCTAGTAAGCAACGCGCAGAGACGGCGGAGGCCGAGGGGGCAAAAACTCGGGATTTTCGTGTACACATGATTCGGAAAACGCAATGATTTCATGGCTGATTCGCCTTATTTCGCGACGCACTAGGGTGAAGTTGAGCGTGATTGTGTGTGATTGTGTTCGGAAAGAAATGATTTCGGACTGATTTTGCCTGGTTTCGTGTGATTCTGCCTGATTTCGGTCGAATTTAGTGATTTTGGTTGATTTCGGATTGCTTGATTTCGCGTGATTCTCAATGATTCGCATGTGATTTCGGGGGCCGTGTACACATGATTGCGCGAGTTTTTGCCCCCTCGGCGGAGGCGATGCATGGACGGCCACGGGACTCTGGATTACTAGCATACGCACGCTGCGCTGCGCCAAGACTCCGCCACGCGAAAGGCGCGCCGCGGAGTCAGGGCGGTCTCGGACGCGGCGGAACTCCGCCGTCGATTCTACTCGGAATAGCACATCTTATCTTTCCAGGAGTCGTTTGCTTTACTTCTTGCATAGTTAGTTCCTGCTGATCTGACAGAACAGACTTTTGCACCAACAACTTAAATCTTCTGCGGTTGTTACAAGCATCATTTCCACTTATCGCTGGGTACGTTAACTGTAAAGGCAAAACATATATAAAATTGTTGTTCAAGTACAGTATAGAAAAGGAGCAAAACGGCTTAGGCAGAAAAGGATATCAAGGAATAGAAACTTGCCCAAAATTGTTGTTCAAAGCCAGTCGTTTCAAAATGACTTTCCTTGCAGCGAAATGTTGCCGAAATCAATTCCGGGTAAACAGGACCCACTTGATAGCTTGGCCGGTGGACCCGTAATCATACGCATATGCTGTAAGTGTGTACTTGGGCGAGTATTGTAAGTGTACACTTGAAGGTAGTAAGTGTGTAGTTAGTAGACAGCTGGGTTTGAAGTGTACAAAGGTCAAGTCGGATCAAGTGAAGATAAATTTTTTTCATGTTGTACTTTACCTCGAATGGCCTCAAATTTGTTGGCTTCTGGGGCGACTCCGGGGTTTGCATCCCCAGTTTTGCCCTTGTTGGCGTTTGACTGCTTGCCCGTAACACTCCTGTGGACCAGCTCTGCTTGTTCCCACATATGAACTCCGGCATCTTCACATATTTCTTGTCCCCCTCTATGCCAGAGACATAATAAAGAGCGGCTTGTCTAAAAAGTTCTTGAAGTCTCCAACGTAGAGTTCCTTCGGGATGGGAACGGGGGGTTTGGGTTTTGCTGTTTGTCCAAATGTTCAGTCAACACAACCATTCTTGTAAATTTCACATCGCATTTGGGGCACTAAATGGGTTTCATGGCTTGCTACATAGCTTTTAGGATGCTCTCCTTTCACATGGCGGTTTAGATTACTTTGTTTTTTAGTATGTTTAGAACAGTGAGGGGAGGCCACTTTGCTTTTTTTAGCATCTTCTTCGTCACCCAAAACCTTTATCTTTAGCTCCAGTTTCGTTCAAAATTTCCTCAGGGTGGCTCTGACGAATATGTCTGAGGAGACTTTTCCTGCAAAACAGGAAGGGGACACGCTTAAGGACACACGAAGGGCTGACGCAAACACTCGCATCACACAAGAAAAAAAAAACCCCCCGACAAGCTTACCTCGTGAAGTACGGGTTTTTCACAAATGTCGCTGTAGTGTGGCGTTACTTTCACATTGTGAGGTGGGAAGTGGGGAAACACCAGGGACCAAACGAGAAGCACTGTCTGTAAACAAATTAAAACCAACATTTAGAATACTTTTTAAGCTTATTCCCTCATCAATTTAAACTCTTTTTTTAAAAACAAAATTTTTGACATACCTGGTGTTCTGATGTTCCCAATGCCTCGAGGAGGAAGCAGCTTCACAGGTGCAAACGCCACCTGGGACTTATCCACATTGCCAGGCAGCCGCTTCTCCAACGCTCCAATCAAAGCCACTGACATGTCCAGGACTGTTCGGTCCCATGTTTCCGAACAATTATTCATCAAGAAGCTCAAATTGCTTGATATCGTGTCCCAGACATAGGGGCGCTCCACAGCTTGTGCAACATGGGCCGCCTCCGGGGCTGTTTCACACAATGTCTCTATGTGGTCATCAATTTGCCGGTCTGGTTTTTCCCTGCACATTCAACAGCATGCTAAGTGCTTCTGTCTGAGTCGAGGGGGGAGTGTCTCGCCGTGAAAGGCGGACCACACGGGTCGGTTTGCGACACTCATTCTGACACAGTCAGTTTTTGGCCCGCCCTTCTATTCAAAAAATAGGGGGAGGGCCTATGCATTTGCCTTTGTGTCTGTGTGTTGTTGTTGTTGTTGTTGTTGTTGTTGTTGTTGTTGGCGTCTGTGTACAAGGAAGGAGTTGAGCTAGAGTAACCAGATTTGGAGGGTACTTCAGGAGTACCGTCCAAACAAATAATCCGGTGGTGCAAATCCCGTCCGGGTCGCACAGGGCTGCTGCAGGTGCATCATGGTTTTACATGACCGGGAGGGGGATTTCCGCCATTATTGGTGCTAGCAGGGCACATAGGGGTATTTTTGGAATCGGGGCGACGAGGCAAGATGAATGGACCTGGTCCCGACCCCATCGGCCGCTTTAACAAGTTGGCCAGATCAGGATCTTCAAAAAAGGGGGTCGACCGACTAAAAAAATTTATTGCAGATTTCGATTGGTCTCAGCAAGACCTTTTCAACGAGGGTCGGAAAGGGGGTCCAGGAGCCCGACTTCGTCTATTAGTCACATCAGGATCTTCAAAAAAGGGGGTCGACCGACTAAAAAAATTTATTGCAGATTTCGATTGGTCTCAGCAAGACCTTTTCAACGAGGGGTCGGAAAGGGGGTCCAGGAGCCCGACTTCGTCTATTAGTCACATCAGGATCTTCAAAAAAGGGGGTCGACCGACTGAAAATTTTTACTTAGTTTTCGATAGGTCTTGGCAAGACCTCTTCAACGAGGGGTCGGAAGGGGGGTCCAGGAGCCCGCCTTCATGAGTTATGGGAAAAAGTGCGACGGACTCGTTTTGCGCTCCTGCTGTGCCTCTATTGCAAGGAGTTGCAGTAGCATGGCAAATATGGGTATTTTCGGAATGAGGGCGAAGAGACAAATGAAATGGGCATATTCTAAGGACAGTTGGAGTAAAAAGTGTAAGGACTATTGCATATTGTGAATAGAAGGGCGGGCTTAAGTCACGATGGTACATCGATAACTTTGCTTTACCCGCTCACGGTGTGTGTGATGCGAACGGGCCGAAGGCCCGGGCCTTCGACTGGCCAAGTTGGGTCTGATGCCAGGGCCGAAGGCCCGAGAAAAGGCCGCCGGCAGGCCAAGCTGGGCCGGCCCCCTGTCGAACCGAGTTGCCGGCGCAGCGAAGCGGAGCTGGCAACTCGGTTCGACGGAAGGGCGGGCCCTAGCTTGTTGATACCTGCAGCATCGATACTCCACGCCGCGAAACGCGACTCACGTCGCGGACACTCGCGGCCTAACGCATCCGCGACTATCATTCTGATATCATTTTGATACCGAGCCCCGTCGCTACTCCACGCTCCGCGCGCCGCGCATCCCACGCTCTAGGGCATGGCCCAGAGTCGCGCCCTAGCCTTGTCTGATCAAAATGAGCCTTGCAGATTGAGTCTGACTTTATGATAAGGTCAGTATGACAAGTGTCTTACGCCCCGTGTATGCAGTGCCCTGCTGTGCCGTGCCTTGCGTGTGTTTTCGCCCTATTGGTTTGAAGGCTGGAGAAGAAAATTGGAGGCTGTCAACTTTGTATCTAAGTTTATTTACAAAACAACCATCTTGCTCGAGGCGGAGCGTAGACACCATTTGTACATATTCATTAAATATCTCTTTGGAGTCATCCCGACGCTTTTCATCTCCTAACATTACCGTAAACCGGGGTAACTTGAGACAATATTTCACGTTTTTTGGACCGTGTGTCCACGAAACTTCTCTCACGAGCCCGAATCATCCCAAGTATGTTTTATTTCACATGATTACATTCGGTTTGGACCCCACGAATTTTTTGGGGGTCTCCTAAAATGAGAATAATGGGCCTCTAAAGTTGTCTCAAGTTACCCCGTCATTTGGGGTAACTTGAGACACACCTAGTTTTTACTTTGCTTTTTCACGGAAGTGGGTTTTTTGCCAGTCCATACTGACTTTCTGAGACATTTAACTCATTTTCAATGAAAAGTACTACTTGTGGAATATATTAGAAGATTTTTGATCCTTATATTAAGATTTTTTCATCAAGGTTACGTTTGGTAATTTGAGGGATAACGGCACTTCAGAAGCGCAACGATTCTCCTATTTCACATCCATCTCTGTCAACTAAGTACAGCGATTCTCTCATTATCCAACCCTGACACCTGTTAAGACATTTTTCTTTATTTCTACGTACACAAGTCCATTCCTGCAAAGGTATATAGTCTTAGTCAATTTTTAAAATTAACTCAAAATCCTTAAACTATTTTTACAGTTGTTTTTCTTCAAAAAATCGACGGTTCTTGGGCTATAAGTTGTCCAATTTCAATGACATTTAGCTTTTTGGAAAGGTAATTAAATTCCCCATCTTTTGAGATCTCAAGATTTATTATATCTCATCTGGTCCGTGTGTAGTTGAGAAAACACTCCAACTTTAAGCTGCATATCCACTCGGGACCCTTAACACTGTCTAAAAATGTGATTCCCGATCAAATGCGGCTTAGTTTTGATCGTAGAACGGAGAGGTCCGTTACTTTAAACAACCCTGTAGTACAAGGAGGTGCCAGTGTCAAGTTACGCTACTCAACTTCCGTCAAATTCAATGAAATTTGGTGTCTCAAGTTACCCCGCACAGTTACCATTTTCTATAAAAGTCAGTATTACCCGATGAATGATGGGTTTTCCTCAAAACCAATGCTGCATTTAGAATGTTGAAATAATAGGGTTGAAAGGTACTACAGTGATTTGGGTCTCAGCAAGACGTGTTTCGAGTACCAAGGGAGACTTGTAACACTTCTCTAAAATTGTTAAATTTACTAAAATTGAAAAATCGTTATAGTTCTGACCAGCTTGGTCCTAACCCGCCGTTCACACGCTTAGTCGTCTTTACAAACAAGTATAAAAGAAAGTTCTAGGGCAGTTTTGACCTCCGAATGTGCCGAGCCAGGTGGCAGCTCCAAAAAGGTGAAAAAGCAGAAGTGTCTCAAGTTACCCTTGCTGTCTCAAGTTACCCCGGTTTACGGTACAAGTGCTTCTAGAAGGGATCGTTTGACTTTCAAACAATTGGCACTTTCACTGTAAAAACGGATATGAAATTTTATAACTTATTTGCTGTGAAATTTCACAACATCGATACTAAATTTCACAACAGTCGATATTTTATAACATTTTCATAACATTCGTCACAACATGCCAAACTTTTAAAATATACTTTCTTGTTGAGGTGCTTGAATCTGAATATAATCATGATGTAAGAATGCATGAAATTGGCAACTTAGTGGAGTATTGTTGCATTGCTTACGATGATCTTGCAAGTCCCTTTCCTATGCGTGCTTACAAGTACCAGACGAAGCTGTGGGTTAAGTTGAAATATGCATTGGTTTCTGAAGCAAACTTATTTGACAAACATGTCACTTAAGGTGCATCTTATTATTATTGTGTGTAAATAAAATACTAGTTTCAGTACAAGAGTAGTGGATAGATTGCATTGGTTTCTATAACCATGACTTTGACAACCATGTTGCTTGTAGTTCATTGTGTTTTCAATGTTTCAAATATAATTGTTTTTAAGTTATTCATGTACATATTTTTCATACTGCGTGCAATTTGTTATTGTCTATTATTTTTGGCCCGCCCTTCTATTCAAAAAATAGGGGGAGGGCCTATGCATTTGCCTTTGTGTCTGTGTGTTGTTGTTGTTGTTGTTGTTGTTGTTGGCGTCTGTGTACAAGGAAGGAGTTGAGCTAGAGTAACCAGATTTGGAGGGTACTTCAGGAGTACCGTCCAAACAAATAATCCAGTGGTGCAAATTCCGTCCGGGTCGCACAAGGGCTGCTGCAGGTGGATCATGGTTTACATGAGCGGGAGGGGGATTTCCGCCATTATTGGTGCTAGCAGGGCACATAGGGGTATTTTTGGAATCGGGGCGACGAGACAAGATGAATGGACCTGGTCCCGACCTCATCGGCCGCTTTTACAGGTTGGCCAGATCAGGATCTTCAAAAAAGGGGGTCGACTGACTAAAAAAATTTATTGCAGATTTCGATTGGTCTCAGCAAGACCTTTTCAACGAGGGGTCGGAAAGGGGGTCCAGGAGCCCGACTTCGTCTATTAGTCACATCAGGATCTTGAAAAAAGGGGGTCGACCGACTAAAAATTTTTACTTAAGTTTTCGATAGGTCTTGGCAAGACCTCTTCAACGAGGGGTCGGAAGGGGGGTCCAGGAGCCCGCCTTCATGAGTTATGGGAAAAAGTGCGACGGACTCGTTTTGTTCTCCTGCTGTGCCTCTATTGCAAGGAGTTGCAGTAGCATGGCAAATATGGGTATTTTCGGAATGAGGGCGAAGAGACAAATGAAATGGGCATATTCTTAGGACAGTTGGAGTAAAAAGTGTAAGGACTATTGCATATTGTGAATAGAAGGGCGGGCCTAAGTCACGATGGTACATCGATAACTTTGCTTTACCCGCCCACGGTGTGTGTGATGCGAGCGGGCCGAAGGCCCGGGCCTTCGACTGGCCAAGTTGGGTCTGATGCGAGGGCCGAAGGCCCGAGAAAAGGCCGCCGGCAGGCCAAGCTGGGCCGGCCAGCTCCGCTTCGCTGCGCCGGCAACTCGGTTCGACGGAAGGACGGGCCCTAGCTTGTTCAAACTGCTATTGTTATTTCCACTCCACTCCTGTATTTGTGGCTTTTTGTGCATCTGCTTTGCTTCCTTTTTGTTCCATACTTAGGAAAATGGATCACAATGTCTCTCTCTCTCCAATTAAACAAGAAGGTTTCTTTGCGGTGGAGACACAGGCAAGTGACTCCCAAAGTGTCTTAAGCCAAGTTCCCCCACACAATGTAAGTTTGAAGGTTAAAGTTCATGTTCTTTCCATTTAATATTTATATTATGTCTATTTATTGTATGTCTATGTATTTTTGAATTATAGGTTCCAAATTTTTTCTTGCACCTGCTTCGGCAAAAGACATTGCACGCACAGCAGTCCGGAGTGTGGAATAATGTGACGACTGATGAACTTTTGGTTTTGAAGTTTTTCAGACCAACTAGTATCGAACTCCTCATAGTGTGCTGTAAGCCCGATTCCAAGTACTGCATGATTACACTCATGGGACTGTACATTAATTTCCTTTCTTTGCTTGCAGTGCTAAATTTCAAGTGTTGTGGTGATCCTCTGTGTCCATTTTGGCCTTCTGCCGTCAAGTCCTTCTGTGCGGATCACGCTTTGGAAACTGATTTCATCCCGGCCAAGCCACGGAAATTGCCCAAATGGATGCAGGATTGTGTCTCCACGCCCTCCCTTCCACCCCCACACCGTTTAGAACGATGACCGCCTCACAACGACGCAAGTACCTCAAGAAGGTGTTCTGATTGCAAAGAATTGTGGACCGAATTGTGGAACAATAAAACCATCCAAGTAGCAGTGCCTTTTAATAGAAGACCCTTTCTCTCTTCACACCCATCACAGGGGAAGTAGGGGGAACCTATGCTCAGGGAAGGCAAGACTGCAGTTACTCCACATTTATGGACCAATTTCACTTCGTCATTTTTTGGAACCTATGCATTGAAAATCAGTGTACCACACGCCGTGATCCGCTGAACGTTTAAAGCTATACTTCAACCAGCTAATTATTATCAAGTGCAGTACTTGTACTGTCAGTTGGTAGAAGCACTGAGCTCATCACTTTTAGCAAGATAAATAAAAAACAGGCATTTTATTTGGTTCTCTTGTGTGGTCCATGGCATTTATTTCTGTGCTGTCCTCTTTTGTAGAAACCAATACTTGTACAGTACAACGTGTGACTGCAGTCTTGTAGTGTTCCTGTGTAGTCACTTTGGATGTGGCTCCTATATAGCAACAAAGCAGTAACATTACGGTGCCATGGGAGGAGAAAGAAAGTACAAAGAGGAAAAGGGGATACAGGAAGCATTTTTCAAAACCCAAGAAAGGTTGCAAGCCCTACAAAGGATTAGTATGTGATGTTTTACCCTGACATTGTAACCTAACCTGCGCATTCAGGTGTAACATTGGCCGTTCCCTTGCTTAGGTTAAGGCCGATGAAGACTGTTCCACCGAGGATTTTTGTGGTTTTGGAACCCCACCCTATACTGCCATCAGGGTACTTTCCCTCTTCGATGGTATAGGAAGTGCTTTGGTTGCTTTAGACAAGTTGAACCTTGAGGTTGAAGCATATTATTCGTCTGAGATTGATGAGAAAGCCATAAGATTATTACGGTTCCACTATCATGACAGAATACGAATGGTGGGACCCGTCCAAACCCTGACTGAAGAGAAACTAGCCTCTCTTGGAGTCGTGAATTTGTTGTGTGGTGGCAGTCCTTGTTCTGAGCTCAGTTTAGTGAATCCGGCACGCAAAGGCCTTAATGGTACCAACTCTATTATTTTATGTGTAATGCTATGCTTCATTATGTGTCGGACTCAAACAGTTACTCTTTCTGTTCCAGACCCTTCTTCCTCAGGTCACCTCTTTTTTGAATATCATCGAATTCTACAATATCTGACCAAATCAGCAAAAGAAAAGGGTCATCAGTTTTACTGGCTCTTTGAAAATACCTCCTCTATGGAATTACAAACCAAAGAACAAATATCGAGGTACATATTAATGCTTCTATGTGGGGTCAACATTATCTATGTTTTATACTTCATCGATCTCATTTGACTCATCCCATTATTCCACTGACCAAACTAAACAAATGAATGTTTAAATATCTGCTACTTAGCCTTTGTTTTTCTTTTCTCCACCTACTGTAGGGTTTTGCAGTGCTCATCTGTAGTCCGGTGTGCTTCTCAATATGTAGGTATGAAAAGAAGGCGGCTTTTTTGGGGAAATTTCCCACCACAAAGCATTGCAGAAAGCTACAGTGACGGCATAGACCTACAGTATTTCCTAAAGCCGTAAAGAGAAGCAACTATTCATCACTTGCCTACTATAACAACAAACTCCCATTCTCAGAGAAGTGGTAGGATACTTAAGTGGTCATGTAAGCTTGAAACCGATTAACTATTAAACTAATGTTTTCCTATCTTTACATTAACAGGGAAACAACAATGTCTTCCAGTAACAGAGGAGGGCATTCCGTCACATCTGTATATTACAGAACAAGAAGAGTTGTTTGGTTTTCCTCCACATTACACTGACGGACCTAATCTTTCTGTAACAGATAGAAGGAAGCTTCTTGGAAAATCTTGGTGTGTACCGGTAATTATGGATCTCCTACATTTTTTATGTTCTATATTCAAGACCAAACTTCAGCAAAGGGTACACACAAGTGCAACCTAATAAGTATGTTCTAAAATGTATTAGGTTCTTTGATTTTGTCTGTTTATTATAATCAACCGAAAGTACCATATTTTTTATTATTTAAGTACCTCACGCCCCCTTTTCAAAGAAGCAGTGAAGTTACAACAATTTAAAAAAAGGAAGGCACAAATGTCTGCAAATGAAAAGTGACCTGTAAAGTAATAAAAACCATTAAGAGGGCGATAAACTGTTCAGGTATTATTTTCAGTAATTTGACTTAAATCTTACATCTGTCAATTTGTCGGCAATATGGATTGACCTTCTGATAAGGCTCGTGCACAATCACAGAGTGGACTTTCGCTTCTTTCTGAAAGCAGAGCGAGGGAAAAGGGAAAGCTTACTTAATTGTTGGTGTGACAGTGAACAGATTTTTTCGCCTGCACTATGTGGGTTAACTTATACAATGCGACTGTTGCGGTTTGATGTGTTTTGTGACTCAGACGAAGGCAACAAGGGACAACCACAAATAAAAAGCTACACATTTTATGGAAGTGGAGTCAAATTTGTGCATAAGCACCTTAATCTAAGAAAAACTTTTCAGTCAAAGAGGAACTTTTAACATTAAAAATAAAATCACAATTAAGATATTGTAGTGTCAGAATGCACTTATTACCTTAAGCACTTGCTGCATTTTGTCCAGTACACTACAAATGGATAGTGCCTTGGCTCGCCCAGTTGCAAGAAAGTGTGCCTCCCAATTTTCTTGAGTGTGTGGCCCTGTGCGACGAGCTCAGCACTCTCTGCTCGGGTGTTCACAAGTTGCAATCCTTGCATTTTGATTGACGGTGTTGCCTTTCTCGTTCCCACTCCTTGCAGCTCTGCAGATACCGGGGTCATGAACTGTAAAGGATACGTCATTGTAATTAAGCAGCAAGGGCACCAAGTAGAGTACATTGAGTCTTTTATTGTTCTTACGGATGCCCACTGGTAGACCTTGTTATCATCCTTGCATGCAACATAGGGTCGGGTTGCCTGCTCATCGGTGGCGCACGGGTAGCCACTTTTGACGTAGGCAGTCATGGCCCAGCCGTGTAAATCTTTACAGCGGAAGTGCGAAACTTGCACGGGTATGAGGGGAACGCCTCTAGAAGCAAGGGAGTCCAAGATCTAGAAAAGAAATGTGAACACTGACCCCTGACAGCCTATTGCGTCACAACAACAAGCAAGTAAAGCACAATTACCAGCAAGTTTTCTTCCTCCTTATCTTCATTCGTGCAGCCGCACCAAAGGCTCCCAGCTTTCGGCCTGTCTTGGTTTTGTGTCATTTCAATAGGGCAAGTAATTTGATTTAGAGCGGACGAAAGAGACGAATGTACACAAACAAAACAGCAGACAGCAGAAGCAGTAAACAACGGCGGCCAATGGGTACGCTCCTAACCTACACGCGCCGCGGTCAAACCTGGTCAGACACAAGTCACACCAAGGTTAAACAAGGTAAATGTCGTACCGATTATTCCGTTGTTGACCGATATATGCTGTATCCTTCGTTTTTTGTATGATATGGACGAAAGAGGAGTGACATATTTTCGATTAACAACGAATCTCGTGCACCGAACCCTGGCTGAGTGGGACACCTGTTGCTGCTGCCAGTTGCCACTAGGAATGACTCATCACCCATAGTGCATTGTTTGGTTTGGCGCCAAAGCCGGAGAGTTGCTTTTTCACGATTTTATAATATTTAATGTTATTTGTGGCTTAGGTCGTGTGTCCTCCGGAATGTGAACTGTCGAGCTGTGATTGGAATACACGAAAGTACCAGGAGTATGGACATCTGCTCTCGGAATCATTCAGCATAATCGCACCCAGCCAGCTTTGTTCATCCTTGGAGTCTGCCTTGGATCTTGTTTCTTTCATATTATCTAGGTAAGAGAGCTGTGAGCGTATTAGGATTATCTTCATTACAGGCTTGGCTCAGGGCATTCAGAATTCTAAAGTCTGTGTAATTTTAACGTGTTCTCAGCCTCGAATCCAAGCTTCTTTCACCAGCCTTGACCATTCTAACCTTGCTCTTGGCCTTTCCATGAAACAGGTGCTAAATGCACTTGTTACTGACATTATTTAACCTTGGCCTCAGGAACTATGCCGTTGCTTGTGTTTGTGACTGCGTGGGATCGTAGAGGAGGTACCTATGTTATGGGCGACACGATTCAGGATGTGATCAAAGCAGCTCAGGAAGCATTGAAAGTCACCGAGGATTGCAAGGTATCCGAACAGTATGATCCAAACCTGCAAACAACAAATGTATGTACTACCTGCTTTTTTTTGTAACAGCTGTACCTGGACTCGTCTGGCTTTGACGCTGGTGTGGAAGTGTGTGTTGATGATATTTTTAAAGCATTGATCAGCGATGCAAAATCTATGGGCCAAAAGATTGCCTTTTTCATGGCACCTGATGGCCAGAAACACATTTACCTCTCAGGTGTGTGAGTTTGTGTTTTTGAGGTGAACCTTCTGTGAAGTAAATTGCTTAGTGTGTGTGTGTGTGTTTATTAATTTTCCCTACCTTTCTGTGTATCTGAAGGGCATACTACTCCTCGCTCCCCATTGACTCCAGTGCCGGAGAATACAGAGCGCAGTGTGGAGCCTCAAACTCCCACTTCAAGACCTACAGGTTTGCGCATGTGCACCGATCATTTGTCTCATAGAGACTTTCTTCATGAAACCAGAGCAAAAGCATCAAAAGTATGTATTATATAAAGAAACATTCATATGACAGCAATAAAAATAAGATTTATCTCATGAGTGCTTTCCTAGTTTGGTTTTTAAGTGGTCTAGACATATTTGCAAGTGAGACGTTGATTTAAACTAAGAGTTTAAGTCTAAATTACTTTCTGAGTCGTTTCATGTGTGTGCGAGTTCTAATTAGGTAGCTTATTGGATAGTGGAAACTGGTGATGACAAAAGTTGTTACAGAAGTCACCAATTGAACATTTCTTTGATGCTTTTGTGAAATATTACTTCAACCAAGATATTGATGCTTCAGGCTACACATCTAACTGCATGAATGGCTAACTTGATTTCTTTTATTTTGCAGGTGACAGGTGCAACATCAGAAGTGCGTACCCAGTCATGCCCATGGACATCATTACAGCAACCTTGAAGGAGCTGAAAGACCTCATAGATGGTGCATCATCATCATCATCCATGAGTCTTGTCAAAGCAAAAGACAAAGCTGCGAAGGCTATTAGTGCAGAGGTAGTGCGGCACATCCTGCATAAGTGCCCCAATGACTATAGCAGAAATATAGCCAAATTTTATGGAGGGATGGTGTTGAACTCAAATGACGGCATCTACAGTCAAGTCTTTGCTCAATACGTAGGAGGTGAACTCATGAGCAACGGGGAGGAATGGTTTCTCTCCAAGATATATCAGTCGCTGCAGTACAAGAAACCCGAAGATGCGAAAAGGAAGAAGGCACCACGTGATAACACTGAGGGTGCCAACAGTGCTAAGATTAAATGTCTAGGCAAGAATTACGGCTGCTTGAGCTACGCACCGGCCCTTCCATCAGGGGAGACGGTAGAGAGCCAACTTGAAAAGAAAAAACTCCTCAAAACGCTGCATGAGCAACAGGACTGGGGCCGGGCAGCAGAAGTAGCCTTCCGTGATAGCTTCCCAACCCAGAGGCATGAAATGTTGGGTACCAGACCATTCTCTGCATTAGAGACAGATTTTATTGGCGCCTGGCCAATTTTTAAAAATGGTGAGTCCATTTCTAACTGAAATAATATTTGTTTAAGTGTCGATAGTAAATTTATATTTTTCTGATTTAGGGAAGTATCTCCTTATTCACGGGGAGCTACTCACAGGGGTCACAGTCACCCACTTTCACGATACACTGGGGGCGAAAACCCCAGATATCATTAAGTACATGAGGACCTTTTGGGCTGACCAGGGAGCTTTAACAAAGGGTGCAAGATCCAAGCTGTCAGCCCAGGCGCCTAAAATGCTTAAGTTGCTGTCTGACATGGATGCGGCATCCACTGGTGGAATGCGTCGCACCTCCCAGTGCGCTGCTGTCTTTCCATTGTTGTGTGCATATATGACTGAGGACTTCCAGACAATGGTTGCAACAGTACCGGTAAGATAATTATAACAGTTGAACAATTCAATGAAATCTGACTCTGCAATGCTTAACTTGATATGAATCTTTCAGGTCTTGGCATCTTCAGAAGAAGTTAAATCTGCACTGGAGGTTTCTAATGGCAACCCAATGATTCTGGTGCAAGGTACTTCAATTTTGAAAAGCACGCCAACCAAATTAAATATTAGCTTCCATGTCATATCTTAAACTTCTATGTAATTTGTTCTCAGGTGATGGCATTTTTGATGACACTGCTACTTGCAGCGTCTTCATTTTCAACAATGTCCAGATTTCAGCCACCAAGTTTTCTGAAGCTGTGCATATTTGGTTCATGGCATTCTTCGTATTTAACTTCTGCTACACGAAGGAGCTGGAGCACACCTTGGAGTTTATCCAAAGGTAAACCTGCATTCGTCATTTCAGTATTGTATTAATTTTGGGATGTAATAAACAATTTAATGTAATAAATAATTTTATATCAACAGGTATTTTATGGGCATCAACCCAGCTACAGGCGACAGGCGCATTAATACGAAGCGCTATGTTAGCACGGCTAGCAGCAAAGTGGTTAAGCTTGCCGAGAACCTAGCGCTGTTTACCTCTGTGTGGACCCAACATGAGGAGGATGTTGATGGTCACTTAGGATAGAGGTGATATCTTATCTGTGAAGCATAAGTCTGATTTTTTTTTGTAGATTAACCTCGTGCCATGTTAAATGCGGGTTTTATTTTATTATTAGTATTATTTTATTATTATTATTTTTATTATTATGAAGTGCTGTGCCAAATCACTTAAATTACGGGTATTGTTCCTAAGATATTCTTATGCGTACCTTTACCAGTATTGAGATTTAAAAAAAGGAATGGGCTGTGTCTTCATTTTGTTACTTAACTGTCCAGCACTGAAGTTGCGCGTAGTTTTGAATTGTAAAAGGCAATGCCATGTTTCTTTTAAGTGAATGTGTTTAAATGAAAGTGTTTAAATGAAAAAAAAACACAAAATCTTCATGGTTTTAGTTGATCTTGTTACATCGTGTTTTTTTTTTAATTTAAAATGTTACTTTTAGCACTGAATGAGTAGGTTTAAGTTTTGAATTGAATATGTTCAAAAGTTTTAGTACAAAAAGGTAACATTATAGATACGATTTAACTGTGAAGTGAATTTTCACTCTGTGATTGCTTTCATTGGGTTTTTGTTTTCATTTAAGTTGATCGTTATATAGTGTTGTTTATATTAAGAAGTGAAAGTATTGCACACCGTCTGCTTTAGTCCAAAGTTTGTTATTTTTCTTTTCTTGATAAACTTAAGACGTGATGGTACACCAAATAGTGACTCTCAGTTTTTAAGTTTGAAGGTTTTTGACATGTTCTCTATTTGTAAGTTACTTTTTATAATAAACACAGATTTATAAAGAGACTTTTCTTTTTTCCATACCTGTGCAATAAATTCTTATTACAATTTCATGACTGTGGTAGGACTTTCAATAACAGTCTTGTGATAAGTTATAACAGCTTCATAAGACCGTTAGAAAGATTCATACCAATCACGCGGGGATTTTTTATAACGTTGTTATGACTATTCACAATATTTTCATAACAGGCGTGTTACGAAAAATTTCATAACATTGTTACAAAGCCGTTGTGAAAACTGTACCATAACATGTTATGAAAATGTTATAAATATTTTTTAACAGTGTTCCCAAACAAAAGAAACAGAAATTCACAAAACAGAAATTTACAGATCTTGTACCTCCCAATGAAGGAATTTCAGTTTCTTAGCTTGCTCGAGGCGGAGCGTAGACACCATTTGAACATATCAAATATCTCTTTGGAGTCATCCCGCCGCCTTTCATCTCCTAACATTACAAGTGCTTCTAGAAGGGATCTTTTGACTATCTTTAATACAATTGGCACTTTACCATTGAGTCGCAGTCGGTAAGGTTGCAGATGTCGTGAGACCCTTCCCTTGTCCAGGATTCTTATTCCTGCCTTGAAGAGAGAGTTAACTCTCCTTGCGGCAGACACCGTCCCCTCACGTCGAACCCCCCGTCGATGCTCTAACTCGAGGTGCTTGAACATGCCGGCTTGAGAAGATTGTACTTCGAAACAGTAGGCGCATCGCCGGTATATTTTTTTCGGCAACCGTTTGGGACGAGGGTTTGGGACCTAATGGACAAGAAAGCCAGCAATGAAAGATACCAATAAGAAAGATACCCCTGTCGAGTTGCAGGTTGCTAGGTGAAGTTAACACTCAAGGCTGGGCCAAAGTTTCCATTTTAAAGAGAAAAAAGAAAGGAAGGAGAATCTTCACGCACATGGCGGACGGTCTTCCATTCTTCTTCATCTTTCGTCTAGCTCAAGTCGTAGTTTCCAGCGTGCACTGATAATTGCTTACCGCCATAACCTCCACGATGAGTTCGCGAAGTTGATAGTTGATCAGGAGTTTGTCTGTCTTCAAGATCTGAGAAACAGAACATTGGTGTGCATTAATGTCTAGGAACAATATTGTTTCGCAGATCTACTGTTGTTTAATAGGGTCATTTACGTATGCCAGGGATAGCCAAACGAACATGAAGGGGTGTTCTGGGACTAAAAGCGTCCGAAGGGGTTGGAAGAGGTATTTGTAATCCTGATGGGCCATTTCACAGACATGAAAAACTTTTCAACCCCACTGGAGTATCAGGCTTCGCTATCGCTTAGCCAACAATACAGATCTAAGAATGATGTTATTTTCTTTAGCTTATGGCACATTTGTTTCTTAGTGGTCAGTATTAAAAACAATGACCATCACATCCTGTCATAGCAGTCTTACAGAACTTATTTTTACCATTGACACCAGACACTTACGCCAGAACAACTTAGAATACACTGAGCGCTTCATTGGGACAGAAATAAAGTCCCATGTTTGATCACATCTCCATTAATAAACTAACAATTTAGAGAAGTATATAATATTTTCATAGGTTGAAAGAGAGTTTTGTTTTGTTTTCAAATACATGGGTGTTGAAGACAATCCCGACTAGAACAGGGAATGACAAGAAACTAATTTAGTCTCCAACTGATGAATATAACTGATAATCTATCTAAAATTTTTTACCATGTACTGAGCTGCAAATGAGGTTAATAATTTGGTTGACATGTGGGGCAGACCCCTCTCTCCACATTGACCGCGAAGCCATTGTGGCCATATCGCTCTCCTTCCACCACATAACAATAGCCCCCTGTGATGGGGGCGGCGTCAACCCCACGCATACCAGCTTCCTCTTCTGCTGTTGGAGCCCGCTGCACTGTTAAAAAAAGGGCTGTAAATTAACAGCACTTATTGGCTGAGTGATAGAGAAGCCCGTTACTCAGGTGGGGTTGAAAAGTTTTTCCTGTCTGCGTGTGTGTGTGCGTGTGTGTGTGTCCGCACTACTCCTCCTGAACGGCTCGGCCGATCTCGGTGAGATTTAGCACACTTTTTTGGTATGTCCTTGGGCTCGGCACACGCGAAATTTCACCATCCTAGCTCAACTGGTTCAGTTTTTATAGCCAGAAAACACGTATAAAACGGCGAAAAATCGAGTTTTCCGCAGGCAGACCACTACTGTCTTGAAGAAAGGGGGTCTGGGGGAGGGGTGGAGCCCCCCAGCCTCAACAAGTTAAAAAGTTCCAAGGGTCAAGATCGTGTTATCTGTAGATGAAGCAACTCTATCTATAATGAGGGGGGTCTGGGGGGCGGGGCCCCACTAGCGGCAGGCTAGCGCCGCAGGCCAAGGTGTAGGTACGCCAGGCGTGGATTGGAGGAACAGGCAGCGAGACATCGCGAAGCCTGTTACGACAAGACGCGGTCTGGCGTAAACCTACCTTGTTCATTTTATAGCATAAAATACCGTGCTATGATTATAATTAAATCTTACGTAATTAGGATATTGCCAGGGAAGATTATCTCCAGCATAAATTAAAAAATGGGGCTGTACCTTATCCAGCAGCTTATGAATAATTTCTCTTAACACTTCCCCGCTTACATCTAATTCCCTCCACCATTCGCTGATGTGGATGGTGGCAACACTGCAAGGATAGTCCATAAAAACATCTACATTGTGCAAACTTAGCGAAACACTTTGCTCGTCTTTTGACAGAAAAATAGCATCACGGTCATACACAACTCGTCTGGCCTGCCGCGCCACATTGCGCCCGGCGTGGCCTTGAAGTCCAAAATTTAACGCGTTATTAGGCAATGCTGCCACGCTCAAGTCTTGCAGGGAGGGAACCATCTTTTACGGACGATCTATAACAAACAAAAAAGGATTATTGAAATAAGCTCACAGAGATCAGCAGACACTATCAAATCAAACGCATTAACCATTTATTATTAGTTTTTAACCCCCTCCCCAAGACCGCAACCCTAGACTCCGCACGCACACACACACACAGGGAGCCGTTGTGCACAGTTAGTTCCTGCTGATCTGACAGAACAGACTTTTGCACCAACAACTTAAAACTTCTGCGGTTGTTACATGCATCATTTCCAAATATTGCCGAGTACGTGAACTGAAAAGGCAAAACATCTATAAAATTGTTGTTCAAGGGGACACTTATGTGCAAGGGGGACACTATAAATGTCTACCAGGTGGCCTTCGAAGACAGCAGGAGCACATTGATGACAGTACGGTGTGCAGCCGCTCGGAATACATCTCCAGCGAGGCATATTCGTGTGGCACTTGGTGCACTTGCTCTCATTAGGTTGTGTCTCCTTATCTGGGCGGACCTGCCCATCGATTCGTAGACGGCCGCAAGCCCAGCAAGTTCTGCCACTTGCACTGCGGCGTCCTCCCGCCCCAGTGGTTCATACGACTTCACGACACGCCAGTTGGCCCGAGGGATTGTGGTTTCCTGCCACTGCAAATTTGGCCCGTCCCAGTTTAGGTTTTCTAAATGTCACTGCCCCGTACTTAGAAAATACGTAGGGCCCTGTCGAGTTGCAGGTTGCTAGGTACAGTTAACACTCAAGGCTGAGCCAAAGTTTCCATTTTAAAGAGAAAGAGGAAAGTAAGAAGAATCTTCACGCACATGGCGGACGGTCTCTGTTTGGGACGATCAGCTGACGGCGGCAATGTTCGTGAAGAAACTTCTTCCATTCTTCTTCATCTTTCGTCTAGCTCAGGTCGTAATTTCCAGCCTGCGCTGATAATTGCTTACCGCCATGACCTGCACGATCAAGTGGTAAAGTTGGTAGTTGGTCGGGAGTTTGGACGTCTTCAAGATCTGAGAAACAGAACATTGGTGTGCATTAATGTCTAGGATCAATATTGATTCGCAGATTTACTGTTGTTTAATAGGGTCATTTTCGTATGCCAGGGATAGCCGAACGAATCCAAATTACTATCTACATTATAAACCTAACTGTCTACTGAGTATACCTATACAAATGCATACTAGCAAGTACACATTAACAAGTGCATTGGCCAAGTACACACTTACAGATGCATACTCGGGGCGACGAGACAAAACCAACTGTGCCAGTTTCAAGCGAATCGGAGAAGTTTGGACGCGGGTTCAAATCCCAGTGGGGTATAGTTAAAACATTCTTTTCATTCAAGTTTTTGCATTGTTTTCTGATGTTTTTGAGGGTGCTGATGAAGATAATAACATCTATTTTGACTCCAGACTCAGGTTCAAATACCGTTAGGGTTAAACAGGCCAGATTCGCACATATCTAAATGTACGGGGCGGGCCAAAGTTGCCTATGTATATCGCTACTTTTCCTGTTTTTCTCACTGGTTGTTTCTCTTCAACTCCTGCTTTTCCGCTTCGTTGAGACTCTTTCTCAATGGGGAGCTTGTTCTTCAAGGTACGAACATAGCCTCATACTTGCGGGGATCCATACTGTGACAAGAGAAAATAATTAAAAGAGGGGCATTCGTTTCTGTTTACCAGTACCATGTCTAGAATACTCACATCTCTCTTTCGGCAAATGCCCTGCCACCCAAGAAGTAAGGAGGAAGCTCTTCCTACTTCTTCTCCAAAAGTTTCACCTCCGCAGACAACATCCAGGTCTCATCTTTGTCTATAGTTTCGTCTCCACTAGTCCACATGGACGAACTTTCACTCATTGATACCTTTTTTTTTTAGATAGTTCCTTAATAGTTTTCTCGGCTTGCAGTGGCTACCAGCTGGTGAGGGCTGAACACCGATACTGCGTTGCCATTCTGAACGAACTGAAGAGTCCGAAAGTGGTTCACTTGCAGGTTGGCAATGTTCCCTGGGCGAGCCGCACAAGGCACTATCAATCGCGCAACCACGAAGGCAACATGCTTGTTCCACGCTTCATCGCGGACAGGAACCTCCTCACTAGCCTTCGCGGAGAAGTAAAGCACTGCTGGGTCATTCCATGCCAACTCGACAGGGCTCGGACCGACACCTCGTCGGAGGCCATCGCCATAGTGGTCGATTGTTGGCCTTTTGGTACCATTTGAAGACCCCAACTCAGTTTTTCGAAATCTGCACCGGGCTCCGAACTACGGCCTGATGAAGTTTTTCACATACATGACGACATGGGTGCACTAAAATGCAATTATCTCGGCAACCGTTCGTCGTATCTCAAATCCGAGACCACCATTGGAAAGGGGAGAAAAAACTACACAAGAAAATATTTTTTTGGGTTTTCTTCGAAAAAAATAATTGAAACTTCAAAAAAGGTGTAACTTTTAAAGTGTGATATCTCAAAAACCCATATTTTAAAAACTCTCAAAAAATTCCAAAATCTACCTTTATTTATCATCTAAAAAAAAAGCTAAACCCCCAAAGTATTATTCTTCGTTTAGGAGAACGAGCGATTCGCGTGGGCCTCTGCAAACCACCTTTTCCCTATTTTCCCCCTGAAGTGGTGCGCCGGCGTGGCTAGGGCCACCCCACACACCCTGGCACTGGCGGAGGTGCTGCCCTTCGTCGTGGAATGCCAAACCACAAACCGGGTACCTTCAATCATGATAAAGCGCCTGCCAGGTAGGCAGTGGGAGCCACGCAGCGCAGCCCGGTCTGACGAGCAGGCCTATCCCCAGACAAAAAGATTTCGCGCCCGTTACGGGCACAGCCTGAGCAAATCTGGGCACAGCACGGGCGTGTGCGTGCTCAGCACGGGCAGGTACGGGCGCATCATCCGAAAGCGGGTCGCGGCGGGTCGAGACTCGAACCCGCATGCGGGAAAGTACGGGCAAGAGCGGACAAGTACGGGCAGGTGCGGCTGCATCCGGAGCGCCTTGATGTTTGTGCCCGAGACCCATTCGTGGACGAGCTCGGTAAAGCTAAACTCGAGAAATTGAAGCCTGAAGCAGTGCTGCACACCTGGAAGCTAACCCAAACTACCTCCATGCTCACCCGGCACCAAGCCCGGCACGAGATGTTACTTAGCTTCCAGGTGTGCAGCACTATCACCCTGTAGCGTAGACATCCCAAACTTCCTCCATGCTCACCCAGCACAAGATGGAACATAGCTACCAGGCGTGGAGCACTGCTTCAGGCTTCGATTACTCTGCAAACTGAAGTGAGTACATAGTACACTCTTATAAGAGCATGCTTCACAAGCACACTCTTATTTACAGCATCCTTGCTAGGCTCACGCTCAAATGGAGTATACACACTGGTAGCCAAGGAATGTGACGTCACGTTTGTTTTCACGTGAAAACGGCGATGTTAGTTTGAGCGTGACAAAAGGTGAAAATTTACAGTCAAACGAATGTGACACACCGCACCGCTTTGTCACATTACATACTTCGGGTGTGACACGCAATCAGCTGTCGGGCTGTCACATTCAAACGAACGTGACAAAGTGAACATGTCACATTCAAACGAACGTGACAGTACATGGGTGTCACATTCGTTTGGATGTGACACGACATGTGTACTTGGGTACCATGTGTCACATTCGTTTTAATGTGACAGCCCGACTGCTGATTGCGTGTCACACCCGAAGTATGTAACGTGACAAAGCGGTGCGGTGTGTCACATTCGTTTGACTGTAAATTTTCACCGTTTGTCACGCTCAAACTAACATCGCCGTTTTCACGTGAAAACAAACGTGACGTCACATTCCTTGGCTACCAGTGTGTATACTCCATTTGAGCGTGAGCCTAGCAAGGATGCTGTAAATAAGAGTGTGCTTGGAAGCATGCTCTTATAAGAGTGTACTATGTACACACTTCAGTTTGCAGAGTAATCGAAGCCTGACACTGTGGCAAAAAGGTACGGAAAATTCTGTTAATTTTTTTGCCAGGATTCTCCGTAGCCCACTTATCAATATTCTCCGTAGGCTTTTAAAGTATTCTCCGTAGGGCCGTACAGTATTCTCTGTAAGTCCCCACAGTCTTCTCCGTAGGACCTGGAAGACTTTTAGTCCTACGGAGAATTCTGTAAGGTCTTACGGAGAATACTGTGCGGTCCTACGGAAAATGCTGTAAGAGCCTACAGAGAATATTGATAAGGGGGCTACGGAGGATTACCACAAGCTGTTTAAAGAATTTTCCGTAGCTCTTGACCACAGTGGAAGCAGTGCTTCACGCTTGGAAGCTATGTACCATCTTGTGCTGGGTGAGCATGGAGGAAGTTTGGGATGTCTACGCTACAGGGTGATAGTGCTGCACACCTGGAAGCTAAGTAACATCTCGTGCCGGGGTTTGGGGCCCGGGGGAGCATGGAGGTAGTTTGGGTTAGCTTCCAGGGGTGCAGCACTGCTTCAGGCTTCAATTTCTCGAGTTTAGCTTTACCGAGCTCGTCCACGAATGGG
>NW_023144630.1:10111560-10152045 GCF_012932325.1 Thrips palmi | reverse complement strand
AAAATTTCTTGTAGCCTCTCTACCATCTTCATCGTTTTGAGAGTGCAGAGAAGCAAGCGCGCTTGATTTACCTACACGTACCAGGTTCAAAAGCCCCGCAGATGATTCAAATGCAACCCGCTCGAGGCCGCGCGGGTTGGCTTGCCGGTCGCGTTTGCACGCCCCTCGACTCACCCTTCGAAGCACTTGTATTCGCTTGTGCGTGCCCGGCCCATGCCCTTCAGAGGCGTATTTTGTGTCTGGGATGGTGATTACCTGAGCGTTCACGGCCACAACAAACTCGGTGGTCGTCAGTTCGTCGGCCTCACGCCCTGAGGCTACTTGAGCCTGAGGCTCAGCCATGTGACGATCTACGCAGGAGCAAACAAGCCAGGACCAAGACAGGTAGCCCGGGTAGCCCCCCTCGCTTGCGTCCGTGATAACCGAACAAAATTTGTTCACCCGATGAATAATTTAATTTGTCACCTGTTTTGAAGATTCTTTTGATAATCTTCGAAATATGTGATATAATGCGCATGCAGGGACGCTCGCTGCGACACCTCGACGTGCCGCTTCACGTTTTCACGATGTCGAGCCGTCGAGCCGCGTTGAGTCCCAAGTCCAACACACCACCACCGCGGGCCCCGCGGAATCCCAGGCAACTTCTAGTCCGGTGGCACTGTTGCCGAATGTCGTTGTTGTCGCTCTCACTCCCTCAAGCGCTATGCCTGCACGGCCAGCACGCGCCAGCGCCAGGAAGCAACGACGTGGGAGTCGGGAACTTGTTTCGGTTCGATTGGCGACTGACTCTGCGGAGCTCAAAACGCGTCTTCTGGCCCACTGAGCGGCGAAGGCGAAGCTCGGCAGTGTGTGTGTGCGAGTGCCGGGCCGTCGTCATTCGTCCCCGTGCTGGCGGTCTCGAGCCTCCATCTCTTGGGTTCCTTGCTTTTAAGGAGGATTCAATCATCTTTGGGCTCTCGGTATACACTGGAAAGGTACACTGAGAGTCCTAAGATGGATCCTTTTTAAATGCAAGGAACCCAAGAGATCGAGGCTCACGGCCGTCAGCACGGGGACAAAAATCATGACATGCCCGCCAGAGCTCGGCATCCACACTCGGATGGAGCTCGTTTGCGAGGCGCCGTTCCGGGCGCAACTCCGTTCCGGCGGCTTACGAGACATTCCTCCTCTACCCGTCTCTGGATCGGCGCCTGGACGGAGAGCAGAGTGTCAGAAGGGCTAGGAACCGCGAGAGCAAATGATTGCAGGTCCCGGCGGACAGGCCGATGACAGTGCGGTTGTTAAGCGTACCAACCTTGCAAATTGTGATAGAGCTTTGCCATTTGGCACGAGCTCCAGAGTCACTAAACAGGACTCGAACCGAACGTGTGACCCCACCAATGGATTCCTCGTTCGAATAGCAATCCGTGCTGGAGTCACGCGTTCGGTGCGAGGCCTGTTTAGCGACTCTGGGGCTCAACACGCGTCTAGAATTTTTCCCGTCCCCGCACTGGCCAGCCGCCACGAGGTAAAGCCAGCGCAGGGCGCGGAGTCGCGACCGCCAGCCAGTGCACCCGGCGTGGAGCGCGTTTCGTCGCTGGAGCCGCTGGAGACGAGCGTTCCGACGCAAAGCTTGGTGTCACCGCCGACCTGCCGGTGTAAGCGGCGAAATGTACCCCCCGGCTCAGGGAACCCTCGGGTACATCTCGCCTAGGACCAAGGTACCCGGGGGTAAGGTCATATGGAAGATAGGTCTGCGCACCGAGATGCATGCTGGGAGACCAGGCACTAATCCTCCCGAATCCGTCGCCGGGCCCCAGCGGAGGACCGCCTACCTGCCTGCCGCCTTCCCGCCGGGTTGCCCGGGCTCCCAGCATGCATCTCGGTTGCGCAGACCTATCTTCCCCATGACCTTACCCGGGGTACACCACGCCTAGGCTCAATGTACCCCGGGTACCTCAGGCCTAGGGGTACACTGAGCCTAGGCGAGTTGTACCCCGGGGGACAAAAAGCCTAGGCGAATTGTCCCCTGTCTTGAAAAAGGGGGATACTTCTCGCCTAGGCGCATTGTACCCCGGGGGATACATTGCGCCTAGGCGAGAATATCCCCCTTTTTCGAGCCGGGGGTACAATTCGCCTAGGCTTTTTGTACCCCGGGGTACAACTCGCCTAGGCTTAGTGTATCCCCTAGGCCTGAGGTACCCGGGGTACATTGAGCCTAGGCGTGGTGTACCCCCGGGTACCTTGGTCCTGGCGAGATGTACCCGAGGGTTCCCTGGGCCGGGGGGGTACACTTATCCGCCGACACCGGCGCGCGCTGCAGGAGCTGCTGCCCGTCATCAAAAAATCGCTCGATTTGTTGCACAAGTCAGCCCGTCGTCGCACGCGCTCTCCAAAGGCCTGCGCTGGAGACGATGTGAGGCTAGCCTGACTGCCGGAGGGCGCGGCGCTGACTGCATCCCGCGCAGATCGCGTGCCCTTGGAGGCTGTTGTCGGCGAGAGCGGTGTAGTGGGGGTAATGAAACAGAAAAACCCCATAGAACGTTGCAAATTGGGTTTCAAGCAAGCCACTTTGCCACTCTTCTATTGACCCAAATGGTCGATTTGGCCCGAAGCACACGTCAAAATTTCCCTTAGGACTCAAATGCGGGGGCGTTAAAGGGTTTAAAAATGTTCAAAATTTTCGAAGTTTCAATTTTGACAGTTAAAATCGTGCGACGAGTGGTTTCCCAAAATTTGAGGTCGGGGGAAATTTATTGGCGATGTCAGAACAACGATGAGGTCACCGGAAGTACCGGAAATAGCCGCCATTTTGGGGTACTGGCGGCCAAATTTTTCGGATTTCGAACGGCTCCGCAACCATCGTGTTGGGTGTCGTTCTGATAGTTTTCAGGGGTCTCTGAAGGCCACTGTGATGTCAAATTGAGAGTATTTAGCAGAGAAATACAGAAAAACAGCTTCTCAGCTGTGAAAAAATGAATCGGGAAAGATGCAGTGCTTTCCCCGGATAAAGTGAAGGAAAAAGCAGTTTCTCTGCTTTGGTAAATTTTAAAATGTTTGATGCGCTGAAAGACGTCTGTTTAAAAGTAAATATACTCGCATTTTAGGTCCAAAATTAATTTGTAACTGTCATATCTCGATCTCAAAATCTTGAAAGTATGTGAAGAAATCAAGATAGCAAACTACGTCAAGAAGAACCCAATACGAGAAGTGAGTGAAGGACAATGACCCTGCAAGTTCTATTGCGTGCTTGGCACACTTCTGTGCCGATGATCTTCGAAGGACAGTTCCATGGGCATGAAGCAATAAATTTGCTTCGCTTCAAATAGGACCTTACATCTGAAACCAGATAGCCGTAACTTGCCTCGATTAGGTATCATAACGTTATTGTAAGCAGTGAATCTTGACGGAATGTATACTTGACAATTAAATTTCCAGAGACGTGTGCTCTGAGAAGCAGTTTTATAGAGTTAATTTGATAAGGAAACGGTGTTTATGCCGTGCGTCTAAGAACACTCCTTGTCGATGAACTGTGTAGAGATGTACTCCCGTCTTGAAGCGCAGACAGACGTGTACTGGACTAAGTAGGCACACTTACTCTTATCGGTTTGTTCTTCGAGATTCATACAATCGTATGGACCAAGCACAAAGTGGATCTTGCGGTTTATGCGTTACCAAAAATGTTTAAAACACTTCAAACTGTTTTTTCCCGCAGAAAAAATCTTTAGTAACTGCCAAGCGGGTAACAAAATACCAAATTTCAACCTCCTATTTTTGCGGTATTCTCCTCTGGAAGTTCAGCAGACTGGAACATAGCAGCGTGAAAGACCAGCAGCAGCAATGCAGAGATTCCTGTTGCACATCCCTGCGACAATCGCACCTATCTAATGCCCGCAAAGCGTTTCAGATATCCTGCAACGTGCACCAAACGATTTCCAATTGCCTGTTTGCTGAGGTCCGCCCTCATATCTCTGGAAAAGGCCGGTGTAGGCCAATGATCAATTTCCCGCCCCGTAAACTATCAAGCAGTGCACGATGCTGTACGGATGTGTTACCTCCTATGTTTTTAGTGAAGAAAGAAACGATATGTTAGCCTTCTGACTTACTTGATCTAAAACGGAGTACTATGATTCCATGCGGATTGAAAATGTGTGCTCGTCACTATACCCTTCAAAGTGTACTCAGGAGAGCATCCCCACAAAAGTATACCCAGCACACATCAGATCATGTAACTGATTTTCTAAGTGTAATAATGAACTAATTTAAAAAGCAATAACATTTTTATTGCATGAAAAGCGCCATGAAAAAGTAAATGTATTACTTGTGCTATAATTATTGTATTGCATTAGCGCATTTATCGCTTTATAAGCGTAGTAATCATTTAATCACATCGAAATTGTGATAATCTGGGCCAAGACCGGCCAAAACCCAAGAGACTTATTGCATTTTCAATTCGATAATTTTTTATTGCTGCCTCAGATGCGATAATTTAAAGAAATTACATTATCCCTTTTATTGCAGCAAATTGTATGAAGCTTATCACATAAGAAATATCAGAGGTTAAACTGCACTTTGCTCACTTCACGTATCTTCAGTTCTTTGCACGCACTGGTATTTTCTAGTGATAAGTTTCATACAATTTGCTGCGATAAAAATGCTTATGTGATTCCTCCAAATTATCGCATCTGTGGCAGCAATAAAAAACTATCACATTAAAAATGCAATAAGTCAGTTAGGTTTTGGCCAGTCTGGGCCCAGATTAGCGCAGTTTTGGTGCGATTAAATGATTACTACGCTGATAAAGCGATAAATGCGCTAATGCAGTACAATAATTATTGCACTTTTAAGGCAATAACTTTTTGATGGTACTACTTATGCAATAAAAATGTTGTTGCTTTTTAAATTAGTTCATTATAACACATAGAAAATCAGTGCGTACTTTGCAGAATTTGCAATCTACATTTCTTGCCAGAACTTCTTGGCTTTAGACCTGATGATTATACACACTCATTTCAGGAACGTGGCATCAAGTTGAAATGAATGTGACAAAGTGTCACGTTCCTTTGAGCATTGTGTCGGATTCGTTCAAACGCAAATCAGCCACAAATTAGCTCATTCACGTAGTAACGAATGTGATACGATGCTCAAAGGAACGTGACATCTTGTCACATTCGTTTCAACGTGTTGTAATGTTGCTAACAATAACGTTATGATGCCTATTCGAGGGAGGCTATCTGGTTTCAGATTTAACGCTGAGAACGCGAACGCCACGAGTATAGCGTCAATCGGTACAATGCAAAAGCATTGCACAAGAAGTGCAATGCCTCCCCATTCCCATGCATTAGCATAGGGCATTTTCAGGACGCATTGCACGTAAGGTACACTATGACTGAGGCATTGCAGGTATGGTGCGATATCTCAGTGCATTTCACCGTACGTGCTATAATCATAGCGTTTGGAATCTCAGAAAAGGTACTTTTTGAAGCAAACCAAATTTTTGCTTCATGCCCATGGAACTGCCCTTCGAAGATCATCATCACAGAATTGTGACAAGCACTCACTTTTCGTATTGGGTTCTTCTTGACGTAGTTTGCTACCTTGATTACTTCACATACTTTCAAGATTTTGAGATCGAGATATGACAGTTACAAATTAATTTTGGACCTAAAATGCGAGTATATTTACATTTAAACAGACGTCATTTCAGCGCATCAAACATGTTTAATTTACCAAAGCAGAGAAACTGCGTTTGCTTCACTGCACTGCATCGTTCAGGTTTATTTTTCACAGCTGAGAAGCTGTTTTTCTGTATTTCTCTGCTAAATACTCTCAATTTGACATCACAGTGGCCTTCAGAGACTCCTGAAACTATCGGAACGACACCCAACTCGACTAGTGGCGGAGCCGTTCGAAATCCGAAGAATTTGGCCGCCATTATCCAAAATGGCGGCCATTTCCGGTACTTCCGGTGACCTCATCGTTGTTCTGACATCGCCAATGATTCCCCGACCTCGATTATGCGGAAAAACCCCTCGTCGCACGATTTTAACTGTCAAAATTGAAGCTTCGAAAATTTTGAACACTTTTAACCTTTAACGCCCCCGCATTTGAGTCCTAAGGGAAATTTTGACGTGTGCTTCGGGCCAAATCGACCATTTGGGTCAATAGAAGACGTGTGCAAAGTGGCTTGCTTGTAACCCAATTTGCAACGTGTTTTTGCTTTGTTACCCCCACTATGCAGCAGCAGGCAGCAGGGTGGCTGCGGGCCGGTGAGGCAGCGCCACGTAGCGGCCGCCGCGCTAACTACTGCCGCAACAATGCTACCGTGCGCCACGGCGCATCGCTTCTGCGCAGCGCGCCGCAGCGCGCCGAAGCAGACGCCGCTCAACAAAGCTTCATTTCTCATTTACTGACTCCTATTTCTCTCATCATCCTATGGAATTATGATCGGAACAGCATTTCCTATCGCCTCGTGCACTCTGATTTCTTTAATGTGGTCCTGTCGATAAACACAAGTTCCGTGCCGGCTGTCTGCAGGATTTAGCCTCCAACCCAAAGCCGACGGAGCTCAACAGGTTTTCAGTGTTTTTAACCGTGTATCAACGTTTTCGAAGAGAAATAATCCTTTCGAGACGGTTTTATATGATGAATGGAACCAACTTTTCTTTTCGGCGCGTTCAAAATCACTCGCAATTTCGCAATGAGAGTAACGCGTCCGGGAGGTTCGCTGTGATTCGTCTAAAATACCGATTTTTGGCCAATGAGCGAAAAGCGCGCGAAACCCCCTCCCCCGCCGGCGGGAGGAAAAGGGGAGGGGGTGGTGGATAAATTGAAGCGCGCCGGCCCGGAGCGGCACTTGTGTGCAAGATGAGCCGCTGGAGACCAATTCGCGAGATGTGGAAGGGCCGGGCCCTGGACGCCGAGCGCAACAGCTGCAGCAGCACTGACGACGACAATGACCACCCCATGGACGTCGACGTCATCGACTTGGATGTACTGGCAGAGGACTTGTTCATGGTGAGTAGAGTGCGTGATTCTCGTAGTGGTGAAGCTCTGCCTGTTTGTCCTCCCGGTGCGATAACCTCGCTCGGTAGAATTTTTCTAAGGCGGAAGCTATGCCCGATTTCGTATCGGTGCGTGGCCGCTCGACTCTCTGTAGAGCCGTAGCGTTTCCTCGCACCGTATTTTCTAATTCAAATCGGTAACCTCCAAAATTTATTTTCTCTTCCAGCTCTGTTGAGTCAGTTCCGTTTTCTTATCGCGGGTGTAGTGTTCGTTCAAACCGCGTCATGTTTTAACTTGTCTGCCTCGCCCGTGCCACGCCACGCCGTGCCGGGCAGGCCGTGTCCGTTACGTTCAAACCGTGTCATGTTTTAACTTGTCGCTGGACGCCCGGCCGGCGCGCTCTTCTCGGAATCGCGCCACGCCACGCCGTGTCATGGCTGGCTGTGCTGCCCGCGCCGCGCACTAAATTGAGTCCTTACGTCTCGTTCTTTATCTCCGTCATGCTCCCTGTGTCCTTGTCCCCGCCTCGTTTGTGGCGTTTTCGTGAGCGCGGGAAACGTTTCCCGCCGGCGGCCGGGCGCAGTCAGCTGACTGCTACGCCGGCTCGCTGTCTCTCTCGCACCTCAGGTTGGCTGGTGGCTTGCCGCTTGCGCCCCCTCCCTCACAGTGTACTGCGCTGCGCTCTGCAGCGCTGGGCCGGGCCAGGGTTCGAATCCCAGCCGTGTTTCGCGTCGCGCTCGGTATAGTATGTCTTCCTGGTGAGGTATAGTTCGTCCGTGTGGGTGGGTGGGAGTGACGCCGTCATGGGTCCCTGTCAACGTCTGTGTAAGTCGTCTGCCTTGCGCAGCCCATCAGTGCTTGCTTCTGAAATTCTCGCTAAAGCATGTGTTTTGCTTTCTTGAAGTTTTGAAGCTTTCCCTCATGATGTACGTTTCCACATGTATTCCATTTTATTGTGAATTCGGTTTGAATTCCATTTTTCTGTGCTAAAAAATGTGAATACAATTTGAATCGTACCCCGTGATTTCGCACGCCAATATCTGCGGCTCCACTGTGAACGGCCGGTAATGGCGCGCGATTTTCTTTATGCTTTGCCGTGAAACTAATCGATTCTTTACCCTTAATGGTTTCAGTCCTCATCGAGCTCCAGCGAGGAGGAGGAAATCGAGTCGCGCAAGTCGGCCCCTGAGCCATCTGCAGTGCCGCTACCGCCGGGTCAATGGTTGCCGCCCCTGCCTGCAGAGTCACCTCCGTCCCCGCCACCCCTGCCGGCAGGGTCACCACCGCCCCTGTCACCCCTGCATGCAGAGCCGGTGCAGCCGCTCCTCCCCGAGCTGCCCCTGCGCCTGGGGACGCCCCGCGTGGAGCCATGTGTAAGTCCATTTCATAGTAATCATTTCGGTGTACTTTTTACACCGTTGGCAAATCACGTTCCTTTAACTGCACTTTTGTTTTCGTCGAAACTGCAAGTAAGGGTTCGTGTTGCGAAAAGGATTTGGACTTGTAACTTACTGAATTGTTCCATGTGTTTCAGGAGGATCCGGAGAAGGAGAACTCACAACAGGCTGGCCCCTCTCGCCCCACACCTACATCTGCCACTGTCGAGGACGAAGGGGTGAGTGTCTGCATGTTTCACATCTCTTTTCTATCACTGTCCCCTTTTTTATGGTATTCTTTTCGAAAATTCCAGTCAGTGTTTTTACCGCCCTCGCCCCCACCGTCACCCCCACCTCCCCCACAGCCTGAGCCTCTGCCCCAATTCCCAGACGGGGTGGCCCCCGGCGGGGCTCACACTGTAAGCACTTTTCTAACTGACACGCCGTACCGCGTTCCCCCTCGTGCACGTACGCCACCTCAATGTGTCTTATTGGCGAGCGATAGCGAGCCCTTGCCGTGTTTGGGCGCTCCAAAAAGTGACTGGTCGTGAGTCTGTCTGTCCGTCTGTCCCTCTGTTCGTACACGCTCACGTTTCTCAGCGACTACAACAGGTATAGTTTCCTTACTTCGCATTTAGCGTCGTCTTACTTCCGCCCAACACGAGTTTGTTTCAAATCGCTGTTTAGTATCGTTTGAAATATTCAAAACATCTTTTTGAATCAGTTTATTAGCATGGTTAGGTTGGCAGCAGTTAGTTACCAATTTCTCATACCTGCGGCCGCGGCTCTCAAATACGGGACACAAGCAAATCAACAAATAAAACAAAATGAATAGCAGAACGATTTGGAAATGAGATCCACCTTAGTTTTTCAACATTCTAGAATGATTGAAACCCCTCCGGAGTGTCAACGCAGTGAAATACGGAAAATGAAAGTGACAATTATTACGCGTTTCGTCCGTCCATCCGCCCCCTCCCCTCCCCTGCTACAGGGGAAATGTTTTAGTCAGTGGAGTGTGTGTGTGTTTGATAATTGCAAGAATGATTTGGTCTTTGTAAGCTTTGAGAGTGTATTTCCATTTTCATTCTCAAACATTATTCTTTTTAGTTGTTTGCTTTGCTCAATAACAGTAAGAAAATAGATTAATACAATCCAAAAGTACAAACCAGACACTAATCTTGCCAAAATAAAAAGTCTTTGCTGACTCTTGGCACTGACTCTGGGAAAAGGCTTCATTGCAATGCTGTGAGTGACATCTGATTCAATGAGACGATTCAGTGACTTGGTCATATGATTTCATGAGACGATTCTTTTAACTTCATCATATATTGCCTGCGACAACTGGTAATTTGTGTCGGTCATGGTTTGAGTTTTTAATTTACTCAGAATGTTAGGTAAATACTTATGCTATACTGTTTCAAACATTAAATATCACATCATGAATTATCATTATGAATAAGATTAACTTGCGTTTAGCAATAAGTGGGCTCGACATTGGATTCTATGAAACGATTCATTGGATCTAGCAGAAGGTCTTCTCCGTAAAGTAGTTGCAATCAGCCTGCCTGTAAATGTGTCTCATTTTAATTAATTGAGATAAATCTAGTTTCATCCACTAGTTTAAAATAAAAGGTAGATAAAAGGCTTTATAGGTATTACAAATAACATTGCGTATTCATAAGTTCAATATTAAGGAGGTATCGAATGGTAATTGAAGCATTTGTGAATCGTACTAAGCAATTCAATGCTGACTGTTGAATGTTACTCGACTGAGTAACAGTGTCAGGGTTCATGTTACGACACCATGAACAAGAAACACACTTAGTATTTGTGTTCATGTTAACAACTGCAGGCCCATACTTTTAACTAGAATTATATGATTTTGGACCAGAATTTTCTCAGTGAGTCATTGTTTCCTGCAGTATTTGGTGTGCTGATCACAAAAATGACTTTTATTTTCACTTCAGACCTTTACTTTTCCCTAAACTTACCAATTTCGGACCAAATTTTTTAAGTCGAGTTTTACATAGTTTCCTGCAGTTTTTGGTGCGCTGATCACGAAAGTGACTTCCAATTTCATCCCAGACCTTTACTTTTCCCAAAAATTACCAATTTCGGACCAAAATTTTTAAGTCGAGTTTTACATAGTTTCCTGCAGTTTTTGGTGTGCTGATCACGAAAATGACTTCCAATTTCATCCCAGACCTTTACTTTTCCCAAAATTTACCAATTTCGGACCAAAATTTTCAAGTCGAGTTTTACATAGTTTCCTGCAGTTTTTGGTGTGCCGATCACGGAAATGACTTCCAATTTCATCCCAGACCTTTACTTTTCCAAATATTTACCATTTTCGGACCAAAATTCTATAGTCGAGTTTTTCACAGTTTCCTGCAGTGTTTGGTGTACTGATCACGAAAATGACTTCCAACTTCATCCCAGACCTTTACTTTTCCAAATATTTACCAATTTCGGACCGAAATTTTGAAGTTGAGTTTTACATAGTTTCCTGCAGTTTTCAGTTAGATAATCACGAAAATGACATTAATTCCGGCCCTTTCGTTACGGAAGACACTGTGTTGGCCTTATTCTCCAATCTTTGCCATCTCCTATAAGAATGTGTTCAGACGCATCGCTCGCCTACTACGCGCCCAAACTAAACGGCGCGTACCCCTAGTCATATTTTTGTTTGTCTGTTCTCAGGTACCAACTCCATGGTTGTGGAGCAATGCTGCCGACCCCCTGGGGCTGTTTGGTCCTGTCCCCGCTGCCTCGCTTCGCGGAGTCGCGGCCCGGGTGTCACAGTCAGCTGCTCGCGGGAGGCGTGACGGTGTCGTCCAACCTGTTCACGATGACCACGTGCCTGCACGGAAAAGGATTACGCCCCTTCGCCCACCAACTTTGCGTGTTGCTTCGCTTCACGCAGCACCCCCTGAAGCAGTTACGTCTGAACCTGCCTTCCCTGCGCCTGTACGACGTAGGGTCGCACATGTTCAACCCACAACCTCGCGTGATGAGCAGATCACTCCATCTGCGCCTGTCCTGCGTGACATCACCCCCGTTCAACCTCCGCGGGATGTGCAACCAACCGCACGTGTGACTGCCCAGCGTGTCAATGCGCCTGTTCGAGCCCCTGTTCGAGCCCCTGTTCAGCCTCCTCGAGGAGCTCACCGTGGTGTGCATATGCGCGGAGGGATGTTCCGAGGAGCTCATCATCGCGGTGGGATTCGCACACGGGGTGGACTGCCTTCTGTTTTGAACCGCTTGGGGCCACACCCAGGCTCCATGCCGATGATTGAAGGGGGTACTATGGCTTGTCCCTACCCCCACCTATGGCCGAGTTCGGAATGGCCTTTATATTTTACAGTGAGAGGTCCGCGACCAGGGTCCTATTGGTCATGGAGAGGACCAGTCGAGTAGGATTTGTCTACTGACATTTATCTGATTCTTTCAATGACTTTGTCATGTGAGTTTTGTCATTGCATTTCTTTGCATCTATCTGACTTTTCAATGACTTTGTCGTGTGAGTTTTGTCATTGCATTTCTTTGCATCTATCTGATTTTTCAATGAGTTTGTCGTGTGAGTTTCGTCATTGCATTTCTTTGCATCTATCTGATTTTTTTCATTGAATTTGTCGTGTGAGTTTTGTCATTGCTTTTCCTTGCAACTATCTGATTCTTGCAATCTCTTTTTCATGTGAGTTTTGTCAATGTATTTTTAAAAATCTGACGCATTACACTCATTTTTTCTTTCAAACTGTGTTTCTTTTCCTCGCTTCCTTTCCTAAACTTTTCTAACGAGACACATTTATGAGACCGAACTTCTCTACGAGTTAACTTTCTTTGAGTCAAACCTACTCTTGCTTTCAATTTCATTTTCTTATTCGCTTACTATACAACTTTTTCTGATTCACCTTTTCGACTCTGGCTGACACACTTAAAGCTTTTCCGAAGTAGAGTTACGCTTTCAGTAAAAGTATTCCATTCTCTAGCAGTAAAGAGAGAACACTTAACTTCTTGACACTTCAACTGAGAGAGACGAAAAGACAGTGAAAATACCAAACTTCTTTGCACTGAACTTCTTTGCACTTCAGCTTTGTGTGGGAGTGTGTGTGTGTGTGTGTGTATGTAGCGATAGAGGGAGGGACAGAGACACACTGTGGCCTGGGGGCGCCTTGTGGTCCATGGATAGGCAGACCCGCCACACAGTGGTGTGCGAAGGGTTGCCTACCCTCAACTCGGCAGGCGCTCCAGCAGTGCAGTACAAACGGTAGCGCCGTGCACAGCGCGGTGCACGGCGCGGTACTCTGCGGTTCATGGCATGTCCATAAGGAGCCCCACAGCATCCTGGCGCACACCATGGTCGTTGGCAGCGAGGTGCACCCGGAAGTCTGGAACAGAGCACAGCGAGCACGCCGTCGGCGAGGCGGCCGTCATGGTCGCGGTAGGGTGTCCGGAGCAGAGTCCCGGTGCGCATCGTCGGCGAGGTGCTCTGCAGCACGCCCGGGCCCTCGGCGCCCCCGCCAAGGCCGTCAACACAGCGCCGCGGCGCGTGGGCGTGCGCTGCGCCAAATGACTGAGTACTGGTCATGCACTCACTTTTATTGCAATGAGCTGCGCCAGTGGCGCCCTCTCAGCAATTTGGTGGTCAAATCCGGTACTTGGTCTGCGCATGCGCAATGCGGTGCGGCGCTGCGCTGCAGCGCCACGCGCGCCGCCTCGTGGACGAAACGGGAACTACTCGCTCCTGATAAAATACAAGCCGATTTCCAGAGCGGCACAGTCACCTGAGTTCGCTCCAAGCAACCAGTCCTCCTAAAGTATTTCCCTCTGTCTCTTCAAGACTTTAAACTTGTGCTTAGCCAAAAATGGCTCTTGATGAAATAATTGATGAGTATGAAGCCGGATGCTTCTACAATGACGAATTGATGGTCGAAGGATACTCAACACTCATAGAGTGCCTTCGCACGGCCACTCCCGCGGAACGCAGTGACCCCCGTCTGCCTGAATTTCTGAAGTCGGGTTATTTGGCTCTCCTTCGGGAAAAATCAAAGTCAAACAAGCTAGATGCTCAAATCCATCAAGCCGCACTTAAACTGGCCCGCCCTGCCCTGGACATGACCGGTGGCTCCAAGCCCACCCCGTCCCGCCTCCCCGCCGCCCGGCCCCGCGGAGTCACAGCCCACAGTGGCGCGAAACGCCAAAAAATGCGACATCGCGCGACTTAAAATAATTTTCCGATCTGTCTGCTTTTTTCACTGCATATGGTCATTTTATGATGTTCTCTAGCAAAAGAAATGATTTCCAAGTAATAGCTGGGCATATAGAGCTAAAAATCGCGAAAAGCATGAAAATATTGTACCAAAATCTGCCATTTTTTACACGTTTTTTGCCTGTAAAAGCGACATTTTTTCAAACGGGCAACTTTTCTCAACAGATTCTGAACGCCAAGGACAAGGCCTACAACTTTTGTTATGGTCGCAACGCTGTAGCGAGGTCGGCCATTCGACTTTTCTGGCCTCAAAGGTTTTTCTTTCGTAAATTTAATTGGAAAATTATTCCTATTTTGACAAATTTTGTTATTTTTGTGCCCCTGAGGTCTGTGTTGCCTCGTTACATCTATTTCCAGTTCATATAAACTTGATTGGATGAATTGATACTGGTTTGGACGTAAAACGGACCGCAGGGGCACAAAAATAACAAAATTTGTCAAAATAGGAATAATTTTCCAATTAAATTTACGAAAGAAAAACCTTTGAGGCCAGAAAAGTCGAATGGCCGACCTCGCTACAGCGTTGCGACCATAACAAAAGTTGTAGGCCTTGTCCTTGGCGTTCAGAATCTGTTGAGAAAAGTTGCCCGTTTGAAAAAATGTCGCTTTTACAGGCAAAAAACGTGTAAAAAATGGCAGATTTTGGTACAATATTTTCATGTTTTTCGCGATTTTTAGCTCTATATGCCCAGCTATTACTAGGAAATCATTTCTTTTGCTAGAGAACATCTGAAATGACCATACGCAGTGAAAAAAGCAGACAGATCGGAAAATTATTTTAAGTCGCACGATGTCGCATTTATTGGCGTTTCGCGCCACTGTGCAGCCCGCCCCGCGCCGCCCCGCTACGCCGCCCGGTACGCCCGACCGGAAGCGCGCTCGTTCGCCTGAACCGGAACCCACGCTGGAACCCGAACCGGAACCGGAGCCCGAACCGGAAGTCCAGCCGGAAATCGAAATCCTGCAAACCCGCGAACGGCATCTAAGTCGATTTAAAACCACATTTCGCGAGGAAACGGCAGTCATAAAAAATCTGGGAAACGAACTACCCTCTGAACAACTCATGGAGGGAATGTTCGATACTTTGCTTACCCGTCAGAGGAAAGCCCTGAATGCTATAGATGATGACCGAGTCATCATGGAATTGGAGAGCGGTGAAAATGTAGGCAAGCCCATCTGGCTGTCGTTGAGGCGTGTGGACCAACTCAATGGCAGAGTAATTCTTGACAAACTAGCAAGGGTGCTTAATAGCAATGAAAGTTTTTTGACTAACGGGCAGTTGAGGGTAAATTACATTCATGTCCCTACGCCACAGGCAGGCGGCGCACGCGATGTCCGCGTTGCGAATGAGAGAATAGACCAGTGGCTGGAGAGAAAAATAGCCAGAAAAACAATATTTTCTCCCAGCAACACGGAGGATCAAATGTGTTTGACTCGAGCATTGGCTGTGGCCATGGCCAAAGACGGAATGCAGCATAGAGCGTTCTCCCGCATGAGGCAGCGTAACTCTACCATCCCAAAGAAAGAGGCTCTGAAAATTTGTGAATTGGCGGGCATTGACCCGAATCAGCCATGCGGGGTAGACGAAGTCAAGAAAGTTCAAGATGCCCTCCCTAATTACAGACTCTGTGTTTTCGCAGATAAAAAAGGAAGAGAGTGTATCTTTAAGGGGGAGTACACTGTAAGTAGCAAAAACATCTACTTGTTGCTTCACAACGGTCACTTCCATGCCATTCTTTACCCCCTCCGCGCTTTCGATCTTGACTATATATGTGAAAAATGTGTGGTTTTCTACAGCCACAAAGGTGAACACCAATGTGAGGGTAGTTGCTGGCGGTGCCTCGGCGCGCAGCCTCACAGTGACCCCCTTCAGCGCTGCGGTGATTGTGGTCATAAATTTGCTGGAGATGAATGTTTTGACAACCATAAAAGTCTTAAAATTCAAAACACAGACAGGACCAAATGTGACACATTCAAATTCTGTCATGGATGTGAAACTAGTTATTCTAACGCCAGGGGGCGTCAACATGTCTGTGGCTTTGTGTACTGTAAATTTTGCAAACTTAACGTTGCCGAAAATCACCTTTGCTACATGCAAAAATGGCAGCCACGTGAAAAAAGGAGAAATATAATTTTTGCACAGTCTGGTATGACACAGAGGCATCTCAACATACCGAAATAAAACCGGGAGTATTTGAACACCGCCCCGCGCTCCTTGTCTCACAGGCTGTTTGTGACGAGTGTCAACACATTCAGCAAAATGATTATTTCTGCACAGTGTGCGGAACACGACAGCAAGTCTTCCATAACCTTGATGACCCTAATATTAATGTCATGTCCCAATTTGTAAATTATCTTCAGTCATTCCCAGCCAAGACTGAACTTCTCATCATTGCGCATAATGCCAAAGCTTATGATGGCATTTTTGTTCTTCAAGAGCTGATTGCTCGAAAAATGAAACCCGATCTGATTTTGCAAGGGGCTAAAATTATTTCCATGTCTCTAAATTCATGGAAATTTATTGACAGTCTGATGTTTATCTCCATGCCCCTTTCTGCTATGCCCAAAGCATTGGGTAATTCTTTCTCAAATCGCACGACCCCCGAAATCGATGTCTCGGATTCGGACCAAACTTGGTGGACTCATTGCTTGGGTCACCAAAACCAAGTTTCTGACCCCGAAAAATTTTTTTTTGCCCTAAAAAAATTTTTTTCCCCTAAAAGTGTTAAAAAATGGACCAAAAATCGAATTTTCGTTCAATTGACCCTACTTTGTGCAAAGTTGTTTTTTCAACGTCTTTTGATCTTATTTTATCCTATTTTATCCTATCCCACTCAGAAATGATTTTTAATACCACTAAAAACCATGAAAAATGACTAAATTTTAACGTTTTCTTAAATACCCAAAAAAAGCATCCGAATTTTTTCATGAAAATTTGTTTTTAAATTCATCTTTTGGTCCTCTAACATGTGTCAAAAAATTGGGAGAGTTAAATTTGAATTGCCTTTAAAATAATTTTTTTCCACTTTTTTCAAAGAAAATTTTCACTGAAATGACTCAATTTATCAAGTTTTCAGCAAGACTATTCAAGTCTCATGGCTCCTGGGTCCTCCTGGATGGGCAGGGATGTTGGAAATGTATTACTGAGTAGATAGTAGCTTCAAGATGTTTATTTTTAACAAGGTAGGTTTACGCCAGACCGCGTCTTGTCGTAACAGGCTTCGCGATGTCTCGCTGCCTGTTCCTCCAATCCACGCCTGGCGTACCTACCTTGGCCTGCGGCGCTAGCCTGCCTGCGGCAGGCAATGGCTTGTCCGTTGTCGGTTATTTTTTAACTTGTTGAATGCTGGGGGGCTCCGCCCCCCAGACCCCCCTACGTTCTAAATAGAGTCGTTTTATCTACAGATAACACGATCTTGACCCTTGTGACTTTTTAACTTGTCGTGGCTGGGGGGCTCCGCCCCCCAGACCCCCCTTTCTCCAAGACAGAAGTGGTCTATCTGCAGAAATCTCTATTTTTCGCCGTTTTTTAGGTGTTTTTCGCCTATAAAAACTGAACCAGTTGAGCTAGGATGGTGAAATTTCGCGTGTGCCGAGCCAAGGACATACCCAAGAAGTGTGCAAAATCTCAGCCAGATCGGCCGAGCCGTTCAGGAGGAGTAGTGCTGACAGACAGACACACAGACAGACAGACAGACAAAACTTTTCAACCCCACCTGAGTAACGGGCTTCGCTATCGCTCAGCCAACAAGGGAAGGAAGGCACCTCCTTTCTGAACAAGATGTTCTTTTTTGGCTTTCCAGCCCTCACCCTCTTGTACTAAACGGCGAAAGTCCGTGCGGTACCGCTTAAGTTTGGACTTTTGCGACGGACTGAGGGGAATGTTCCCAAGAAGGAGATTGTCAATGATCTCACAAATAGCAAAAATGATCGCTTTATCTGATTCACGCAGAATCGCTTTACGGAGGTTAGGTCTGGCCGACAGAAGGACTTGCAGGACAGCACGATGTGACTGCACACTAGGAGCCATTATTTAGCAATGACTAAACCATCCCCTGTAAGTCCCTTTTATACTTTGCTTTGGGAATGTAAATGACACAGGACTCGTCGGGAAAAATTTTAGTTCTAATTCGGAGGTAGTCCAATTGACGGGGATGAAAATCGAACAGAATGTAAGAATGGCCGGCTTGAGTAGCGTCTTGGTACGCTTCAAGAAGGGCTTTCCAGTGTAGGGGGTCCACCTGCAAGCAAAATGTCCTAATTTGGGCCAAGTCTCGCGAAGTTTTAAATAAAGTAATGTAGTGGGAGTTCAAACTAATTTGTCTGAGCCCGTCAGGAAACAGGGCTTGACTCAGGAAGAAAATAGACAAATTTCTGTGGTGGGAACCTTTTATGAAAAATTTAAGGAGTTCTTTTCCATGAGACCATTTTCATTCCATTTCCATTTTCCATGATTTCTTCCAAAAAATCATCAATAATCACTAATTTTGGACCCTCTCCTGTTAGGTGATCACTCATTAAAGGTAATTCTTGACGAAAATCGACACATGAAGACAGCTCTTCGTAGAGCGGTTGCCATTCTGAATAATAAAATATGATCTTGTCAAAGACAGTGTCAAGCATAACCTCCCTTTTTTCAATCAGTTTTTTCATGAAATATGTCTTTCCCGCCCCAGTACCACCCACAATGAGGGCAGTGCAAGGATGTTGATACTTCAGATCCATTTCAGAAGTCATTATGCTATGAATTGAAAATCAAAATACATTGGCTTTTATAGGTTATGGGGCCAGACCAGCTCCCCGGTCTCCGGTGTCTCGTAGATTTAAGGCTGTTTAAAGACATGCTGGTCCATCAGACTTTGTAAATCAATCAATCTTATTTTTTGTTTTTCATGATTAGTTTTATATTTAATTGTCACCGAGAAGATCAAGAACCTCCATCATTTCTTGATCCTCATCTTCCACGTCAGCCCATGCATTGTAGCCGTGTGGAACTGTGTGGGCAAAGTCAAGGCGCCGCCTTTTAGTATTTTTAAGGTGGCCCCACAATGGCCGCGGCCATGTCCGGACATGTCCGTCCGTCCGTTCTTCATGCGTCGGACATGGGTGGATATGGTCCATTTAGTGGTCTGTAGACCATGCCTCGTCTATTTATCGATAATATTCGACGGAGAATGGACAATGCGATCCTCAAAACCTACGAAATAAATATTATACGTAACCTTTGACCGGGGGCAGTGGATTCGGCGCTGTTAGGTTGGCAGTACGGTTAGTGTGAAGGGGAAAGGGGAGGGGGTAGCGCATTTGTTTGGGGTTTCAATCGTTTCTGTTGTTGTGCCGGCCTTAGTCCAAAATATAGTTTGTGAAGCAAAATGAAAGTTCCTTTTTCACAACAGGCATTGTTGAATGCCGTTAGAAAGAAAAGAATAATATGGGACCACACTATGAAAGTGAGTTTCAAGAGAGAATTGCAGAAGAAAGCGTGGCAGGAGGTGGCTGATACCTTTGAAAATGGAGATGGTAAATAACCTCACTATTCTTTTTGATGCGGCCAAGTTGAATTCTGGTAAATGATTAATTCTAATTTCTTGCAGTTTGGCTGTGCAAAAACACCTTCACTACGTTGCGTGAAAGTCGCCAAAAACGCAAGCGGCGACAGAAGGGGAAGGTGAAGAGTGGAGCAGAGGGGTCGGGCCCTGCTGTAAATTTTGCGGCAGACGACATGGGATGGCTGGATGAAGTTGGCGCTGACCTAGCCAAACGCCACGAGACCAATCTACCAAACTCCAGCAATCAGATTGACGATCAGCCAGATGATCCGGTTCTAAATATCACTGCTGTTGAAGCTAACAGCATCCAGTTTGCTCAACAGCAAGGTACGTACACAGTATTCATTCACAACCTTTTTTGGAACAGTTGTGAAGATTATAATATTTATTACCAGTATTGATATTTTAGTCAAGAATCAATTGTTTTGGTAGCAATTTACTTTACAACACTAAAAACTCTTGGTACACTAGGAATCAATGTCAATAACTCTTTCCACCATTGCCTTTCCACTGATAATTATTTTTTATGTCTCCCAGTTGCAAATTGCTGTGAAGAGATTAACAACTTCCACGAGAGGCGCGAGGCAGAGGCGCAGCTGAGATCTCCCCCTGCCTCACCTCAGCAGCAGGGGAACGGACCGTCGGCAACCTCTTCCCCAAGTCAGAGGCCACCGCCACCACGCGTTCCTGGGAGTGGGGAAAGCCTCAGCATGCAGAGGACCAGGCGGACTGTCCGTGCGCCGAACAGATACTCGCCTTCCAGTCATCACAGCTCGAGAATAGGAAGTATGGACGACTCCAGGCTGTCCAACGCTTCTGGTGCTAGTCTTTGTTCGGCGTCGTCAAGGACGTCTGCCGGGCGTCGCGGCGGCCGGGGCCGGGGCCGCGGCCGCCCCCATCTGACCTTCTCTGCAGACGACCTGTCCACTATTCATGAGCAGGACACAATCACTGGTAGGAGCTCTGCTGGCTCTGCGGCATCCCCATCCGTCGCGCCGGCTGGCGCAGGGCAGGTACTAGCCGTTCAGGCACTGGTGCACCACGAACATTCAAGTCCTGCATCACCGCGACTCCGTACCCATGTGCCCTGGGACGAAAACATTCACGGGCCCAGGCCAGAAATGAGGCAGTGGGTCACCCCTGGTGCGCGCATCTTCTCCCCAAGTGTGCGGAGGGAGATGCGGGAAGTGGAGGACAGGATCGAGCAGCTGAACGAGTCGACGCCAACCAGTGCGGGACGGCGGCGGTACCGCAGACGCAGCAACCTGTGGACCTCGGCGCCCATGTCGCCAGTCACAAACAGCCCCATGCACAGTGGACCACGAGACCCTCCTGGCTCTCGACATCGCGACGGTCTCGGCCCTGTGCTCGGTGGACCACGAGACCCTCCTGACTCTGGACATGGCGATGGTCTCGGCCCCGTGCTCGGTGGACCACGAGACCCTCCTGGCTCTGGACATCGTGATGGTCCCAGCCCCGTGCACGATGGACCACGAGACCCTCCTGGCTCTGGACATCGTCATGGTCCCAGCCCCGTGCACGATGGACCACGAGACCCTCCTGGCTCTGGACATCGTCATGGTCCCAGCCCCGTGCGCCGTGCCCCTCGTGGCCGTCGTCGCGTCGGCGGCAATCGCGGCAGCCCTGGCCACAGTCGTGGGGGAGGAAATCGGCATGAGGGCCCGACACGCGCTGAGCTGCGACGAAGAAATGCGGAGGTACGACACCTGTGTTTGGTCACGTTTGTGCACTTCTTGTTATGGGTTCCCTTTAACACTTGGAATGATTTGCTACTTTGTAGGAGAGGGACCGCGAGCAACGCCGGATTCAGATGGCACATGAGGCACACCGCCAGGGCCTGCGAGATAATATAGCCATCCAGGCGGAGCAGGCGGCTCGGAGGAACCGCGACCAACATCAGCAGCAACAGAACGACCTTCATATGCCGGCCGAGGGAGCAGATACTGCCCTCCTTCGACAGTTCCTTACAGAGAGAGAATTTGATGTTTATGGCAACTTTGGCCAAACGTCAGCATCTATGTTACGGTTGTTACCGGCTCCTGTCAGTGGTAAGGCCATGGTGGAGGTCATGGCTTTTTACAACAAACTTATCCATTCGGAAGTAGCAAGAGACATTTTCCTAGGCATGACTGATCCTGTATTTAATCTATAAGAAGAAACAAAAGTACAATTGATTATTGTATTATTTTATATTTCTTAACTGGTTGAGTTTATTATTATTTTATTATTCAGAAGTTGCCGGAGATATTTTTCTGGGCATGACTGATCTTTTGTTCAATCTATGAGAAGAAAAAGAAAGGTAAAATTGATAGTTGTGCCGTTTTATATTTTTTAAGTACTCCAGTTGAGTTTATTTTTGTGTCACTATGCATAAGTGGCCAAAGACATTTTCATATGCATGACTGATCTCGTGTTCAATCTATGAGAAGAAAGGAAGGGTAAAATTTATTGTTGTACCATTTTATATTTTTTAAGTACTCAAGTTGAGTTTATTTTTGTGTTATTATGTATAAGTAGCCAAAGACATTTTCATAGGCATGACTGATCTCGTATTCAATCTATGAGAAGAAAGAAAGGCTGAAATTGATAGTTGTGCCATTTTATATTTTTTAAGTACTCAAGTTGAGTTTATTTTTGTGTTATTATGCATAAGTAGCCAAAGACATTTTCATAGGCATGACTGATCTCGTATTTAATCTATGAGAAGAAAGAAAGGCTGAAATTGATAGTTGTGCCATTTTATAGTTTTTAAGTACTCAAGTTGAGTTTATTTTTGTATTATTATGCATAAGTGGCCAAAGACATTTTCATAGGCATGACTGATCTTTGAAAAGGAAAAGTAAAGGGCAATTGGTTGTTGTACCTATTTTTACTTTTTAGCAACTCAAGTTGATTTTATTGTTTGTTTTTTTTTATAAGATTCATACTTTGTGCCGCAGCCCTTGCAAAGTTTTATTTTCTTGAAACAATTGTTTCACTTCGATTCTTATTTGTGATGACTATGATAACTATGCATGTTAGTTGTTTGGTGTACATCTCAATAAATCTGTTTGTTCAAATGCAGACAATTTTATTTACATTTCACATCTCAATAAATCTGTTTGTTCAAACGCAGACAATTTCATTTACATTTCTCAAGAAGTTATTTAAAGAGGGAAGGTACTCTTAAAATTACAAAAATTACAGGTACTCATACATTTGGAAGAATGTTGTACTGCCATGGCAAGGGGCAACACACAAACAATTCCAAAAACTTCTCACGGACTGCATGACCATCCACAATTCTAACACCATGTTCCTCTTGCCTACGCAATCTATGAAATATACTTCTCTCTTCTTTCTTCAATTCATTTCTCCAGCGTCCCCTCTTCAGATATCCATTGCTCTTATACAAGTCAGCATAACCTGGAGGTAGGTAAACTCGCTGTTTGGGTGGAACACTATCCTCCCTTATGAGATGCAGGTTGTGTAGAGCTGTACATGCAAGTACAATGTTTTGAACAAGTGTCTCACTTCCAATTATATTGCGACGAAGAATTCTGAAGCGAGCAGCCAGAATACCAAAGGCATTCTCAACAACTCTTCTTGCTCTTGAGAGCCTGTAGTTGAAAATTGCCTCTTCTGGTTTTTGATCCAAGCAATCGGCAAAAGGCTTCAACATGTGCACATCTAAAGGAAATGCATCATCACCCACAAATACATATGGCAAATGAGTTTTTAGAATATCATTGAACACTGGTGATGGCAGCTGCAGTTGATGGTTATTGAACAACTTTCCGAATTCAGATCGGTCAAAGACTCCTCCGTCACTTTCACGACCCCGTGCTCCAACATCAACTACTAAGAACTTATATTTAGCATCACTGACAGCAAAAAGAATTATACTATGCCCATACTTGTAATTGAAGTTTTCAGAACCTCTCATTGGAAATTTCTGCAAGAGAAGAAATAATTAGTTATTACTAATCACTACATAAATTGAAGTAAGGAAAGGGAAAATAACACGACGAAACATTATACCTGAACAAAGCAGTGCTTTCCATCAACGCCACCGACACACATCGGAAACTGCCATAAAGACTCAAATTCAGCACTTTTTCTTCTCCACATATCCTCAGAGAGCGGTTCAAATACTTCACCCTTTAAAACAAACCAAATGGCAGCAGTCGTTTCCAGCACAATATTTGAGATAGTTTGGTCTGATATGCGAAACAGGTATGATAGTGATACCATACTGTCCCCCGACGCAAGGTACCTACAATGATACAGTTGCTACAATCACTAGACCTCACAAATTATAATTTTAGGAATAAAAACAGTCAAACTACGTACCTTAAAGTTACAGCGAGTCTCTCACCAGGACAAATTGGTTCACGTAAACTCTTCTTAGTGATGATAGGTGACACTTTGTCCAACAGCCAGTCGAAACTGTCTGGGGTCATTCTCATGAAGTTGAAGAATTCTTCGTGGTCAAATTCTCTCATCTCAGGGATCAGACTGTACCAAGCACCATACATTTTTCTACCCAGAAGTATGGGTTTCACATGAAATCTACGGTCCTTCCTCTTCTTGGCTAGTTTCAAGCAAGACACTGCTCGGAAGCGTTCACGCTTGAGAAGACTGAAAACGGCTAGCCGTTTCACTGATCCTGTGAATAGAAAAAGGTAACAACTATCTTCTTCACAACATAACCACAACAAATTCAAACGCTTGGTAGATATTTTCAAGTTACTTACTACTAGTGGCAGCTGAAAATGGCTGTCCCCGCTTAGCTCTTAATAAAGCGAGAAGGTAGAAATATCGCCTTACTTTCAGAATGCCCATATTGTCTGGGACTAAGTGCTGAATAGCCATATCGTCAGAGATTTTGAGTCACATTCAATTCAAACGAGTTCTGTTTTGAAGCGTTGCCCTTTCACCTTTCACGCCAAACAGACGACGGTCGAGGATTGAGGAAGAAGTGCCAACCTAACAGCGCCGAATCCACTGCCCCCGGTCAAAGGTTACGTATAATATTTATTTCGTAGGTTTTGAGGATCGCATTGTCCATTCTCCGTCGAATATTATCGATAAATAGACGAGGCATGGTCTACAGACCACTAAATGGACCATATCCACCCATGTCCGACGCATGAAGAACGGACGGACGGACATGTCCGGACATGGCCGCGGCCATTGTGGGGCCACCTTAACAAGGTCAGGGTTCATGGCATGACACCATGAACAGGAAACGCTCTTAAAAAACCCAACAACTGAAGACCCATACTTTCAACTAGAATTACATACATGATTTAGGACCAAAATTTCCCCGGGGTTTCATTTCTTCCTGCAGTATTTGGGGTGCTGATCACAAAAATGACTTCCAATTTCATCCCAGACCTTTTCTTTTCCAAAAAATTTACCAATTTTTGGGCCAAAAATTTTTTCATCGAGTTTTAAATAGTTTTCCCGCAGTTTTTGTGTGCTGATCACGGAAATGACTTCCAATTTCATCTCAGACTCTTACTTTTCCAAAAATTAACCCAAATTTTGGACTAAAATTTTTTCATCGAGTTTTACATAGTTTCCTGCAGTTTTTGGTGTGCTGAGCACGAAAATGACTTCCAATTTCATCTCAGACCTTTACTTTTCCAAATATTGACCAATTTCGGACCAAAATTTTTACATCGAGTTTTACATAGTTTCCTGCAGTTTTTGGTGTGCTGATCACGAAAATGACTTCCAATTTCATCTCAGACCTTTACCTTTCCCAAAATTTACCAATTTGTGACCAAACTTTTTACATCGAGTTTTACATAGTTTCCTGCAGTTTTTGGTGTGCTGATCACGAAAATGACTTCCAATTTCATCCCAGACCCTTTTAAATTTTCCCCCAAAAATTTTCCAATTTTTGACCAAACTTTTAAAATTGAGTCTCACATTGACCCTGTATTGGCCTTACTTTGCATATATTCTTCACCATCTTCTACAAGAATACGGACGCATCGCTCGCCTACTACGCGCCCAAACAAAACGGCGCGTACCCCTAGTAATTATCAGTAAGTGGTTAAGAAATTTCAGACCATTTCGGCGGTCTGAAAATTTACAATAGGGTGGTCTGAAAATAAAGAACTGGGTGGTCTGAATTATGAGACACGGCCTGTCTGAAAGAAATTCAGATGAAAACACAAAATTTTTACGTTGAACCAGTACTTCTTTGCGAGAGAAGTCTTTGATAGAACTTGCGCGTCGCTTATCGGCCGTGCTCTGTACTCTGAAACTCCGAATGTCTTGGTATTCGAACCATCGAATCTTCGCTCGTCGGCTTTGGGGGCTATCCATTACACCACGGGACCGCGCTGAGAGCACGGCTGCAGGATGCCGATGACTCCAAGCGCGCTCGCTGGACGCTGGGAGGCCACAAATAAACAAACCAAGGGCGGCGTGTTGCGGGAGTTTGACTGCGAACAACTCGGGCTTTTCGTGAATCTCTACGATTTTGTATCGAGCGCTCAAATATTGGGGTTAAATTTGGTCAAGTGAGGCAACCAGTCTGAATTTAAGACCAATACGTCCCCCTTTTTCAGACCCATGGTCAAAAAATACACAACCAGTTTAAAATTTTAAGATCGTTCCGTCTTCCTTTTCTGGAGAAAAGTCTGAAAAAGGGGATTCAGACTTCATGGTCTTGTACTTGGTCTGAATTTTCAGTCACCCCTGTCAGACTTTTTGTCTGGATGGTCTAAATTTGCGAAAAAGCTGCGAAAATCTTAAATTTAATCCGAGGAATCTTTTTGCATACTTCTGGTCTTCATTCGGAAATCAGACCCTAGGTCTTTCAAAATGGTCTGAATTTTAAGATTTTTTTTTAAAAGTGTGCTTTTTTCTCTTTTTGAAAAAATGATTTTTAGGACCTCCGCAGAGCCCTCAAAGTTTTTAACAGTGTATTTGTAGGAAAAAAAACGTAACTTGGTCATTTTTTGACCGTTTTTAAAAAAGAAACGGTGATTTGTTCGTTGTTGTATGCTTATACAAAAAAATATGGCCAACCCTCTTTTTTGTTTGCCTAATTTTCAGGGGCCAAAAAAAACCTTTAAATTTTGGCCCCAAATTTGGGCAAGATTTCAGGTTTGTAGGCCGTTTCAGCCCCCCCCAATTTTTCCCCCACAAAAGGAAAAAGCCCCAAAATCAAATTTTAATCCGGGGTTTTGCAATTTGGGTTTTCCTCCCAAGGCTTAAAAAAGGGTTTTTTTTTTAAAATTTTTTTTAAAGTGTTTTTTCTTTTTTGGGTTTTTGGGGACCCCCGAGGGCCCTCTTTTAACGGTTTGGTAAAAAAACGTAATTGGCTTTTTGACCGGGTTTTTAAAAACGAAAGGGAACGGGAAACCCATCAAAAAAAAATTTTTCCAAATTTTTTTTTTGGGCCTAAAGGGGAAAAAAGGGCTAAATTTTTCCAAAATTAAAAAGGTTTGTTTTACCGAAACCCCACCCCAAAGTGAAAAAGGGCCCCCCAATTAAGTTACCGGGGCCCCAAAAGGCTACCCCAAACAAAAAGGGTTTTTTTTCAAAAAAACCCAAATTTAACCCCCCTTTTGGGGTTTTGACAAAGGGGGGCACCCCACAATTTGGGCCCCAATGGGGCTTGCTAGGGGGAGGAAAACCCCGCGGAAAAAGGGGCCTTGGGAAGTTTCTTTTAGCGGCCTAAGGGAGGTGGGGGAAAATTTCCACCTTTGTTTTTTTTCACTGGGGGTTAAAGTGAAAATTTCCCCAAAACCCCGGGGCCCAAAAGGGGAAAAAAATTTTTTTAAAAAAAATTTCCAAATTTTCCCCCCAAGGTAGGAGGCCCCAACCTTTTTGGGGGCTTTTTGGGTCCCCGCTTATGAAATTTGGGAGTCCTAAAAAAGGGCCCAAAATTTGGGGGGTTTCCACCTTTTTTTTTCCGGGGGTTTGAGGGGAAAAATTAAAACCCCTAAAAAGGGGAAGTATGATTAAATTTTTGAAAATTAAATGCCTTTGGATTTAAGGCCTTTTGGGGTCCCTGGGGGTCCCCTTTTCTTAAATTTTAAACCCATCAAAAGGGGTTTTTCTACCGGGGGAAAATTTCCGGACAAAAATTTGTTTTCCTTCAATTTCCCGAAAATTTTGTTTATAGGGGGTTCTTTGGACTTTTTTGGCCCCCCACCGTTGGGGGTTTTTTTAAAGAACACAAATTTTTAACTCCTTTTGGGGTAAACCCCGGCAAGAATTTGGGGTTTTTTAAAATTTTCCCAAAATTTGTTTGGGGTAGTTTCAAAATTTTTGGCAGCAACCCCACCCGTTAAAAAAAGCCCCAAAAAACAAGCGAAAGGGGGTAACTGGGGGCAGTGTTAAAATTTTAAGGGTTTTGGAAAATTTTCCCAAAATATTTTTGGTAAAAAAAAATAAGTTCCGGAAAAGTCCAACGCCAAAAAAAATTTATCAAAAAACGAAAAATAATGAAATTTTTAAGGTTTTTTCCCCCTTTTTAAAAAAAAATTAATTTTTGGACCCCCCAAGGCCCTTTTGGTTTTACATCCAAAAATAAAAAATAAAAAAGGTTTTTTTTTTCCAAAAAAATTTTTTAATTGAATAAAATTTTTGAAATTATTGGAAAAATCGAACTTGGTCATTTTTTGACCGTTTTTCAAAAACGAAACGGAGATTTGTTCTTTTTTGAAAGCTTATTACGAAAAAAAAATCCCCAAACCCCCCTTTTTTGGTTTCTCTAACTTTCAGGGGCAAAAAAGGGACAAAAATTCGGCGAAAATTTGGGCAATAGTTTTAGTTTGTAGGCCGCTACAGCCACTCCAAGTCCACCCTGTCAGCATGGCGGGGTGCCCTCAGCACAAGGCAACCCCCATGAACAGACTTGGGATGCCGAGTGAAATTTGCCTACCTCACAGGGGCATCAAATTGTGGATTTTTTCGAAAATCTATCAATAGTGATGTCTCTTGGGGCCTCTCGGCACTTAGATCAGCACACTTTCACACGTTTTGATACGCACACTACGTGATATGAACGTTATGGAAGTTGCTGACGCGAGGGACCGCAAACCACGCAAGGCCACAAGAAAAGCCATCAAAATGAAAAAATTTTTCTAAATTTTTTACGTTTTTCTGGTCCTGAGAGGTAGGCATGAGGTGCTCAATAGTCCATTCCTATTGTTTGTTTTTTTTTTCGAGTGGGGGTACCGAACCGTGTGAAAGGGTGCCCATGTGAGTGTCCAGGGGCCCCCAAGAGACACACTATTGATAGATTTTCGAAAAAATCCACAATTTGATGCCCGGGGAGGTGGGGCAAATTGCCCCCGGCATCCCAATTCTGTTCAGGGGGCTTCCCTTGTGGTGAGGGCACCCCGCCATGCTGACAGACTGGACTTGGAGTGGCTGAAGGGGCCCTAAAAACCGAAACTATTCCCAAATTTTGGGCCAAAATTTAGTCTTTTTTTGCCCCTAAAAGTTAGGCAAACCAAACAGAGGGTTGGGCATATTTGTTTTCGTAATAAGCATTCAAAAACGAACAAATCCCCGTTTCGTTTTTGAAAATCGGTCAAAAAATGACCAAGTTACGATTTTTTCCTATTAAGGGCCCGCTAAAGGCTCGGCGGAGGGCGCGTTTGGAGCCAGCCGGAGGCCCGCGAGGCCCCCGCGCGGCGATACATCTATCTCGATTGCCCCCAAAACGCGTTGTCGGATCGAGTTGAAACTTTGCAGGGGCTTCGAGATAAACCAGCCTCGACGCCAGCCTGTTCAAAAAAATTCCAAAATTTTCAGTTTGGCTGAAATTAACCGAAAACTCCCCCGGGGCTTCCAGCCAAAATACGGGAAAAAGCGTTCAACAGTGTTGTAGCCACTAGCTCCAATAAGAAGTTCCTGTAACCCGGTTTCAATACTTGAACGGTGTGGCCGGAAACTGTTAAACGCCGAACGAAAATCGGGACTTAGCCCCTGGAGGCGCGCCGAGCCTAGGCCGACTAGGCGAATCAAAGGACCGGCCCCGAGGCCCCCGCCGCCCCTTTCCCCCACCCCGCCGGCCCTGCACTGCACCGACGCACAGTGGGATAGAAACCCGAAAACGTGGCCAAAATTGATTTGCAGACGCATCTTAAACGGCAAGTGCGTAATTTTTGGAGTGTAAGGGTTTTTGGGGTCAAGGTATTCAAATCTGCAATCAAAATTCAATTTTGAAAATATTCAGGGGCGGATCAGGGAGGGGGGGAAATTAAGAAATGCTCTAATGCTGTGCGATGCATCATTTCCTATTGATTGAGAGTCCAGGATTTCAAATCTGTAAACAAAATTTTAATTTTTAAAATATCCAGGGGCGGATCAGGGGGGGTAAATTTTTAAAAAAGCTCATATACATGTGCGACGCATCATTTCCTATAGATTGAGAGTCCAGGGCTTCAATCTGTAAACAAAATTCAAATTTTTAAAATATCCGGGGTGGGTCAGGGGGGGGTAAATTTCAAAAAATGTCCAAAATTGTCACGTGGCACATAATTTCGTAGGTTTTTGGGGGGAAAAAATTTCAATTCCTCTAACAAAATCCAATGTGACCCTCGTATTTGAGCTGGCCATGGAGACCTTGACCAACATAAAACGGCCCTGAAGACCGATTTTTCCTACGGCCACCAGTTTCCGAGATACGAGGACGTAACCCCGAGGTCGCCGACGAGGCCGACGAGGAAGTCGTACAATGTTTGGAGGCCAAAGAGGCTATGCCCGTGCCCGTGAACCCTTTTGGTGTCCGGGGCTTTTGATGACGGTATTCTCTTCGTGGGTTCTTTAGCTCTCAGGAACTGGATGTTGGCCAAGATCTGCGCAGCCGTTTGTCCAGGATGGCGACGAACTAAAAAAAAAACACTTCAAATCGACCCACATCGAGATGTTCGTCGCCATCCTGGACAAACCGCTGCGCAGATCTTGGCCAGTATCGAGTTCCTGAGAGCTCAAGAACCCACGAAGAGAATTCCGTCATCAAAGTCCCGGACTCCAAAGTGGGTCGCCGTTCGCCGTCATGGCCTCTTTGGACACCAAACATTGTACGACTTCCTCGTCGGCCTCGACGGCGACCTCGTGGTACGTCCTCGTATCCGGGGAAAATGGTGGCCGCAGGAAAAAACGGTTTTCACACCCTATGCGGGTCCTGACGGTCTCGATGGCCAGCTCAAACGCAGGGGTCGTCATGGCGGCACGGAAGGACGTCGTCGGCAACCTCTCAAGGGGCCCCTCGACGTTATTAATACGGACGCAATAATGAATACAACTTCAGTTTCTTAATTGTTTTTTGAAGTGTTTGTTTTTATTGCAGAAATAAAAAATTAGTCAATTCTCGCGATTTACCCTTAATTAGCTCTACAATTTCGCACGGCATTTAAAATGGAGCACTTTGGAGCAAGATTTATCTTCTGCTACTTGTAGTCGACATATTGGTGCGTGATCTCCCCCAAACCGTTTCACCGTGAACCGCCGTTAAATTTAGTTATAGTCAATTCAATATATCTTGTCGATTTTTTGAAATTAATGGAATGTTTTACTTAAATCGACTTTGTGAGGCGACCTTGGGGCTACAGACTTTTTTGTTACGCCAAAATTTTTCAGGAAGAAACGGACTTTAAACGGGATAAGTCGCTTTTTATCTGGGAAGGTGCAAACAGGTCATAAACAGTGCCTAAATAAAACAATTTTTGCTTACTTTTCACAAAATTTTCGTTTAATTATTTATTCCTTTTCCCACGGCACTGGAAGCTCTATGGGTCGATTCCTATCTGAAATATTTTGGATATTGAAGTTTTGGGATATTAACATTGCACGCAGGCTGTTATGAGAGGCCTGGGACACGTTTCATTTTAGGGTATTTTGGCCACGTTTTCGGGTTTCTATCCCACTGTGCGACGGGCTCCCTTTGTCTGCGCCCGGCCGTCTGGCCCGGCGCCTGCCTGCCCGCCGGGGCGCGTCCGCACCACGTGTTCTTGCATTGTCTCTGTCGCACTGGGAGCGGCAGACCCGAGTGACAGAGAAGGCACAGCGGCTGCAATGCGGACGCTACTCAGAGAGCTCCGGCGAGGAGGCCTCGATGCGGTCCCAGCCGAACCCGAGTCAGCCGCCTCTACGGGTTCTAAGGGCCAAAGAACGGCTGGAAAAGTCACCATTTTCAAAAACACATTTTAAAATGCGTTTCAGAACGCGCTGATCGTTTTATACCTACTAAAATTTTCCGATGCGTTGCCGCTAAAATTGCCGTAGAAAGGTCCCCTTTTCACCCCCATTCCTAGTTTTTTCTGCTCTTTACGGCACTATTCTCAAAAAACCCCTTTCTTCCAAATTTCCAAATTTTGTTTCTGCTCCAGTCCCTTTTGTTCGGCAGCGGCAATTGACCTGCTCGAGGGTCGGGCCGCCCAGGCATGTGGCCCCGGACCCCAGCCCACAGTGTAATGAAAGATCGAAAAGTGGGAAAAAAAAATTTTTTTGTTCTAACTGACTTAACTTAATGCAGAAAGACGCATTCTGGTAGGAAAAGTGCCACAGGACCATCCAAGCGTCACAGAGACGCCATTTTTGAGAAAAAAAAAGGGAAAAACGCCGTATTTTCAGTTCTTGACACCCATGGCTTCTGCTGTTTAGCGAATCCGCAACTTTTCTCGACGCCAACTTGTTAAGGGGTACTAGGACAAAACTTGAGAACGTTTGTAGCATTGAACTAGGTGGGGAACTCGAGATATTTCGCCTCAAAGTTTACAAAATCAGAAAAATCTACCAAAAATGCCATTTTTTAACATTTTTGAAGCCCTAGCTTGGACTCAATGGTGAATCCGCAACTTTTCTCGACGCCAGCTAGTTTAGGGGTACTAGAACAACACTTAAGATCATTTGAAGCATTGATCTAGGTGGGGAACTCGAGATATTTCGCCTCAAAGTTAACAAATTTCCAAAAAATCTACCAAAAATGAAAATTTCTGACCTGTTTGAAGGCTTGTCTTCGGCTGTGGCGAATCCGCAACTTTTCTCTACCCCAAAATAGTAAAGGGGTACTAGGACAACACTTGATAACATTCAGAGCATTGAGCTGGGGGGGGAACTCGAGATATTACGCCTCAAATTTAAATTTTTTTTTTCTAAAAACCTGCTATTTTCTGCCCTTTTTGTAGCCCTGGCTTCGGCTCTAAGGTGAATCCGCAACTTTTCTCGACGCTCACTAGTTAAGGGCTACTACGACAAGACTCTAGATCATTTGGAGCATTGAGCTAGGGGGGGAACTCGAGATTTTCGCCTAGAGCAGTACCCAAGCCTACAAAAAGGTCAGACACTGGCATTTTTGGTAGATTTTTTTAGACACTGGTTATATTTGAGGCGAAATCTCTCGATTCCCCACTAGCACAATGCTCCGAATGACTCAAGTGTTGTTCTAGTACCCTTAAACTAGTTGGCGTCGAAAAAGTTGCGGATTCGCCATAGCGCCGAAGCCAGGGCTTCCAAAAGGTCAGAAAATGGCATTTTTGGTAGGTTTTAAAAACATTTTTAAACTGTGAGGCGAAATATCCAGAGTTCCCCACCTAGTTCAATGCTCAAAATGATCTCAAGTGTTGTTCTAGTACCCCTCAACTAGTAAGCGTCAAGAAAAGTTGCGGATTCGCCATAGAGCCGAAGCCAGGGCTTCAAAAAGGTCAGAAAATGGCATTTTTGGTAGGTTTTAGAAAATTTTGAAACTTTGAGGCGAAATATCTCGAGTTCCCCACCTAGCTCAATGCTCCAAACGATCTCAACTGTCGCCCTAGTACCCCTTTACTGGTTGGCGTCGAGAAAAGTTGCGGATTCGCCATAGAGCCGAAGCCAAGCTTTCAAAACGGTCAGAAAATGGCATTTTTGGTAGTTTTTTGGGGACTTTTGTAAACTTTGAGGCGAAATACTCGAGTTCCCCACCTAGCTCAATGCTCCAAACGTTTCAAGTGTTGTCCTAGTCCCCCTTTACTGGGGCGTCGAGAAAAGTTGCGGATTCGCCTAGAGCCAAAGCCAAGCTTTCAAAACGGTCAGAAAATGGCATTTTTGGTAGATTTTTGGGACATTTGTAAACTTTGAGGCGAAATATCTCGAGTTCCCCACCTAGCTCAATGCTCCAAATGTTCCCAAGTCTTGTCCTAGTCCCCCTTTAAACTAGTTAGCGTCGAGAAAAGTTGTGGATTCGCCATAGAGCCGAAGCCGGCTTCAAAAGGTCAAAAAAAAGGCATTTTTGGTAGGTTTAAAAAATTTTTGAAACTTTGAGGCAAAATTTCTCGAGTTCCCCACCTAGATCAATGCTCCAAATGATCTCAACTGTTGTTCTAGTACCCTCAACTACTTGGCGTCGAGAAAAGTTGCGGATTCACCATTGAGCCAAGTCAGGTTTTCAAAAATGTTCGAAAACGGCATTTTTTAGATTTTGGGACATTTGTAAACTTTGAGGCGAAATACCTCGAGTTCCCCACCTAGCTCAATGCTCCAAACGTTATCAAGTGTTGTCCTAGTCCCCCTTAACTAGTTGGCGTCGAGAAAGGTTGCAGATTCACCATAGAGCCGAAGCCAGGGTTTCGAAAATGTAAAAAAATGGCAGTTTTGGGAGATTTTTGGGAAAATTTGTAAACTTTGAGGCGAAATATCTCGAGTTCCCCACCTAGCTCAATGCTCTAAACTAAAAAGTGTTGTCCTAGTACCCCTTTACTAGTTGGCGTGGAGAAAAGTTGCGGATTCACCATAGAGCCGAAGCCAAGCCTTTAAAAGTGTCAGTAAATGGCTTTTTTTGGGGGATTTTTAAAAATTTTGTTAACTTTGAGGCGAAATATCTCGAGTTCCCCACCTAGTTAAACGCCCCAAAATGTTATTAATTTTTGTCCTGGTCCCCCTTAACTAGTTGGCGTCGAGAAAAGTTGCGGTACGCTAAACAGCAGAAGCCATGGGTGTCAAGAACAAAAAATACGGCATTTTTACCACTTTTTTCTCAAAAATGGCGTCTCTGTGACGCTTGGATGGTCATGTGGCACTTTTCCTCCCAGAATGCGTTTTCTGCTTAAGTAAGTCAGTTAGAACAATAAAATATTTTTTCCCACTTTTCGATCTTTCATTACACTGTGCAGCCCGACCCAACCCGGACCCCATTATCGTCAAACAAAAGGGGCTGGGGCTCCCACTAAAATTTTTAAATTTTGAAGAAAAAAGGGTATTTTGAGAATGGTGCCGTAATGAGCAGAAAAACTAGGAATTTGGGTGAAAACGGGATCTTTCTACGGCAATTTTGGCGGTAACGCATGGGAAAATCTTGATAGGTATAGAACTGATCAGCGCGCTTTGAAACGCGCTTTGGATTTGTTTTTGAAATGGTGGCATCATGGGCCAATCTTCGGCATTGGAGCCTGTGGACTGACGTTCTGCGGGAAACCGCATCGGGGCATCGCAGGCCGGCAGGTAGGCTCCCCCCGGGCCCCAGATGGCCGAGTGCAGCCCGTGGGTGCAGTGCGGGGCCCGGCGGGGTGCGGGAGGGGCGGCGGGGGCTTCGGGGCCGGTCCTTTGATTCGCGTTGCCCGGCCTAGCCTGCCGGGACTCGGCGCGCCCCAGCGGCTAAGCCCCGATTTTCGTTCGGCGTTTAACAGTTTCCGGCCACACCGTTCAAGGTATTAAAACCCGGGTTACAGGAACTTCTTATTGGAGCTAGTGGCTACAACACTGTTGAACGCTTTTTCCCGTATTTGGCTGGAAGCCCCGGGGCAGTTTTCGGCTAATTTCAGCCAAACTAAAATTTTGGAATTTTTTTGAACAGGCTGGCTTTGAGGCTGGTTCATCTCGAGTGCCCCTGCAAATTTTCAACTCGATCCGACAACGCGTTTGGGCGCAATCGAGACACATGTATCGCCGCGCGGAGGCCTCGCGGGCCTCCGGCCGGCTCCAAACGCGCCCTCCGCCGAGCCTTTAGGGGGCCCCTAATAGCAAACTTTGAGGGCTCTGCGGAGGTCCTAAAAATCATTTTTTCAAAAAAGGAAAAAACAAGATTTTGTATTTTCGATGTAGAATCCAAAACCGGGCGGCGTTGGAAGATCCGAGCAACTTCATTTTTTTTTTTGGACTACCCTACCCATAGGTCGTCCGGAATTTCCCCAGCCTGGGGTGATTCCGGGCACGTGCAGGGCTTTTTTTAGGCGCCTATACAGGGTGAGTTTCCTCAATGTGTCAATAATTTTCAGGCTGTTTGGGTATCCCTAGGGGACCATTTTTTGCCAATGAACTACGGGCGCAAACGTCTAGTACGGAAATTGGGTTTTTTAATTGGATTTTGCGCCTACGAGGGAGGCACCCGGTGCCACTGAGGGCGGCAGGACCTGTCGAGGAGGTGTCGCGGGACTAGTAGTACCGCGGGAGTGCCACTAAACCCCACGGAAGTATCCGAGGAATCCCCCCACCCTCCCAAAACAGCCGTGAGATCCACTGTAACGGGGGCCACCATGACAGCCTCTTGAGACCCGGGCAACCCCCCCAAAGACAATTGCAAGGTCCGCCGCACCCCTACGAGACTCGAAGCACCCCTCCTAGACCCGCGACACACCCACGTGAGGTCCTGCGATCATCAGTGGCAGCGGGTGCCTACCTCGCAGGCGCGAAGGCCAATTACAAAACATTAATTATCTCCGTACCTAGACGTTTGCGCCCACTGGTTCATTGGTAGAAAATGATCGCCTTGGGGTGCCCAAACTACCTACAAGTTATTGACACATTGAGAAAACTCACCCTGTATCTCCCTGACCGTTCCTGAGATTTGGCTTTCATATATATCAGTTGAGGTAAAGGTCCATACTTTACTCTTCTGTAATTACATTTGACCAAAGAAGAATATTCAAGCTCAAAGAGCAAAAAGAAAAAAAGCGTCCGGAATTACCCCACTCTCCCTTACAAACTGAAACTCTTGCCAATTTGGGCCGAAATTAAGTCATTTTTTGCCCCTGAAAGTTAAGCAAACCAAAAAGAGGGTTTAGCATTTTTTTCGCAGTCAGCATTTAAAAACGAACAAATTCCAGTTTCGTTTTTGAAAATCGGTCTAAAAGTGACCAAGTTACGATTTTTTCCTATAGGGTATTTTAAGGAATCCCTGGCCCGGAAGTCAAAGAACAAAAGTAAGAACCAAAACCGCTTCTGCGCATGCGCACACCTCCCCCTCCACTCTGGGGCACCGTCTGCGCATGCGCAGAAGCCGTTTTGGTTCTTACTTTTGTTCTTTGACTTCCGGGCCAGGGATTCGTTAAAATACCCTATTAATAGCACTGTTAAAAACTTTGAGGGCTCTGCGGAGGTCCTAAAAATCATTTTTTCGAAAAAGGAAAAAAGCAGGTATTTCATTCTTTTCGATGTAGAATCCAAATCCGAGCGGCGTTGAACGATCCGAGCAACTTCATTTTTTTTATCACCCCAAGGCCCGGCGGCCGTCGCGCGCCAGAAGGGGGTGCCATTGTCGAATTCCGCGCAGGCTGCGGCGGCGCGGGCAGGCACAGCACAGTGGGCTGAGGGAGCGAATTGTGACATTTAATTCGACTGTGGCCAAACGGATTGTGCTACAGCAGTCAAACTAGTACCAATCGATTCGTCTTGAGCCGCTCTATCGATCTGACTATGTGTCTAAAATTTTTAGAGGACGGGTTTCATCAAATAAGACCAAAAAGTGTTCATAAATTTTTTTTAACACCACATTATCAATTGGTAGCCAAGGACAAGTCAAAATAAGTTCATCGCAAGGAAAAAATAAAAACAAAAAGAAATCAACAAAAAAATAAAAAATAACAACAAAAGTAATTTGGGACAGCTCCAGGCGAGAAACTTGGGTCATGTCCTAGCTACCCTACTAAACAGTAACATCCTATGTAAAATTTGTCGAACAGGAAGTGCAAGACTAATAGAATCCCCACAAGTCTCCACCCTCACCCCCAAACTCCTGCGAAACATGCGTAATATCCGTAACAACCGTAACAGCCTGAAATTTTTTTAAAAAGTCCGTGTTTCTTACTTCGTGTTTTCTAACCTTTTTGCCGTTTTCAAACAAACTTTTTGGTGTTTACAGTGGGTTACACATGCCATCGCTAGACACACTAAATAAACTCAACCACAGCACTGCCAGAAAGTTTAAACTTGTCTAATGAAATTGTCGATGCGATGGCAGAGCGAGTACGCACGGATATGTCTCACGTAAACACTCAAACATACCTGTCCATGTCCAGTCCAGTCACTGCATGCAAATCTTATACCCTAGAAACTTGCAGAGATATGCGCGCGTTACTTCCTGATTTTTGCGGCGACGCGGTAGCAGTGGCGCGCGCAAGCAGCAGCGTCAACAGCGCCACCTGTCGTTGCGGTGGCGCGGCGAAATGACGAACAGAGCTAGCTTTCGACGCGTCGCAATCCGAGAGGAGCCTCGATGAGCCTTTGATAGAATTTGGATCTTGTAGAGGAAGGTCCAAGGAACATTTTGGCGTATAGATCTCTTTCGGGACACGAAGGAGTCGCTTGGAAACTCAAATTGAATATTGGGAATAAATAAAAATTCGCATATTTACCTAAATTTAAAAATATGTGTCTTCTCACGCCACCCAGGCCAAAATGAGTCCACATTCTGTCTTCATCTCGAGTTGCATACCCAAACAATAGATTCTGCCGAAAACCGGGAAAAAAAATTTCCCTGGCTGGTGGGAAAAGGGGGTTTTGGGGAATGTGCAATTTTTGTGCTCCGCGGCACTAGCTCGGTAACCGTAAAAAACCAAGTTTTCGCGGGTGTTTTCACTGTGATACGGCTAGGTTTTTGGGCTGGCATGTCCATTTTCTTCAAGATGGACCTTTCTGAACATTAACTCACACACAGCCAATCCAAAAAACGATTTTAAAAAAATGGTATTAAATGTCTTTTTTACGGATCTCAGCCCACTGTGCACAGCCCCAGCCAAAGCCCCATCCCCCCCCCCGGCAGCCACCACCATTATTATTGGGATACGCATTTGGGTTTTTGGACTCCGAGAGAAGCTAGCTGACATTTTTATGTGTCTTGTAGTTGTAGTTTTAGGTTGTTTTTAAGTAAAGGTATCATCTGCAAAAAACCTTAGGAAGGTAAATGCGTCTAATGCACCCTAAATTTATGTCTTCCGACCTGTGAAAAGCGTTTTGAAAACAATGGCCTTGTTTTAATAATCTCGGAGAAGTCCTTGACCCCTGCAGAAAGCGGGAGCTTCGCCTCACTCCTGCTTTGTAGTGTTACCGCCCCTGGTGAGCGGCCTTTTCAGTTTAAGAAAAACAAATGTTTACCTTTTTTTGTAACATGCTACAAATTTGTTTGGGGTTTCAAGTGCAAATTGTCAGCGTGTTTTCGTCCTCTGGGTCATCCTGACGTGTTGTATACTTTTGAGAACACCCCTCAGACTCTTTAGATTTTTATATTGAGATAATTTTTTCCTCTCTTACAGGTAGTCGCCAATGGGATGAAAGCAGATGTTTTTTCGGTGGGGACAGCACCCCTGATACTGACCGTATTCGTTCCACTTTGTTTGGTTTTTATCGGTTTCTAAACAGTGAAAACGAAAACATGACAAGGAATCATAAAGAATTCTGGCGTGAGGTGTTTGAAACTAAGACATTTGCAAGGATAGGCGTATATTTAAATGTCTAGGTTTTTGAAATTGCACTTTAAAGAGGGACATGACACGGAAAACGGCTGTAAACTGACTTGTGCAATGTCATCAATACGTGTTTTTCCTAGTTCATAACTTAACTGTCTAAAGACCAAAAGACAAGAAGCGTTGAGCGCAGAATAGCGTCGACTGGACGTCAGGAGTGGCGCACTTGCCAATCATACTAGTTTTGCCAAACATCCAACCGGTAGAAGTCCCAAAATGTCAGTCCACAAATCTGAAGGTATCGGAACCCCATTGCGCCGAAATGTAATTAATTTGACGTAGCTTTCGCATGAACCACAACCGAGAGCAACGTGTTAAAACAAAGGTAGGTTTACGCCAGACAGCGTCTTGTCGTAACAGGCTTCGCGATGTCTCGCTGCCTGTTCCTCCAAACCACGCCTGGCGTACCTACCTTGGCCTGTGGCGCTAGCCTGCCTGCGGCAGGCAATGGCTTGTCCTTGGTCAGTTATTTTTAAACTTGTTGAATGCTGGGGGGCTCCGCCCCCCAGACCCCCTTCGCTCCAAATGGAGTTGTTTTATCTACACATAACACGATCTTGACCCTTGTCACTTTTTAACTTGTCGAGGCTGGGGGGCCGGGGTGATCTTTAAAATCGTTCATATTGGCCCCTGTTCGGAAAAAAGTGTTTTTCGCAGCACCCTATTTGTCAGTGTACGAAAAGTCAAAATTTTCGGGGACTGTTCTTTTAAAGAAAAGTACCAAGGAGAACATTCACAAACGAAAACAAGCTAGGGCCCGCCCTTCCGTCGAACCGAGTTGCCAGCTCCGCTTCGCTGCGCCGGCAACTCGGTTCGACAGGGGGCCGGCCCAGCTTGGCCTGCCGGCGGCCTTTTCTCGGGCCTTTGGCCCTCGCATCAGACCCAACTTGGCCAGTCGAAGGCCCGGGCCTTCGGCCCGCTCGCATCACGCACACCGTGAGCGGGTAAAGCAAAGTTATCGATGTACCATCGTGACTTAGGCCCGCCCTTCTATTCACAATATGCAATAGTCCTTACACTTTTTACTCCAACTGTCCTTAGAATATGCCCATTTCATTTGTCTCTTCGCCCTCATTCCGAAGATACCCGTATTTGCCATGCTTCTGCAACTCCTTGCAATAGAGGCACAGCAGGAGCTCAAAACGAGTCCGTCGCACTCTTTCCCATAACTCATGAAGGCGGGCGCCTGGACCCCCCTTCTGACCCCTCGTTGAAGAGGTCTTGCCAAGACCTATCCAAAACTTAAGTAAAAATTTTCAGTCGGTCGACCCCCTTTTTTCAAGATCCTGATGTGACTAATAGACAAAGTCGGGCTCTTGGACCCCCTTTCCGACCCCTCGTTGAAAAGGTCTTGCTGAGACCAATCGAAATCTGCAATAATTTTTTTTAGTCGGTCGACCCCCTTTTTTGAAGTTCCTGATCTGGCCAACTGGTAAAAGCGGCCGATGGGGTCGGGACCAGGTCCATTCATCTTGTCTCGTCGCCCCGATTCCAAAAATACCCCTATGTGCCCTGCTGGCACCAAAAATGGCGGAAATCCCCCTCCCGCTCATGTAAACCATGATGCACCTGCAGCAGCCCTTGTGCGACCCGGACGGGATTTGCACCACCGGTTA